>NC_082656.1:1502083-1802500 GCF_028023285.1 Balaenoptera ricei | reverse complement strand
GAGGGGAAGGAGGGAGGGTGCACGGTGAGAACCTCAGGGGCCAGAAGGGACTACGTGAAGGGAAGGAGGGGAGACGTGGGGCTGCGGACAGAGGAGAAGTCCAGCCACACTGAAACTCGCCCAGGCCGCCTTCCCAGCACAGGGACTCCTGGAGCTCGATTTCTCCTCCTCGTCCACCAGGGACAACGTGAGATGAGTCCTGGGGGCCCGGGACAGAGAAGACTCTGTGAGCTCCTGGCTGGCATCCATGCACGGTCGGCCAATAACCCGACACTCGGCCAGCCCAGGGGAGCAGGGCCGACCTCGTGCACCACGCGGGCGCCCTGTGGCTCCAGAAGGACGTCCCCCCTCCCACCTCCCCCCTCCCGTCTGCCCTGTGAGCCCATGTTCCCAGGCTGCCCTGCTGGGCAATCGAGGACCCACCCGTTTTTAGGAATCACGCTTGGCCGTCTGCACAGCTAACGTGAGAAGGAGGGAGCCCACCCCTTCCTTGCCCACCCCCATCCCTGCAGAAAGATGTCCTATCCCTGCCTCTAGCCCAGCCCACCCTCTCCCAGCCCCGGAGGAAAAGCCGGCACGCCGGGTCCCAGGGATTCCTGGACGCCCCTCCACACCGGACAGACCAGGGACCAGGAGACAGGGTGAGGCCTCATTACGGACATGGGCCCACAGACTCGCACGTGCCCGGGCAGAAGTTTGCACAGGAACTTGACACCCAGAGCCAGTAAAGTCTGTGCCATGGAAAGCGAGTCAAACACAACGGCATCCGGCAAAGCAGCAGGCAGACTGTCAGCCTGTCAAGAGTTTTGCAGAAGGGCCAGCGGAGAAGCCAGTGAGTGAGTTCGGTCCACACAGGTCCCCACGCTGCCACCGCTGCTGGGAAAACACATCGCAGCAACTGGCATCCGAGCCCTGCAGCTGCGAAGTGTCGCATGTACGGCCACAAGGGCCTCTGAGATGCAGGCGTGGAGCCGGCCAGGAGCCAGCATCCTACGGGGGCCGAGCTCCCTGTGCCTGGATGGCTCTGAGCAAGAAACGCCAACCTTGTGTTTTGAGGAAGATAAACTCTCCAGAACACAGAGCATGGCTTTCCAGTCGAGCCGAGATGTGTGCGGGAGAAGCAGGGGCTGGGGAGTAAATCTCCCACAAGAATGACCTCAGAGGGGGAAGGAGAGAGGATGACAGCAATGGGAACCTGAGAAAACCCACCGCTTCCACCCAAAGTCTGACCAACCGAGGCTGCACTCAGGAGACTGGCTTCCCTGCTCCATCTCCTTGACAACCGGGCATCTTCACAGTCACAAGACCTGCTTCCCGAGAGAGGCAACGTGTGCGCCTCCTTCGGAGGCCTGGTCACCCACCTCACCTGGAGAAGCGCCGTCCTCTCCCCTGTGAGGGGCCCCCCCATGCGCACAGATGAAGGAGACAGTCAGAAGGGGCAGATGAACGCCCAGACTGTAACTTCCGGGGAATGACTCTCCAAAAAATCGTTTGTGAACTGGAAGAGAGGAAATCACTGGTGCATGAATTCGCAGCTCTAAATTTTGGGGGTTTGTTATAAATCTGTTTCTTAGCCACTCTCCCTTAAGCTCAGATGAAGCCAAAACATTGTCAACGTTAAAACGTTATCAAAGAATTGTCCTCAGGTGCAAGCAAATGTAGAAATGTCCTATCCTTTAAGGCATTTCTTCAAAGAAAAAAATCACTGGGTTATCACTTTAAATTCAAGCATCCTCAGAAGAAACGAAAGGCACAACCTCCATGTGATACGGTCCAAAGTGCTCTAAGACCTGAATTAGCAGTACGGCTTCGATCTCAAAGTTCTGCTGCATTAGACAGACAGCAAAGGGGGGTAACCGACCTCCAGCCCCTGAATGTGCATTCCTGATAAGAGGTGGAGTGATCGCAGGGTCACACAAGAAGGGTCTGGGCATGGGAGACGAGGTGGGCACCACGCAAGGACCCTCAAAGGTCCTTTGAGTGGACACACGGCCAAGTGAGAAATACTTCTTCCCATCTGGCATCTGCCACCGTCTTGGAGTTCACCTTGACTTTGGCACACCAAGAAGCAAACTAAAACGCAGCCAGTCGTGAGTGATTACCTGCGCTTGGAGAGGCTGGCGTCCCCCCGCAGGGAGGGGGTCAGTTTCCTTTCTGGAGCCCCATCTTTAACGGGTGAAGCCACTCCCGCCTCCTCTGCTCGTGCCGAGAGTGACTGCGTCCTCGGGGAGGTGGGGAGGGACCCTGATCTGATGTCCCTTTAAGAGTTCTCGGGGGTAAGTTTTTCCTGCCTTTTCACGGTGTTCAAATCCAGGGCTAGTGGCCCAGAGCAGCTCAGAAGAACAGAAGCAGGCCCTGGAGGAGGGTCCCAAGTGGGCAACACGGTGGAAAGCCCCCCGCTTGGCCGGAGCCCCAGCGGGTCCCAGTCTGGGCCCTGCGTTCCCAACAGAGCCAGGCGAGAGGCAGGCAGCCTCGAGGCAGCGGCCGCGCAGATGGCACGGAGCCTTCGTCGTCCCAGGCCTGTCCTCGGCTCTCCCCACCCGACCCCGACGATCAGACTGACATGCAGCTCCTGCGGCCTCAGGGGGCCGCCCCTGCCAGCCCGCACTGCAAAGGATGTTTAAGCCAGAGGATCAGTCCTGTTCTCTCTGCAAAGACCTGCGTGCCCATCCTGGCCAAGGAGATGCACCAGCACTTTTTACTTTGTGAAAGTCAGAATGATTCAGGACAAAAGGAGGAAAAATCCAGGCTACTGCAAGATAAAGATTTAGAACCCATGCAGGGAGGTTATGATCCGCAAAGTAACCATGATTTAACCACATTACATGCCTGAATCTAGCCGTAAATTTGATAGCGTGTATTTACAAAGTAATGAAAGTCCACATATCACATTTTCAAAACCAATTCCGCAAATCTGAAAGCAGATTGATTTGACTGCCGGACATTCCTTTGCGTATTTTTCTACTTGTGAAATTGAATTCTGTTCCTCACTGGAGCGCCGATGTCAAAGCTCTGCAGACGCATTACAGAAGACACGGCAACAAGTGAGGAGCTCTCGGAGGGGCTGGGGCCCTGCGCTGAGCACCTGGCAGGAGCCGTTCGGGCCGCGTGGCACTGAGGTGGCACAGCGGGGAGGGCGTGAGGTTCAACACCCAGCTGGGATGGTCTCAGGGCAGAACATTTAGGGTTAACCTTAACAGGCCTGCTTCTGGTTTGCTCAGCTTCTCAAAGAGGGCAATGCCACCTTCGCTTTTTTTTGTAGGGGGAGGGAACAAAATCTATTTCCTAATTTCCCCCTCTGGGTATTATTTACTGGTCCTCTTGTGGAATCAAACATTTCGCTGTCCTAAAAAAACAGAAGGATGAAACTTTGATACCTTCCTTTTACATTTTTTATAAGGTCTTACAGGGCTACACGTACAGGAAAGAACACTGATTTGACAAAGGTTACAGAAGCCTGCAAGCCCATTTTATGGAGCTGTTGCACAGACCGCAGCTGCAGGAAAGCAGGGGGCCGTCCCAAGAGGACCCACAGAGGCGCCAGGAGCACCTCCGGACGGCACCTCGGCGAGGCTGGAGCTGAGCGGGAGAGGGTTCCAGCTGCTGCCTGAGTGACCCAGACCATCGGGGGCCCGGGATTTGGCTGAAGGCAGAGCTGACGTTTGCAAACCACCGGGCATCCTGCGAGCATGTGTAAACCTGCCGGTTAGTAGACTCGCCCACACCCGTTCTTTCCCGAGATTCACAGAAGGCAGAGGACCAACAGCCTAGATCTTCTCAACCGGAGAGAACCCCTGGGTTGTAAGCCTTTCAAGGGCGAGGACTGGCATCTCCTGCGAACTACGAGCCTGTGAAAGGGGGCGGAAGGTGGGGGGAGACGTCTGCAGAGGAAAAGATCGACACAGACCTACTAGAGAATGGACTTGCGGATATGGGGAGGGGGAGGGGTAAGATGTGACAGGGTGAGAGAGTGGCACGGACATACATACACTACCAAATGTAAAATAGGTAGCTAGTGGGAAACAACCGCATAGCACAGGGAGATCAGCTCAGGTGCTTTGTGACCACCTAGAGGGGTGGGATAAGGAGGGAGACGCAAGAGGGAAGAGATATGGGAACATATGTATATGTATAGCTGATTCACTTTGTTATAAAGTAGAAACTAACACAGCATTGTAATGCAATTATACTCCACTAAAGATGTTAAAAACAAAAACAAAAAAAACAAAGGAGGAAGCGAGGTGTGGGCATGGAGGGCAGGGGGAGAGAGGCCACCAGCCGGAAGGCAGGGGAGTGGCCCTCACTCCCCTCCTTGCCAACAAGCCTGCCCCCGCCCCGCCTCAGCTGCCGTCAAAAGAGGCATCGGAGGAAGAGACGGGATTTAGCAAAAATGACTAGTGCTGAGTGCACAGAGCCACCTAACAATGAAAGTTGATTAAAAGGGTGAAGTTAAGCCAAAGGGGGAAATGAGCCAAGTGTTGACAGCAGCAAAAGCGTCTCAGAGAGACTCCAATGCTGAGAACTGCCAGCTCCTTCCTGGGGCCCCTGGGGTCATCCGTATGGGCACAGGCCTCTTTCCTGCTCCAGGACATTCTTGTAGCTAAAAAGGATTCAGCAGAATGATGCTCCTGACTGCCCGCGCATCAGTCCCTTGGGAAACCTGGGGGAGGTCCCCATTTGTTCTCTCCGTAGCGTTTATTAAGTGCCTACTACATGTCAAAGGGAAATCAAACAACCAAAGCTATATCCTCAGGCTTTTACATTCAGGAACTCACAGTGTCATCAGGTTTACTGGAGAAGATAATTTATTTTAGGTCTGGCTCACTGTCAAGACAGGAGAGTGACATTTTAATTCGAATGCCTCTTTCTCCATTTACATAGAAGATGTGTATTTCTAGGGACCATAATATTTCACAACCTGGCTGCTCTGAGGGTGGTCCATAGATCAGTAACATTGGCAGCACCTGGAAACGCATCAGAAAAGCAGACACTGGAGCCCCGCCCCAGACCTACAGAACACAGCCTGCATTCTAACAAGATCCCCAGGGGTCCTTAAGCGCATAGGATTCTGAGAACCAATGGTCTAGAACAGAGGTTCTCAAACGGCAGCGTGCCCGGAACCGCCTGAAGGATGTTTGAACCGATTACTGGGTTCCAGCCCCAAACTTTCTGATTTGGTGGGTCTGGGTTTCCAGGAGCCACACCCTGAGAACTTCTGGTCTAGGGCACCCCCAGTACACCCGCAAGCCAGAATCTATCCTGTGGCTGAACGTGGAAAATTAATCTAAGGCACTGAGCCTCACTTACTCCACATCAGAATCGCCAGGAGGGCTTTTAAAACACAGACTGCTGGCCCTACCCCAGATTCCATGTGGATGCCACAGGATAATCGCATCAGAATGAAATTTAAGAATACCAAAGACAAAAAGAAAATTTTCTTTAAAAAAAATAAAGAGCCGATTGATTGAATTTCTGAAGATATTCTTAAGGTTCTGAAGAACTAGAAACAAGAAGACAGTTTAGTAAACTGTATTTAAATGTGCAGGTGCTCATTTCCTTAAGCCTATAGGGTGCTGACTTTTTTTGCTGCAAAAGTAAATACAGATTTTTCTTTCCACTTTTACTCGCCATTCTTGATATGATTAAAGCCTATTACCTCCTCATTCTACCGTTTCTGCACATTTGATTGCAATTTTAATTACTGGTCATAAACATAGAAAACTTCTTGATTCTTCCTCTTGTCTTTGACCTGTGGCCTTGCCGGCCACCTCCATAAATTTTCTTTCCTCACCTGGACCACCCCGCATCGAAGTGCAGACAGATTCTGATTCACTGTGCCGTCAGCTCTCTACTCTGGATAAAAACTTCGGGAGAATCATGGCATGGTGGGGGGTTTTTTTTAATAACATTTTTAAAATATTTTTTTAAGTAACGTTAAAAGGGGGTGGAGACTTCTAAAGTCAAAAAAACAGCAGTGAAGGTCGAGGAAGGGCTGACCGCGTCTTTGAATCAACGTTCTGCAGAGAGTGGCTTCTTGAACAGAGCAGGTGAAGAGCAGTTCATAACCGCGAAGCAGACGCAAGCCGGGCGTCCGCTCCCACCCGCGGCGGAGGGGCGGCTGTCGGCCCGGCTTCGGGATTTGCGCCCCAGATGCACCTGCTCCCTCACCTCTGTCGCATGGCCCCAGATGCACCTGCTCCCTCACCTCTGTCGCACGGCCGAGCTCTCCTGTGGAGAGCTGAGTGCACTGCCTCGCTGAACCGAGCGCTGTGGGAACGCTTGCGATCGGTGTTTCCAACAGCGCCTCGGCATCATCGCCGTAGCGGGGACCACTCAGGCCTCCTGCGGGCACAGCTGGGAGCCGCCCGGGACGAGCCCGCCCGGGTGCCAGAGGGGCTGGGTCAGCCTGGGCACACAACTGACCTTCACCAGCTGCCCGCCCATCGCTTCTTGGAACTTATTCCTTCCCCTGACCTGTGACGCAGGCTTCTCGAAAACCTTGCACAATCCCAGGACTCACACTGGCGTTCCTCCCCTCTCCTGCCTGTCAGCGACCGTGATAAGGAAGTGTTCGCTTCTCTCTCCCCCCTTCACTTCACAGCCTCTTGGGGCAGGCTTTAGACACCTGTGCATCTGTAGCTACATCTCTCCCCCCCCACCACCTGGGAAGGATTTGTTAGCAGGGAAAAAACACACACTCCACTCAGAAGGACTCCAAGGAATTCCTGACATCTCTCCCCCTCTGCCCAGCAAGCCTTGGGAACTAGATGTTTTCCTGGGTCCTCAGGGATAGTCAAAAGTAAGAGAAGCAGAGGTTGAACTCTGCCTGTTCTCCCCAAAGTAGCTGCTTGTTCTGTTTCTCCGGCCTCTTTGAGAGTGCACTGCCAATCCTTCAATATCTAGACTGCAATCTGAGCAAATGAACCACCATGTACCGTAATAAATTCCGCACGCTCTTCAGATTTGGATTCTAGAGACTTTGAGGAATGGGCACTTCACCATTCGCTCAATCTCAGCCCTCACTATTCTGGTGCCCCAGAATCACCCACACAAAGTCAGGTGAAAACCCAATTTGGGCTTTTGACCTGTCAAAGTTTTGATATCTCAGGAAGTCTACTGACACCCTGGCCAGCACTTCCATGAGCTAGGTGGTCACGCCCAACCCCAGGCTCCCTCGTTGCCACCCAACCAGCGTGTGGTCAGTGCCGCACATACATCTGCAGTGGCCTCGGCGCCTGTCCCGGCCACCCTGCACTCAGCCTGCTCTGTTTGCGATGACAACGCACAGCTGGCCTCTGTGACTGCAATCGCAGGTGGCCTCGGACAGCACAGCACAAAGCGGAGAATTCCGAGGGCTCCGCGGTCCGTTCGGGTGCTGCGTGCCGCTCCACACCCTTCCTGGGGGGTCCCAGCACCCTCCATGCCGTGTGCGTTCCTGACACCTTCTCAGAATCCCATGCGCTGGCCCGAAGCCTCAGCAGTGAGTCTCAAGCAGCCCTGGAAATGGCACCTGGCTGGTGTCAGGGATCTAATGAAAGTCAGGGCGCGTCCCAGGGACGCTGGTCACCCAGCGCCCTCCCGTCTTTGTTCAGGGAACCCCAGGCGGGCAGAAGACTCGGCGGCTCACAGCGGAACCCCCGCCCCGATCTGTAGGAGCACGTGGGCAGCCTTCTTCCACGTCTGGGCCCACAAAACTTCCCCGGATCCCCGGATCCAGAATCGGCGGCCACCCTGAGGGGAAGACAGAGCCTCAGGACTCAGGGCCTCGGCTGCCACCCGCCAGAGGGAGGACCTTCCTTGCTCTGATTCGGTAGGACGCGTGTGCCAGGGTGGCCCTGGCGGGTTTGACGACTAAGGAGATAGGAAACAAGAGGCAGGCGAAGCATACTCCGGGGTCCTGGGAGCAGCAGGAGAGGGAGGGCGGGAGGGAGGGCCGGAAGCGCGGGGAGAGCGGCGGCCACGTGACAGCGAACAAGGCGCCGTGGCGTCGGGGCTGGTCCAGGCTCCCCCGGGCATCACCGGCCCGGATCCCGCACGCCCACGCCGTGCCCTGAGGAAGAACAGCACCGTCACTGGTTTCCCCTCTCGTCCCTCCCCCGTGGGAGTTGGGATGCCACCTGCACGCGGGTGGGGAGTCCGGCACCGGGTCCCTGTCCGGCCACCAGCACGTTCTTGAAAAAGCCTCAGCTTCGCTCCGGTCCCCAGTTTTCCCCTCGGGGCGCCACGTCCGACACCCACAGGCAGAGGCTGCTCTGCACCCCAAGGGGGGAGGTAGCCAGGAGCTGCCCCTCCCATGGCATCTTCCAGAAGCCGCGTTTGAGAGGGGGATGCCTCAGCCCTGGGGCCCCCGTGCTCCTCTGTGTCCCCTCAGGGCAGAACCTGGGACTTCCTGGCCTTTCCCACTTTAAAGGTCACTCCTGCCCCGTCCCACCTCACATCACATGTGCGTATTTGAAGGCAGCCCGCAGGCACCTGCAAGGCACCCGGGCCCCGCCAAGCCACCGGCCCAGCCGTGCGGCTCAGACAGGTATCTGTGGTGGAGTCATTCGTTCCAGACAGCCTGTGTCTCGAATGGAAACGCCAGAAGTGCCTTGAGGGGGGCAGCCTGGGGCGTATCCTAGCCAGGAAATCTCATCAGGTTGCTTCAAGACTTCCTCAGCCTCCGCTCCAAAATACCAGCTGCATCGCAGCCGCAGGAAAATCGAATCCACCAAGTATATGGGTCTGTTTTGAATTTTTATGTAATTGGAAAAATGAAATCAATTCTTTAAAATTCGATTCTAATTTGCCTTAGCCTTTTATCGATTTTGTAGCTAATCAACCAAGATAGCACTTATTTCATTCTTCCTTAAAATCTGCCTCCTATACACAGCCTTTATTTGTGAATAAAGATGACTGATAGAGATGATTATTTTGGGTGGCTGCTGTTGTTTAAATTTAGGTTACTTATTTACTTTTTCATCACAGAGGAATGAAAAGAAAGAGAAACTATTTAGCTGGCCGTCTAAAACATACTGAAAAATGCTCTGGAGATTTATATAGTGATGTAAAAAACAATTACAGTTTTTTGCTTTGTCTAGAACATTAGGGAATTTGGGGGTCCATTTTGAGAGTTGTAAAAGCCAAAAATTTTAAAGAAGAAAAATGCTTTTCTTTAGACAAACCCGCTTAACATGCCAACTACCAACTAGGGATTCACGTCTGGGAGCAAATGAACGAGTCTTAAACATAAGAAGGAAGAGAATGAAGTTAACTCTCACCTCGTTGAAACAAAAAAGGAATTAATGTGACTTTAGGACAGGACTGTCTAGATCCTCTGGCCATTCTGAGCCACACGTTGGGTTAAACACTCACACACACAGTATCTGTGCGCAAAGGCTGAGTCAAACCATGAGCGACGCAGGTTCCAAATTGACTGGGGCAGAACTAAATCGCACTCATTGTTTCTTCGTTTTGAGCGTTAAGGCAAGATGCTTGGTTTGAAGCCGGAGGCTGTGGTCGACCTTCCCAGCACCCCGGAGCCCTCTCCCCAACGCCCAGCGCTCTCGGTGGCCCACGATGCCACACTCACCCAGCTCTTTCCACTGCGCGTTCCTCAATCACGGGACTTCTTTCAGCCTTTTGGGACAACGCTAGAAATTTTAGTATGAAAACCTTAGGCTTTGGGTGTGCGAATCCAAGTCTGGAACTTTGGGAGCACGATACACAGCACCAAATTCCTTTTACTTCTTTCAGACAACTCATTCTCAATTTGCAACAAATAATTTATAGTTAGAACTTAATGCCTGCTAGACCACGGTCATTGGAAACATATGTCTATCCTGTTGTGGCTTCAGAAACAACCAGAAGTCATTTTATTTCCCATTTCAAAGACCAAAACAGTAGCTTACATTTTTAATACATAACCAATTGTTTAAAAACATCTGGAGAGCTATACCTTTCTACGTTTATAGACAGATTCTTTCTTTAAAGGCAAACAGGAAAATCTTACAAGGTCTCCTTCCTACAAATCCAATACTCTCCAGTCCACTGGTACGATTCTTTTGCCTGTGTTCTCACTGTTTCCATATTATTCAGACTCAGAGATATATCAGGAGTGTAATGCCACTGCAAATAAAAATTATTCTGCCTTGGATTGCCTAACAAATCTCACACTTTCCTTCACCGTAAAGCTTCACCAAGACACACACATAAAGGCACATGCACAAGACGTGGATGGCAAAGGGCATAAACGAGGCGGACGGCAGCCCCATGGCACCCCCGTCGCCACTCCATCCTCAGCGAGAACCAGTGATGCCCGGCAACGCCGGCTCTTGTTTCACAGAAGGCTTCCAGGAGAGCCACAAGTCTGCAAGAACCTACATTTTAAATGTCTTTGAGTTTTATAAATTATAAGATGTAACGGGGTGTGTGTGAATTGTCCAGGAAATCTATCCACACTTTTGGAATTGTTCTGTCAAGTCTCAGAAGACAGAAGACCTGTGCTGATTCAAAACCAACGTCCAGTGACCTTCTTCTTCCGTATTCCAGTAAGCCTTTCCCCCACTGATGTGTAAAAAGCAATCTATCATCAGAGCCCGATGGTAATATTATGAGCCGTGGATTTGCAGTTGGGGCTTTAATGATCTGGAAAATTCTCTGGATTCCTGTTTTTGAAAAGTTGCGGTCCATACGGCTTCAATTCGGGGAGACTGCTGGCAGGCGGCTCAGTTCTGTTTGTGTCTCTTAACGTTTTCAGTCTTACTCTCCAAGTGAGGACCATTCCTCCACCACCCCAGGCAGACCTCAGTGTTCCTGGACTCTCCCCTTATGCAGACACACCATCACCACCGCCACCACCGAAGGACAAGATCCCCAGCCACTGCACGCAAGTACGCTGGTTTTCACAGACTTCCATCGAGCCAGGACGTGGTTACGTGTCAGATCTCAGCATCCCTCTCCACAGGGGGTGCTGCAGACCGACATCTTCTGTCCCTCTTCATGCAACTGAAGAGCCCAGTGAGCCCGGAAGAGTCTCCTCCCGTGTCACACCAGCTAACGCAGCCCCTGGCTTAAGACGGAAAATGCCATCCTGCAAAACTGTGTACAGATCGCAACCTGCCCCGCTGCACCATGCTCTGCCCACCTCTGCGCTTAACCTCCTGTGGGCAGCACCCCTGCCTTGGTGAATCTGTCTTCAGCCTGTCATCACTTTGCTCATTATTTTTCTTATATTTATATGACCAGCTGAAAACCAACTAGGAGAAATTTAGAAACGCCCCAGCTCCAGGATAACATACCAGCCTTGTAACAGACACCATGAGAAGGCTTATTCCAACTCCCACTTTCGGACCCTCACAGTCAGCCCTAAAATCGCCTGCTCATTCCGTCTCTCCTTTCTAATGCTTGGAGCTGCCGAGGCTGACGAAGGACACTGCTCTTTCTTCGTGGTCACTCAACCTCTGGTTGCCCCTCCCACAGCTCCCCCTGCAATCTCTACACCCACACACACCCCTGAGCAGTTACTAGGGGTCCAGGGTCTTTTTCCACCTGCTCGTTCCCCTCTCCCTCCTCTCAGCGGTCAGAATGGTGGGTGCCCAGGAAGGAAACCGCTAGAATCGGAGAGGAGATTGGATGATAAACAGCACGAAGGTTAGGGAATTTGGCAAAATCAGTGCAGCCCCTTATCCTCAGTCTAAGCCCAAATTAACTCCTCAAATACTGAAGATGAAACTCTGTTCGCTGACGCCTCTGGGATACTCAGATGGCCAGCTGGCCCCTCCCCTGGCCTCTCCCATCGCCCCTCAGCCCTACCTTGTCCAGAACCAAGCACACGAGCCCACGTTCCCGCCCCAGAACTGGCAGCACAGCCACCGCGGCGCTCAGACCAGACGCCACACAGCCATTCACACCGCGCTCCTCTCGCACTCACATCCACCCACCAGCAGTTCTGCACTCAGATTGTATCCTAAACATACCCCAAAGCTGGTCACTTTCCGCCGTCTTCACTTCCGTCACCCCGATCCCAGCCCCCGTCACCTCTCGCCTGGAAAGTCACAACCGCGTCCTAACAGACCTCTCGGCTTGATCTGCTCAGAACCCTCCACCAGCTTCCGTCCTGCCCAGACACAGCCGGAGCCCCCAGGCCGCCACTCCGTGATTGGCCCTCCCCCCCCCCCCGCCCCGCCCAGCCCCCTGCCCCACCAGCTCTCTCTGCTCCCCCCCACCTCATTCTTGAGGCTTTGCAGAAGCCTCAGGGCCCCGTCCTCGCCGTTCCCTCTGCCGGGAATGCTCTTCCCGCAGACAACTGCGTGGCTGACTTCCTGCCTCCGCCCCAACGTTTCCTGGCCGGGCGGCCTCCCCCCACCTGCCCCATGTGACCTGGCCCCTCACACCCCTTCTCCAAGACTCCCACCCTCTCCCGTCTGGGCTGTCCTCTGCCGTGATCACTGCTCTCTGACAGGTCACGTGTTTATTTATTTTATCTATTCACACACTACGATGTAAACTCCCTGATGTCAAGGGCTTTGCTTCGCTCACCGAATCCCACCTGATCACAGGTGCACAATCGACATTTATTCAGGGACCTCACTCGTGAATGGCATCGTCACAAAGAGCTGGGCTGAAGGCGTACAAATACCTGCTGCTGACCAATCCATAGTAGTCACCTCTGTGCTCCTGTCCTTACTGCCTGTCTACGTGGTGTATCACCCAAGGTGGGGCCAGCAACAGACACGGTAGCAAGAAGCTCCCTGAGTGCCACAGAGCCAGAACTCTGAGAATGAGCTCTCCTGTCAAGCCTGGAACCCAATCCTTATTGCCCAGTTACCAGGTAAATAGAAACTAGCAGCTGGGAAGACGCCAGAGGCGCTGACTTCATCTTTAAAACAGACCTGTAGGGGCAATTAATCCATGACAAAGGCGGCAAGACTATACGATGGGGAAAAGACAGCCTCTTCAATAAATGGTGCTGGGAAAACTGGATAGCTACATGTAAAAGAATCAAACTGGACTACTCTCTCACACCATGCACAAAAATTAATTCAAAATGGATTAAAGACTTAAATGTAAGACCTGAAACCATAAAGCTCCTAGAAGAAAACATAGGCAGTTTTTTGACATCAGTCTTAGTAATATTCTTTGGACCTGTCTCCTAAGGCAAGGGAAACAGAAGTAAAAATAAACAAATGGGACTACATCAAACTAAAAAGCTTTTGCAGAGTGAAGGAAACTATCAATGAAACGAAAAGGCAACCTGAATGGGAGAAGATATTTGCAAATGATATATCTGATAGGGGTTAATATCCAAAATAGACACAGAACTCATATAACTCAGTAGCAAAAAAACAAACGACCCAATTGAAAAATGGGCAGAAGACCTGAGTAGACATTCTTCCAGGGAAGACATACAGATGGCCAACAAGTACATGAAAAGATGCTCAACGTCACTAATCATCAGGGAAATGCAAACCAAAACCACAAGGAGGTATCACCTCACACCTGTCAGAATGGCTATTATCAAAAAGACAACAAATAACAAGTGCTGGAGAGGGTGTGGAGAAAAGGGAGCCCCTGTGGACTGCTGGTGGAGATGTAAATGGATGCAGCCGTTATGGAGAACAGTATATAGAGAGCCCTCAAAAAAATTAAAAAGAGAACTACCATATGATCCAGCAATTCCACCCCTGGGTATATATCCAAAGGAAACAAAAACACTAATTAGAAAAGATATATGCACCCCAAAGCTCACTGCAGCATTATTCACAATAGCCAAGATAAGGAAACAACCCAAATGCCCATCAATAGATGAATGGATAAAGAGGCTGTGGTATATACATATACCAGCCATAAAAGAAGAATAGAATCTTGCCATTTACAACAACGTGGATGGACCTAGAGGGCGCTGTGCTAAGTGCAGCAAGTCAGACAGAGAAAGACAAGTACTGTATGAATTCACTTACATGTGAAATCTAAAAAAATGAAACAAATGAACAAACGTGACAAAACAGAAAGAGTCATAGATACAGGGAACAAACAGGTGGTTGCCAAACGGGAAAGGGGTGGGGAGGGGAGAGAAATAGGTGAGGGGGATGAAGAGGGACAAACTTCCAGTTGCAAAATAAGTGAGTCATGGGTATGAAACGTACAGCATGGGGAATATAATCATGTAACATCTTTGTATGGTGACAGATGGTAATTGAATTAATCGTGGTTATCATTTTTAAATGTATAGAAGTATCAAATCACTATACTGTGCACCAGGAACTAACAGTGTTATAGGTCAATTATACTTGGAAAACCAACAAACTCATAGAATAAGACATCAGATTTGCGGCTACAGAGGCAGGGGGTGAGGGGAGATGGAATTGGATGAAGGTGGTCAAAAGGTGCAACCTTCCAGTTATAAGATAAACAAGTACTAGGGATGTGACGTGCAGCATGATGAATATAATTAACACCGCTACCCGTTATGCAGGAAAGCTGTTCAGAAACTAAATCCTAAAAGGGTTCTCATCACAAGGAAAAAAATGTTTTTCTATTTCTTTAATGTTGCATCTATATGAGATGACGGATGCTCACTAGACTTACCGTGGTCATCATTTCATCGTGTATGCAAGTCAGATCATTATGCTGTACATCTAAAACTTACACAGTGCTGTGTGTCAGTTATAGCTATATAAAACTCGAAGAAAATTAATTAACTTAAAAACCAGACTGGGGACTTCCCTGGTGGTCCAGTGGTATAGAATCCGCCTTCCAATGCAGGGGATGCGGGTTGGATCCCGGGTGAGGGAACTAAGATCCCACGTGCCGCAGAGCAACTAAGCCAGCACGCCGCACCTAAGACCCAATGCAGCCAAAGATAATAAATGAATAAATAAATAGATATTTAAAAAAACCAAACTGGCAGGGTCCCTGCTGCTCTGACTCCTATTTTGCAAGTGGGGAAGCAAAGCCGCCAGAGGTCAGCCCGTTCGGCCCGGGTCCAGCAGCAGGACGGAGCCCAGGTCTCGCGCAGCACCCTCCTGTCGCCCTGTCCTGTCCCCAGCTGCAGCTTCCAGAACCTTCTTCCTCATGCGCTCGGACCGGCTTTAACCATGGCCGGCACCGGTCACCACCCGGCGAGGCCTGGGGGCAGCCTCCGAGGGCCTGGCAGGCTTGGGGCCGCCTCTCCTGTCCCTGGAGACAAAGGACACACTCCCATGGATTTCGAGTGTCAGCAGCTGGATTTGCTGGAAAGGCCCGGCACTAAGAGAGCCACCTCTGGGTCAGTGTGTCCACATGCATTTAGGACTGTCCCCTCCACTCTGAAACCAAAAGACAGTTTTTACTAAATGTCCTAAAACTTTCCCCTCCCGTTTGCCCTGTGGAGGGCCCATTTACACACCAATGTGACGTGTGAAGGTGACTCAGCCCCCGAAGGGCCAATAACATCCTCCTGATGGGAAAATGAAGACAGGGAACAGTCATTTAGAAGTCCGCGTTGGAGTCCAGTCCCCAACAATCTGGACCTGGTACCACCTGGACCTGGACGTAAACTGCAGTCGGAGGTCATAAACAGTGATGAACACCGGTGACCAACAAGGCAGCCGGGACTCCCCGGGAAGCTTCTGCAGTGACATCAGGACAGGACGACGAGAGCTGAGGTCGGAGGCGCTGGCATGAAGGCCGCCCCGACTCGTGAGTGGGTGGTAAGGGAACCGCTGACAGACAACAGGGATCCACCGAGTCCAACAAAAAGTAGGTGAATTACAGGTCGTTTTGTTCTGCTTCCGTCAGTTACACCAGGCCTTCGTTCACTCTCTGTTCTCTCAGAAAGACTCCCAGTGCCCACCCCACCACCGCCGGGGTGCGCTGCATGAACCCGCCCGATGCTCGGCCACCAGAAACAGCTCCCCAGGCGCTGATGCTTCTTCACTTTCTCTCCTCCTAGTCCCAGAAGATTGCAGATTGTCCTACAAATCCATTTTCCCAGAGGGCTGTGCCCCTCTGACTCTAGGCCTCACCATCTAAACAAGTGCACGCGCACACACACACACACACACACACACCAGTAACTGTTCACTGAGTAATCAGAGATGTGGATCACACCACCCGTGGATCCGTGGTCTCCAGCGGGAGCTCTGAGTCAGGTGGAGGAAACGGGTAACAGGGAACCAGCCACTGACCACAGCGAGTCTTCTTAATAAGCCTTAAATGGATGATCGGACCGGGCGGGCTTGATTGGTTCTCTGTGATGGCAGAAAGAGCAGGTTGTATTTTTCAGTAGCAAATACCACGTGACATCACAGCTTCTAATGGTGCCGAGCATTTAGTAAATCTTACTCCACACGAAAGCAATGGTTATTTTCTGAAATGCTGAAATCTGAAAACTACTACAATTATACAGAATCTTTCAGAGTATTTCATTGGCTCTACCGATTGTTTTCAGCTCACAAATCTCTGCTGAACCTCTTCACTTTTTCCTTTGCCCAGAAACACGTCTGTTCTTTTTATTATGGGTTTACAAGGCACATTTGGCACGCAGTTCAGCTACATATGCTGACTCGGGCTTATTGAAGGCAGGTGCACACTTTAATATATGTGGGCAAAGGGACCCCCTTCCATCCCATAAAAGAACCCTGGGCATGTTCTCATGCGGAATATCTGGCCTCTTTATTCATAAGCCTGGAAAGCTGAGGCATCTGTACTGCTTTTACATATTACCATGAACAAATTAGAATAAGCAGAAATCATGTTCCAACCCTACAATGGGACCATATTAAAGCGTCTGCGTCACAACCTGGCCTCTATTCGCTGGCTGAAAGGGACCCAAGAGCTGCGCACTCCTCCACCCTTGGCGTCTCTGTACTGACGTTGTATAAACACAGCCACACGGCACCTCGGGGACAGGTAAACAGCAGCCCGCGTTTCCATCAAAGCAAGATGTGTGCCCCCGCTTCTGTCGTCCGGGAAAGAGAAGCAGCTCTAACAGACGGACTGCTGTCTGTATTAGACGGAGCCACGGACAAGCAGCCATGGGACACAACCTCGCTCAGTGGCCTCCAAGGTGCCTGCGTCCTGCGGGGACCAACCCTGGATGCCGCTGGCTGGGGCCCCCAGATGTGAGCCAAGCGCAGCCGCAGTGATGGCGTCTGATAGCAGGTCCAGGTGGGAAACACCTCCTAGGCAGGTCTGCTCCGCCCCTGGCGCAGCCAGACGAAGAAAGGGAAAGAGAAGAGCGAGGCTGAGAGCCCTCTGCCGCGCTCGCCCGGCAGCCGCCGTGTCCCCGCGCCGGACACGGCGTCCAGCCCACGCGGCCACAGAGCAGGCCTCCAGCGGGCGTCCCAAACAACCCAGTGAGTGGAATGCGGGACCCGTGGCTGAGGGGACCCGAGCCGACCACGGAAGAAATGGTGGGTCATGAGAGGGCTGTGGGGAAGTGTCTAGTCAAAGCCCTCCTCCCACAGAGGGGCAGACCAAGGCCACCAGAGGTCAGGGGAGGCGCGGAGTCTGCATCCCGTGCTCCGCACGCACACCTGAGGTCACCGATGTTACAGCACGGTAGGGTTCATTAGTCCATACGTGTCAATACCGCCACGCACATCACAACCAGGCGGAGTCGTGCACGACAAGGGTAGGACCGGGCCCTGGAATCACACGCACGGGGCTGTGCGGGACGGAGGGGAACAGGCCACCTGGAGGGGGCCGGGTGGGAGGTGGCTCTCGGGCGACACCACACTGACATAAAGGGCCGCCCGTGGGCACGGTACCTGCAGGTCCCGTTTCCAAGACTGCTCCCTGTCTTAACTTCTGATTCAACGAAGATTCTCCCTGACGTCCCGAACTCACCATGTGCACACCTGAACCCACTGCCGCCTCTGAAATCTGGAGCCCCACGGGGTTCCCACCCCTCAGGTGACCTCCAACTCACCTTGTCTCCCTCTCACACTCCCTACGCAGAATCACCGACCTTACTGGTAATTAATACAATAACTACTATTTGCTGGAGGATGACTACATGCCGAGCCGGGCATTACACCCACATTATTTCATTTAACCCCAAAACAGCCCCACGAGGCAGGGACGATGACCACCTTCATTTTATGGATGAGGAACCTGACTTGGAAACTGGCCCAGGCTTAAACCTCCGTAAGCCAGGACACAAACCCAGGTCTGTCCCTGTAGGAAGTCTGGCACCGTGTTCAAGGCCTTGGAGACGGGAGAGCAGTGCCACCCCGACTGGACCTTAGACCAGGTGGTGTTCCCCCAAAGCCCTTGTTAAAAACGCCCCGGTTGGCACTAAGCAAATCCAGACGATGCACATGTGCAAAAGCGCACTGACTCCTTCCCCAGGGCCAAGACCTTGGCAGCCTGGAGCCACTCACCGCCGCTCTGTCCTGTCTCCTCCTTTCCCAACCCCTTGCTTTCCATTTTCCCCAACACGGAAAAAAGTCCTACTAGATCTACACAAGGTGCTTCAGTCGTTCTGCCAGGCAGCTTCAGAAAGCTTCCTGTCCTGTAACTACGAAAGCACCGTAGTTTCAGCAGAAGTGGCCTTGCCAACTGCATCGCAAGGAAAGTGGGCACGTAGGACAGGTGGAGAGCACCCGACCTGGGCGGGCCCCGCGTGTGCAGGCTGGCGCAGAAGCCCCCGCCTGCAGCGACGCCCCTGCACAGCCAGACGGTGGCGCTCCTGCCCGCTCCCGGCCTGTGCGCTGACGGGGCTCCAGCTCGGCCGGGCACGTCCCCTCCGGGGCCACCAAGCAGCCCTTCACGCGCAACCGCGGGTCTGCAGAATCCACGCGCCGGCTTTGTTCATCCCCAGGCGGTGAGTGTGGTGTCATCACGCCCCTGTGCTGAGACCTCTCACTTCACATCACTTCGTTTCCAGGAGACGGAGACTGCATATTCAATTCCCTTGCCCAGGACTGAGCATCGCAGAGCTGCCGTTGAGAGCTGCCTTTGTTTCCTCAACACGACGGCTTTGACGGAGGGTCCACCAGGCGCCAGGACAGCCAGGAGCACCTCCGGCGAGGCCCCCCGCACGCCCAGGCTCTCGTGACCACAGGGGTATGACATCCCCCTGGTGCCTGGTCACGGAGCCTAGCGTGGGACAAAGTGTAGCTTTGGTTACGAGACACCAACACATGCATGGAAGTAGGGAGAGTGATCTCGGGGCGGGGTGGGGAGAGTAAGATTTCCACAATGAGGACGTGTCTCCAAGGTGACCTCTGCGTCCATGATTAGGTATCTTCAAGCTGGCTTTAGGTTGATCTGACTCGGGAGTTGGTATCTATCATTCACTGCCAATCACGGCACCAAGGCTGGTGGCCAGGGCCCAGCGTGGCCTCATTAAGCGAGGTGTGAGTGGGGACCTTGGGCAGGGACAGTCGCTCAGGGGAACCAGAACGCGCTCACGAATCACCCCTCAGCAGGCACAGGTGAGAAACAGGCTTCCTTCTCAGGCCACAGGAAGACACTGGCCTTCACCCGGTGGGTGGAATGCAGTTTAGACGCCCTGAGCAGCAAGAAGATGAAGCCGACAGGAGGGTCGCAGACGGAAGAGGGGGACAGACGCTTGGATTCCTAGTCCTGGCGGGGCGTCCCCTCCCCTGCCTTGTGCTGTGACGGGACTCAGCAGCGTGCACAGAGAAGGAGAAGCGGGCGCCCAGCGGGGATTCGTGTATAGCTAAGAGCCTTATAAACAAGAGGTGGGAGTTATCTGAGCGATCACGTGCGTGAAAATCAGAGGCTACCAGGGCCCACGCAGAGGCTCGCAGCCCCGTGCACGCCCGCCGCCCTGCCGGAGGTCAGCACTCAGATTCTGGCCTTGGGGTAAGTTGCTGAGCTCTAAGGAGTGTGTGGCCGGCAGCGCGGGGAAGAGGTGGGAACCGCGTCGTTTCCTGGGCGCCCGACGTTCGCCGGTCCCTCTGCTGAGCCCCTGAGATTCACCACCTCACTGAACTCCCACAGCAGCCCACGAGGGAGGGGAGGCTGTTATCCACACGTCTGTGGATGATCAAGTGGAGGCACAGAGAGTTTAAGTCACTTGGCCAAACCCACACGGCAGGCAAGCAACAGAGGTGGGGATTCAAACCCGAGCCTGGGTGAATTCTAAACGTGACCTGGGCTTCCGGACGGGGCCCCCATCTTCTGTTCCGCCTCCGAGCCCTGCACGCTCAGGAGTGGACCCTCTGCCTGCACCTCACTGCTGCTTTGTCACGCTTGCTGTCGCTCTCAGATCAGGGGCCCCGCTGGTCCAGCTGAAGCCACAAAAACTGGCTGACGTGAAGTGTTGAACCAACACACAAGGCTCCGAGAACTGCTCCCAGCACAGACAGCCGACCCTGTAACCCACACACCAGCCGATCGGTTTAGTTATTAAGAACCCCAACTTCACAGACGACACTGACCCGCCAGTGTGCTAAGAAGCGTACCCACTCCGCTCGACTTGTAAATGGGGGACTTGGCATGAACGTCCAGGCCTGCGGGACCCCAAAGTTGCTCAGACACTGTGCTGTCCTGATATCCAGGACTTCGAAAACGACTTAACAGGAAGGGTTACTACGAATCTTTCATGTAGCTATCCTACCACCATCTCAAAATAGATGTTGCAAGCTGAAATTACCGTCTTGCTCCCATGATTGGTTTGTCTTCCTAAATCCCCGTGTCTGGGGCTGACGGGGCCACCTCTCCTGCACCAGAGCCGGAAATCGGGCTCACGGCGCACCAGTCGCCCTAGGGCTCAGCACAGCCCGCCACACCGTAGGAGCTCCATAGATAACGACTGACCGCGTGAAATAAGCAAAGGAGGACGAGCGAGAGTCCGAAACTAAGGGACTGAAGGGTGAGGAGATTTTCTTGTGGGTTTCAGAAAAGCCCAGCAAGGGCCATGCGAGACCACTGCAGGAGAATCACTGTCAAACCATCTGCTGTGACAGCCCAGCGGCCCTTGTCAGAGGCTCAGAGTGGCCCTTCCTCCCAGGTCCCTGGGCGACGATGCCCACTCCTCACCCAGCGGGGAGGGCCTCCCACCGCCCTCTTCAGCGGCAGCTCCCACCGGCTCCACCTGCAGCACCCCCTCGGCTGCCCTTAAAGGGAATCCCAGTCAAAGGGGCCCTCGCCCACTTCCCCCTGGGCCCCAGGACACCAAACCTAGACACGCAGAAAATGACCAGGGATACGGTGCAACTCACAGAAAAGAATCGTATCGAACACTGGCTCCACAATCAAGGGCGAGTTTGAGGCAGGAATGTTGCTACAACAGAGCTGGGATAGTTCTGAGGAATCTGAGCTGAGCCTGATGGAAGGTGTCCTGTATGAATAGCAGTAAAACTCCATCTAACAAAACAACAAAGTGAGTGTAAACATAGGGACGCAAACAAGCCTGGACTTCGGAAGTGCAAGGAATTACCCATTTCAGATCAAAGCTCTTAAAGATAAACACACTATAGGGAAAGAGTCGGGCGGGGGAGGGGAGGGTTGAAATGCAGCCTCTCTTTCTTCCTTGCAGCCGTCCTTCCTGGGGAGAATTCTCTGCTTCATCCCACAGTGATCAGGAAACCTCCTCCTTGGGAGGGGGTGGCAGGAGCCCCCCGGCCTGCACTGACCTGGGTCTCTGTTCCGTTTCTTTTCTTCCACTGTAACCACCATGGGCTGGATACCTGTCGCGTGCTGGGTCCTCACAGTAACCCCACGAGCCCCGGTTTCACTCAGGAAACGAAGGCTCTGAGTGCGTAAGGGGCTTGCCCACGATCTCACAGGCAGAAACTCAGAGAACAGGGCATCACACAGAAGTTGGCTGATCCTAACAGCCAGGATCAGAAAGTATGGTTTGAAATAATTCACCGCCTATTACTAATTAAGTTCCTACAAGGCGTGGATAAACGTTAAATCATAACATCAAATCATTTAATCCAGCGGTTCTCAAAGTGTGATCTGGGGACCCTCTCAGGGGGTCTACGAGGTCAAAACTATACTCGTGACGACGGTCGGCTCCATGTGCCTCCCCTCTCGCTCTTCTCGGACGTACGATGGGTTTTTCCAGAGGCTACGCGGCAGGTGCTGGCCCCTACGCTCTGAAGGCTCCTGGGATGCATTCTTGTATATATTCTTGTGACCTAAGTTTTTCTGAATTTCAATTTGTGAGACGGTCAATGTTGACTGCTATAACTCACATCGACGAAGGCTGTCCGGGATTTTCAATCATTTTTGAGAGCGTAAAGGAATTGTGAGGCCAGCAAGTTCAAGACCTTCTCACTTAAATAACCCGGACAGATCCTGACACACTGACCCGCTCGTGGGTTTTCTGCGTCCATCTCTTCCCGTACGCTGGCCGCGCTAAAATGTGGAAATTCTATTTAATCTGAGGTAGGTGTGGTACTATTTATAAAACTGCAGTTTTCATAAGGTGGTTTATACTGCATATTTGAAATCTGGAGGCTTTTCAGGAATGTATCATAAAACCACCTCCATAAACTGTCTCTAAGGAACAGGGGTGATAACACCGCCAGGAGACGCTCAGTCGTAAGCAGGTTATTGCAAACTTACAAAATTTCTGGAATCATCATTTTTATTATTATTCTTAAGGGAGGCCGAGAAATCTTCCCATAGTTTTGAAGTCTTATCAGCTCCATTTTCAGAAGTTTTCACTTTCTCGATTTTCCCCTGACAATCTGCTACAGTCCTCACCCAGTGTGATTCTGTTGCGAATCCCATGACGCAGGCCCAGCAGAGAGTAGTGCTTGGTCTGAATAGAGCTTTAGCAACGGGGTTTTAGCTGCTTGTCTTGGCTAATTTACTGACACATAAAGCTACTCAGTGGTGTTTCAAATTTTTACTTCAGAAAGTTATCTAATCAGCAGAATAAATAGAAAAGTAAAAATCTACCCTCTGATTCACAACTGGGAGAAATATAGATCCAGATGAATACGAAACTTAAGCAAAATTAAGAGTTCTATTAAATTCAATGGTGTTAAAACGATAAACATGACTTGGTGTGTATTAGCCAACGCAGGAAAATGGACCTCAACGGGACTGCCAGGAATTACTGTTGGAATAAATTAATATGCTCCGAAGAACGCGTGTAAATCTCTGCTGTAGGCAACGTGTGTCGGAGGCCAGGGAAGGCTGGAAACACTTGGGAAAGAGGAAAATGAGAAATTTTTGAAAATTCTCCTAAAATGCAAGTTTCTGCAAACAGAGAATTTCATGAGTGGAGGCTGTGATTTTGGTAAATCTAAACCAGAGCCTGGAGCTCTTAGGAACAAAGTACACCAAGAGTCACTGTATCGACCAGGAACTATTTTAGCGTCTATGACATCACTGAAAATTTACATTATTCTGTGTTGTATTTTCTCCGAGAGATTTCAACCCAACCCGTGTCCTGGTTTCAGTTCTATGACAGAATCAAAAACTGTCCAACACATCGTGACGTCAGTCTTAAAAATGAGTAGCAGCCACTGATGCTCCCCAAGTTTGAAATAATAAAACTATTATTAATTATATTATCTCCACACGGCCGAGAGCAACTATTTTGTTGCAGCTGTAATTAGGATGAAGCCGGCTCACTTTGAAAGCTCAGGTGAAGCTGCCCAGGGCCCGAGCTTCTGGCCCAGGGACACGCTTCCCTTAGATGTGCCCCCGCTTCGGGGTCAGGCGCGCGGGTTGGAACCCGACCCTGCAGTTCGCGGGCTGTGAAACGGGAAGGTGCTTCTCCTCCGGAGCCTCTGCTTCTTCACCTGCTCCTGGGAGCCGCAGCCCTGGAAGGCGTGGCGGGAGGAACACAGGCGCCGCCACCGATACCTGGGCGTCAACATCTCAAAATAAAGGTCACAACCGCCACGCTATTTAAATGGACTAAGCTAAAA
Organism: Balaenoptera ricei; assembly: GCF_028023285.1. Taxonomy (NCBI): domain Eukaryota; kingdom Metazoa; phylum Chordata; class Mammalia; order Artiodactyla; family Balaenopteridae; genus Balaenoptera; species Balaenoptera ricei. Next base: position 1,778,669 of record NC_082656.1, on the reverse strand, counting down.
AAAATACCAAGACCTTTCATTACTGCTGGAAACACCATTACAAGATGAACTAGGGGGTAAAGTTCTTTTTTAATATATTTAGGTTACCGAGTGTTCGTTTTGAGTTAAGTAGGAAGTCGGTGTCATCATAAGCCTTGTCCCGGTTTACATTTTCCAGGGCTTTAATTGCCTCTTCTATGGGAGAGCTAAGAAATGTGTGAATTGACGTGTAACATCTTTACGAAGTTCCTTTCCAACTCCCTTCAACAACGAGAGGTAGGCAAATGCCCTGAGAGGACGGCAGGTGAAGCGTCCATCTGTCCTAACGGCCGCGCTGTGTGATCCACCACCAGGCCCAGGGTTGCACCTTCTCCTTGGTTCCACGGGGAAGACAGGCCTTCCTTCAGTCAACATCCGTGTCCCTCTAACATGCACAGGACATGGAGGAAAATGAGAATTACACAGGATCCAGTCCAAACGGTGGAAGAGACAGACAGCCAGACAGATGCTGACCCTCAGATCCCAAGAACTACACCAGGAGGGTTGCTGCTAGGGGAACGTTTCCCCCGACACAAGCGCGCTCCCCGTGTTTCTGGGGTAGGAACTGCATGAGGGCAACGCTCGTGCCGCTCTCCCCCTTCTCTCCCTCCTCCAGGGCGGAAGGGGTCGGAGCCCACAGCCCGCCCCCCGGCCTGGCCTGAGGGCCCCCGCGCCTGCCCCCCGCGGCCAGGGGTGCCCCCTCCCCCAGCCGCACCGGCAGGGGTTCAGGGAGACCCTAACAGCCCCGCCGTCCACCCGCCCCGGCGCCACCCTGGCCGCCCTCCCTCTCTCCCAGCCGCTCACACTCAGCGGAGGAGGAGGAGGGCCGGGGCGCTGACTCCCTAAGCTGCCAACACCTGGCTGCACGGACCGCGGACCTTACCAGGTGCACCAAGGCCAGCATTTGGAAAACAAAATTCTACACCGCGGAGACAGCAGTCCCCAAGGCGGGCGGCCACAGTCAGCGCCGGTCGTGGGGGATGCCAGCCGCTGCCCATGTCTGTAGCTCCTGTTTCCTAAGAGGCTGGAATTCAGCAGATACCAGCCACCTGGGACCTGCACCAGGGGGAAAGGCGGGAGCCTTGGAAAGCAGGCTGGGGCACGGGCTCCGCACAGGCCAGGATTTCCTTACGGAAAGAAGAGGCCCCTCCTGTCCAGAGGCCTTTAAGCGTTAAAGGAGGGAACAACCTGGCCATCCCCAGGGGCGGGGGGCTGGGACACAGGACGTCGAGCTGCAGAGCCCACGGATGTTGGGCTGCAGGCTGATTCTGACGGCAGGGCTCCCGCACCCACTGCCTGAATTCAGGGCCTGAGCCCAGCTGTCCAGCAGCCGTGCAAAGTCGCCCGCGCCCATAAGCTCGCAGACCGGCACAGCCAGTATTATGAATTGTGTTAGGATCCGACTTTAGATTTCAGAGACATGAACTGCGGCTTCAGCCTCAGGAGGATCATAAAGTTTTATGAATAATGACAGAAAAGGAGAATTGTTTTGTTTGCAGGTGCCTCCCAAGGGTCTAGAAAAATACCTTGTGTACAGCAGGTGGCCATTGAACAGTTCTGAATGACAGAAGCATTTATTAAAAAGAGAATATGCCACAATCTTGATTTGAGCTGAAGAAATAACTTGATAAGATGACTGCAAACCCAAATATGAAGGCTGCATTTTAAAAGGCTGGTGCCCAGAATACTCCGCACCTAGGAATTCAGTCCGCTTGAATAATCAAAGAGAAACTAGATGGGCTTGAAAAGCAGGTTTAGTCTTATTATCAGATGGGGAGTGTTTTTTAATAATGAAATCAAAATAAAGTAAGACAGGAGAGGTATCTTTAAAAGAAATGTTGAGATTTTAGAAGCTGATTTGAGACTAAAGAAATATGAAAGGGAAATGACATCTTAATGGCAGATCACAAGGGGAAAACAGACAGACGCGGGGTTCACCACTTGAAGAGAGGGTATTAGAGTAGAGAGGGCTGGATTTTCTTCGTTACAGTTCATCAAGGGTAAATGGGACCCAAAGACATTTGATGAGCAAGATGAGACAAGCCCTCAGTAAGCAGACAGGGCAGTTTCCCCAGAAAAGCCAGAATCCAGAAACCCTGGAGAATCCCTTCCTAAGGCTGGAAGTGGCTGGGGTCTACAGGGGTCTGTGGGGTCTCCACTCCCGGAACACAGTGTGAAAGCTTCAAGCTCCTGTCCCAGACAACAGTGACTCAGATAACCTGAACATTATTTCAGCACAAGTACCCAGAACTGGTAGATTAAGTAGTAAAAACAAATCTATTAGAGCTGAGCTTGAAGAAAGGAGAAACTTCAAGGCACCAAATATAAAGAGACGGCTGAAATCGCAGAGCTGATCCTGCACCCAAGGTGCCGGCGGGGGTGAGGTGTTGGTATCCTTGGGGCCGGGTTTTCACAACCACAGCAACGGGCATTGGTCCCAGTCAAGGTGGGAGCTCAAACCAAACTTGCTGCAGAGCTCCAGACCCCCAGGACTGTGTTCTCAGTGAACAGATAGACAAGGACCCTCCCACGAGGACTGGGATTCTTGTCTATCTCAGCCTGGGCTCCGGGGGGAACACAAAAACAATAACCCTGAAATTATAAATCCCAGATGACAAAACACTAGTGTGTGGGGTTTAAAATGACCCACCAACATGGTCTAGGAACCCCACAAGCTGATAAATAACAGAGATTAGTCCTGGACCATCTTCAGTACTTCTCACAAAAATAGTCATAAAACTGTATTCTGGGAATGGCCCCCAACCTCAAACCCAAAAGGATTCCAACAGCTAAATTTCTGCTAAAGATGAGCTCACAGTGCAAAACTACAAAACACATGAAGAAAGAATCCAGCAGCAGCAAGAGTCAGCACAAAGAGCAAACAGACCAATGGAATCCCTAGAACAGCAGATAACAAAACAATTTTACACAGACTGTCACACGGGCATATTTAAATAGACTTAAGATGTCAAAGAACGTCGTATAACCTTAATAAAAGAATAGGCAATACTTAGAGGAGCCAACGAAAACTTCCACAAGTAAATGCAGTTATCAGAATATAAAATTCAATAGGTCCAACTAAAGATTATGTACAGGTTAATGAAAGATTATTAAATTAGAAGATCTGAGGAAATTATCAATAAATGCATCACACAGAGATATAAAATATGGAAATTATGAAAAAGAATTAAATGAATAGATCCAATTTATATTAGAAAGCTTAAAGCACTTTACTATCAATCATTCCCTCCTGTGTTATTCTCCATTTCGAAGTACTTCTTTTATCTGTTCTTTCAGCAAGGATCTAATATAAGTTCCAGAAAGAACTTGAAAATGGGTTAAAGTACTAAATGTGAGAAACAAAAAAAAACGTACAAATGCTTAAGAGATTATCTTTATGATTTGCAGCATGGAAGAATTTACTTAACAAAACTCAAAAAAAAATCATAAAGGAAAAGATTAATGCATTTGATGGCATTAAAATTAAAACTTCTGTCTGTATGACAAAAGATACTACAATCAAAGTGAAGAGCTAATCCACAAGAGAAAGAGATTTACAATCCAAACCGAGTAACTGACAAAAGATTTTTTATCCAAGGTATATAAGAATACGACCAATCAATATGAAATTAACTCAGCAATAAGCAAATTATATAAAAAAGGGATTCAGAGAGGAGGAATCCCAAATGCCCAAAAAATAAATGTTTCAAGCCCTCTCTAGTAATCAGGGAAATGCATGTTACAATAAAGAGATAACATCTACCTCCGTCTGACTGACAAAACTTAGTAGGTCTGATCCCACACAGTGTTGAGAGGAACATGGGAAGACCACTTGCCAGAGTGTAAATTGGTTCAACTTCTTAGCCATTTGGCCAGGTCAGCGTTAAGGATGACCACATATTGCCTGATGCAATTTCCATCTCATTACCAACCCTCAATGCCCTCACACAAGTGTCCTATCAGAAACACAGGAATGTTTGTGCAGTGTGGACAGCAACAGCAAAACCGTCAGTCCACCGGAGGGAAATGGATAAAAGGCAGCTTATTAATATTATGGAATATTATATAGCAGTTTAAATAAATGGATTACTTTTATATAGTTATATCTCAAAAACATTATGTGGAGTGAAAATGAGTTGCCAAATAATATAGTATCATTTATGCACATTTTAAAGCATATTAATAGCATATATTTATGTGGATATATACTTAGGGGAAAGTCACAAAAAACTGCATGGAAAATAATTAATGCCAGGATGTCAGTGGTGATTTCAGTGTGGTCATTTCCTCTGTGAAAGGCAGGAGGAAGAAGGAGGAGAAGAAAGAAGGTGGCTTTAAATATTTCTTTACATTTTATTTATTTTTAGTGAGAAATCTGAAACGTGTGTGTCTATATGTTAAGAACGCTTTTATCTTGGTGGTGGTTACACAGGCATCTATTAAAATATTTACACTTCATGATGGAAATGCCTTATCATTCAAAATGATTAGTTTTAAAAACCTAAATGATTATAGATAAGAGGAAGGAGGAACTCAGCTCTGTGTAGAAATTCATGCTAAGGAGAGGAGACGGTCCTTCAAAAATAAAAAAGGGGGAGGACGCCAGTCGGATGAAATAAGCACTGAATTTACGTATTTTTATTTCTTGTAATCACTTATGTCACATCTGATTTTAAAGCAACTTTGAAGCACTTGACAGCAAATGACCCTCTTATAATTGACCTATTAAAGAAGAATAAGAACCAGACTATGAACGAAGATATTGTGACAGAAGACCCAGGCTGGGGCAGGTACCACGCAGTGTTACAAGCACAGCATTCGGGCTGGGCTGCCTGGATGGGAACACAGGCCCCACCACTAACTAGCTGTCACCCGCACAAGCCAACGCCTCAGTAAACCGCAGCTCTCTCAGCTGTTAAATAAGGATTATGCTGCTACCTACTTTGTAGGGCAGTAACAAGGATTAAACGAAAGGATTATGTGAAGTGTTTCCTTAGCACCTTGAAAGAGGCCTAGTGAGTACTCAAAACATCTTAGCTATTATAAGTACTATTTTTGTTATGGAAGGTGAGCATATAACTTACCTCTAAGATTTCTATCAGCTAGACTAAGCCAAATAGTAACTCAAGCAGTAACATGGATCCCATTACCTCAGACGGATGGGTGCATGGATGGATGGATGGACGGATGGATGGATGGGAGGAAGGGTGAGAGAGAGGAAAGGAAATATCTTACTAGTTTGAAGGTTTCAACATATTTTCCAAAGTCTGAATTCTAAAAGGATTTTTGCATGGTTCTCCACATAAGGGACCTAAATGAATAAAAAACGTATCTGACCCAATACAAACTTAGAAACTCCAATTTCCTATCCCACTGAACTTCACTCCCAAGAAAACTATGGCCCTGATAAATGCTCTACACCCGTGATGCACCAAGAGGAATCACTGAGGCACACACAGATCAGTCATGACAGATGTTTTATTAGAGGTTCTGTAAGCCTGGATAGTTGGGTAGGAATATCAGCAAGTAGACTAAAACATCACTCCTTTTTCCTAGTGTGTTTCTCATTACTAGAAAACGGTTTTCAGTGAGTAGCAAAATTGCAAGAGAATAAAATTAAAAAGATCACTGCCTTTCCAACCTCCTCCCCAGAAAGTATCAAATCTTGGAATTTTATTCTTCCTAGGTTTTTCCATTGGCTTAATCACTCTAGCATTACATACAAGAAAAAATTCCTTTGAACAGGTGCCCTATTTATGAAGACATTTACAGCTGCCATAAAAAATATAGGAAAATTATTATTCCTCCTCCTCTTCTCACTTTTTCTGCTAAAAAGTTAGAACAGTAAATTGGGTCTGAATCGCATGACCTGCTGTATTTACTGTGCCTAAATCTTCACACGTACAGAAAACAAAGTTCATATTTCTTTTCCTTCCTTCATTTCCCCTGCAATTCTAACATACTTCTCCAGGGCTAACTCTGACTTTGAATTTGTAAAGAGTCCTTCAAAAGGCCAATAATAATAATGAAATGCTGTACTCAGGAAGCCTCTGTGCTCAGTTTCATACCCCTAAGTTACTACTGCTGATTGAAAAAGACTAAGTGACCAGGTGTTATCTTTATACTATAAAGCAGTGTATTCGAGACCTTAAAGGCCACTATCATGGGGAAGGCCTCATGAACTTAACAGTTATTTTCTTCATAATTACCTCTATCTCATAAAATCATAAGGACTTAATGACATTATTATATTTAAGGCTCTACTCGCATTATGGTAGGGAGCTTTAAAAACTCCCAAACGTTCTACATGCCATAGAAAAGGATAGGGAATCAGAAACGTACTTGAATCATCTTGATATTAAAGCAAACTTCTATCTCCCCTTTTGGCACACCCATACAAAGATCCTGCAGGAAGGGGAAACTTGTAGGAGCCTTGACTAATTTTGGCAAAGCAAGTCCTGAGCTGCCTCTTTGCATTGCATCTGTAATGTGCAGTCTGGCCACCCTACGTGATCTGAGTCTTAGCCATTTCTCTTGTGTCTGGACTCAGCGACAGGGCCCAACCTAGAGAACAAGGAAATCTTCATTCTTCTCGGAAGAAGGTTTGGAAGCAGCTAGAGTCAAGACAGTCTTCAAAGAGGTTAATTAATTATTTGGGGGAGGAAGAGGGGAGGAGTGTGGGGTTGGGGTCTCTTAGATGAGAATTCCACAGAACATTCAGGCAATTCCTTTCCCACTCCGTCGTCCTCCCAGGAAGTCCAGTGTGTCAAAACGGAGCCTGTATCTTGTCTAGAAAAACTCAAAGGCAGCCGTCCCACACACAAATAATATGAAATAAGTATTATAAACGAGATGGTGAGACATGACACCTTGGCTTAGCCTGGGCTGGGGAGAGAAGCCGAGGAGTCTGTGTGAGAGAAGCAAACACCAGCTGGGAAGCGAGGTTCAGGCCGAGGGCCTGACCCCAAGTTCAGAGTCGGACGGGCAGGGCAAGGATGTGTTCTGTTTTGTAACCTTATTTTTATGGCTATCTGCTGGTGGGCTGCTTCGCCTGGTTCTGGTCTATTTCAACATCCATTTATGCTCCACGGCCAGTTCCTAATAAACACATTCTTTCGTCTACCTTGCCAAGCAGGAGTCCTCAAACCTGGACCCACCCCAGTAATCGTAGGAGGTCTCTTCTCTCTGTTTGGGGGAGTGAAAGCCCCTCCTGGGAGCCTTCCCCGTACCCCTCTCCGCTGCACCCCTGACTCCCAGAGAGCTTCCTTCCCTTCCAGGGCAGACCCGGATCTCCAGCAACTTGGAGAACCTTGGCCCAATGGAACACATGGGATATGATCTCGTAGTGAAAGAATCCACCTTGACTTTCAAGCCGAAAATGAAATCAGCTAATGTTACTTGCAATTCCTATTTGATATTTTTTCCTGACCTAAATCACAAAATGACACGTAACAAAAGAACATTGCTCAGAGAGGAAAGTTCAAAAAGAACAGCTTATTCAGACAAGCAATGCCACCCACATAAGCATCACAATAACTCTGGTAGAGCTTGGAAGCCCGCCTGGTGTGAGAAAGTGGCTCCGGTGGTGTCGGACCAAGGAGGGTGGGGACCGGGCCCTGTCACTTACCAGCAGCATGAGGAAGGAGAATCGACCTAGCCTTTCCCAGCCCCCGTTTTCTCACTGCCCCCCACCCCAGCCCCGCCCCCTGCCCTGCCCTCAGGAGTCCGTGATAAGGCGCGGGGACCGCGGTGTTGGCACACAGCTGGCGTTCCGCCCGCTGGTAATTCTTTCCCTGTGGTGTTGAATCCCTTATAACTCAGTGTGACCCGCTTCCTCCTCTCCCCAGACAGCCTTCCCACACCACGAGCCTGAACGTAACACGAGAACATGCCAAAGTTTGCTCTAAACCAAATCTTCATGTACATCTTCTATTTATGACATCTGACCCCTCTTTTAATTGTTATCTTATTTTCTAATACGACTGCGTGTATTTAGGGTGTACAACATGCTGATGTGATGTACATACACACAGTGCAACAATGACCACAGTCAAGCTGCTTAACATCCCATCACATGGTTACTGTGTGTGTGTGTGTGTGATGGGAACACCTGGAATCTACCCTCTCCGCAAATTTCCAGGATTCAATAGTCTTATTAAGTACAGTCACCATGCGGTGCTTTAGATCTCTAGATTCGTTCCTCCTACACAACCGTCACTTTGTACCCTTCGGCCAAGAACCCCCATTCTCCCCCACCCCACACTGGTAACAGTCTTTCCACTCTCTGCTCCCATATTTGACTTTTTTAGATTCCACATATAAATGGGATCATGCAGCTTTTTCCTGTCCGGGTCTGGCTTATTTCACTTCTCATAATGTCCTCCAGGTTCATCCATGTTGACAAAAATGGCAGGATGTCTGTTTGTAAGGCTGAGTAACATTCCATGGTATATGTATATACACCACATCTTCTTTATCCATTCATCCATCAATGGACACTTAGGTTATTTCCATATCTTGGCTACTGCAAATAATGCTGCAATAAACATGGAGACTCAGATATCTCTTCAAGACACTGATTTCATTTCCTTTGGGTACATTCCCAGAAGATTGCTGGATAATATGGCAGTTCTATTTCTAGTTTTCTGAGGAACTTCCATACTGTTCTCCATAGTGACTGCACCAATTTACACTCCCACCAAAAGGTTCCCTTTTCTCCACATCTTAGGCCACACTTACCTCACTTTTTTGATAACAGCCATCCTAACAGGTGTGAGGTGATATCTCATTATGGTTTTGATTTCATTTCCCTGATAAGTGATGTTGAGCACTTTTTCATGTACCTGTTGGCCATCTGTATGTCTTCTTTGAAAAAATGTCTATTCATGTCCTTTGCCCATTTTTCAGTTGGCTTGTTTTTTTTGTAATTGAGTTGTACGAGTTCCTTATATATTTTGGAGATTAACCACTTATCAGATATGTGGTTTGCAATATTTTCTCCCAGTCCATAGGCTGCCTCTTCATTTTGTTGATGGTTTCTTTTCCTGCACAGAAGCTTTTTAGTTTCATGTAGTCACACTTGTTTTGCTTTTGTTGCCCTTGCTTTTGGTGTCACATCCAAAACATCCTTGCCAAGGCCAATGTCAAGGAGCTTTTTCCCTATGTTTTCTTCTAGGAATGATATGGTTTCCGGTCTTATGTTTAAGTCTTTAATCCATTTTGAGTTGATTTTTGTGCATGGTGAAAGATAAGGATCCAATTTCATTCTTCTGCATGTGGCTGTCCAATTTTCCCAAGACCATTTATTGAAGAGACCATCCTTTCCCAATTGTGTATACTTAGAGACCTTATCAAAAATTAGTTGACCATATATGCTTGGGCTTATTTCTGGATACTCTATTATGTTCTACTGGTCCATATGCCCGTTTTTATGCCAGTATCATAATATTTTGATTACTATAGCTTTATAATATAATTTGAAATCAGGACTGTGATGTCTCCAACTCTGTTCTTTCTCAAGATTACTTCGGATACTCGGGGTCTTTTGTGGTTCCACATGAATTTTAGAATTTTTTTTCTATTTCTGTGAAAAATTCCATTGGAACTTTGAATCTGTATATAGTTTTGGATAGAATGAACATTTTTAACAATGTTAATTTTTCCAATCCATGAACATGGGGTATCATTTCAGTTATTTGTCACTTCTTCAATTTCTTTCATCAATACTTCCTCATTTTCAGTGTACAGATCTTTTACCTCTTGGTTATATTTACTCCTAAGTGTTTTTTTTTGATGCTATCATAAATGAGATTATTTTCTTGCTTTCCTTTTTTGATAGATTGTTGTTGGTGTAAAGAAATGCAACTGATTTTTATGTGTTGACTTCCTATCCTGCAACTTTACTGAATTCATTTATTAGTTCTAGCAGTTTTCTTGTGGAGTTTTTAGGGTTTTCTACATACATGATCAAGTCATCTACAAACAGATAATTTTACTTTTTCCTTTCCAATGTGGATGTTGTTTTTTCTTGTCTGATTGCTCTGGCTAGTACTTCCAATACTATGTTAAACAGAAATGATGAGAGTGGGCATCTTTGTCTTATATCTAATCTTAGAAGAAAAGCTTTCAGTTTTTCCCTGTTGATTTTGATGTTAGCTGTGGGCTTTTCACAAAAGGCCTTTATTACGTTGAGGAAGTTTTCCTTTACACATTTATTTTGTCGATAGTTTTGTCACAAATGGATGTTAAAACTTTGTCAAATGCTTTTTCTGTTTCTGTGGAGATGATCATGTGGTTTTTATCTTTCATTTTGTTAATGTGGGGTATCACATTGATTAATTCTCATAAGTTAAACCAACCTTGCATCCCAGGGACAAATTCCACTTGGACATTATTTGACCCCTCTTGATATCATCTATAGAAATGGAGAATTCTTGAAGACTAGTTTTCAAAATTAGAAATGATATATACTGTTATTCACCAATCAAATGAAACATGTATGCTTACTGTCTCAACAGATTAGTTTGTTGGAGGGAGACTCTATATAATCCTAAACCAATTTTTATCACACATTAATCCAAATTTACATACAGGCTTGTTAAGTAAAAGATGGAATCCAGTGCCAAATTTTATTATGGGCTGTAATTCACAAATTCTCCTAACTCTGCCTTTAGGAGAACGCACTTTGAGCAAACATTCAGCCTGGCGAGTCCTTACGGAACACTACAATGACCTAGTAATGGAAAAGGGCTCCCCTTAGGTAGAGTCAAAATCAAGCTGTTCACTCAAGCACACACATTGGTGAAAAGTAGAAGCAAAGTCAGAGCATTAGAAATGAGATATAGGATTTCACACTCTTAAGACTTTTCTCCCACAAGTTTGTTGAGCTTTAAAGTTAGGACAATGACACCTATACAGGTGATAGATAAACCCTACAAAATTAGGGTGGCCTGGGCTTCACAGTCTAGGAAATTGTTTGTGGACTTGCCTCAGCCAGGAATGGAAGTTCTGGTTTACACATCTAGGATGAATAGGTGGTTTAACAAATGATAATACTCCAGTAATTTCCCTCTATGAACAGAATCTTTGTGAAAATCGGTGTTCTGGAAAAGAGGTACCTATGAGGTTGTTAGGTTTAATGGGCACAGAGAAGGCCAACTGGACACACCAAGAATTTACCAGCAGACAAACACACATAGAGGAGGACAAAGATATAGTGGCAGAGACACAGAAACTGACGTCAGAAACAGCCATAAAACAAGGGAGTTATAGGAACACGATTCAAAAAATGAAGGTCACCTCCCCACGTCATTGGCCCTGGCGTCCCTGGATAGTGCTTATTTGCAAGGCTGCACTATTACCACACTGGAGCATGAGAAAGGGGTTCGGAGAAGTAGTTGCACACGGTAATGAGCGGGTATAGGCATCATTCCCCTCTACTGGCTAAGCTAATGAACTACACCACTCATTTTCACTTAATCACGTGAAAAAACAGGTTTGAGACGAAAAAAATTGAAAAAGAAGGAGCAAGAATATAAAAATGCAGTTCATTTCTGGGAACTTGAGGTTACTTTCCATTACCAACTTCTTTTCATCTTTTTCTTGGTTTGAAAATGAAAACAAAATAAAAATAAAGCCCAAGTAGGCACAGTTAACGCCCCCACCAACCACGTGGCATGCTCCCCAAACTCCTTTCTATTTACCATTTTAGTTATGCTTACAGAAAAAATGGTCCCCTTGCAACTTAACCCAGAAAACAGATGGCTTCCAAGTAAAATGTTTTCAAGGACCTGTATTTAAAATATAGTGTCTTCAGCAATCAGAGAAGAAAAATAAAAAAAAGGAATCCAAATCGGAAAAGAAGAAGTAAAGCTGTCACTGTTTGCAGATGACATGATACTATACATAGAGAATCCTAAAGGTGCTACCAGAAAACTACTAGAGCTAATCAATGAATTTGATCAAAGTAGCAGGATACAAAATTAATGCACAGAAATGTCTTGCATTCCTATACAATAACGACGAAAAATCTGAAAGAGAAATTAAGGAAACACTCCCATTTACCACTGCAACAAGAAGAATAAAATACCTAGGAATAAACCTACCTAGGGAGACAAAAGACCTGTATGCAGAAAACTGTAAGACACTCATGAAAGAAATTAAAGATGATACAAATAGATGGAGAGATATACCATGTTCTTGGATTGCAAGAATCAACATTGTGAAAATGACTCTACTATCCACAGCAATCTACAGATTAAATGCAATTCCTATCAAACTACAAATGGCATTTTTCACAGAACTAGAACAAAAAATTTCACAATTTGCATGGAAACACAAAAGACCCCGAATAGCCAAAGCAATCTTGAGAAAGAAAAATGGAGCTGGAGGAATCAGGCTCCCAGACTTCAGACTATACTACGAACCTACAATAATCAAGACAGTATGGTACTGGCACAAAAACAGAAATATAGATCAATGGAACAGGATAGAAAGCCCAGAGATAAACCCACGCACATATGGTTATTTTTTATAAAGGAGGCAAGAATATACAATGAAGAAAAGACAGCCTCTTCAATAAGTGGTGCTGGGAAAACTGGACAGCTACGTGTAAAAGAATGAAATTAGAACACTCCCTAACACCATACACAAGAATAAAGTCAAAATGGATTAAAGACCTAAATGTAAGGCCAGACACTATAAAACTCTTAGAGGAAAACATAGGCAGAACACTCTATGACATAAATCATAGCAAGATCCTTTTTGACCCACCTCCTAGAGAAATGGAAATAAAAACAAAAATAAACAAATGGGACCGAATGAAACTTAAAAGCTTTTGCACAGCAAATGAAACCATAAACAAGACCAAAAGACAACCCTCAGAATGGGAGAAAATATTTGCAAATGAAGCAACTGACAAAGGATTAATCTCCAAAATTTACAAGCAACTCATGCAGCTCAATATCAAAAAAAAAAAAAAAACCCAATCCAAAAATGGGCAGAAAACCTAGATAGACATTCCTCCAAAGAAGATATACAGATTGCCAACAAACACATGAAAGGATGCTCAACATCACTAATCATTAGAGAAATGCAAATCAAAACTACAATGAGGGTATCACCTCACACCAGCCAGAATGGCCATCATTGAAAAATCTACAAACAATAAATGCTGGAGAGGGTGAGGAGAAAAGGGAACCCTCCTGCACTGTTGGTGGGAATGTAAATTGATACAGCCACGATGGAGAACAGTATGGAGGTTCCTTAAAAAACTAAAAATAGAACTACCATATGACCCAGCAATCCCACTGCTGGGCATATACCCTGGGAAAACCATAATTCAAAAAGGGTCCTGTACCACAATGTTCATTGCAGCTCTATTTACAATAGCCAGGACATGGAAGCAACCTAAGTGTCCATCGACAGATGAATGGATAAAGAAGATGTGGCACATATATACAATGGAATATTACTCAGCCATAAAAAGAAACGAAATTGAGTTATTTGTAGTGAGGTGGATGGACCCAGAGTCTGTCATACAGAGTGAAGTAAGTCAGAAACAGAAAAACAAATACCGTATGCTAACACATATATATGGAATATAAAAAAAAAAAAAATGGTTCTGAAGAACCCAGAGGCAGGAAGGAATAAAGACGCAGACATAGAGAATGGACTTGAGGACACGGGAGGGGGAAGGATAAGCTGGGACGAAGTGAGAGAGTGGCATGGACATATATACACTACCAAATGTAAAATAGATAGCTAGTGGGAAGCAGCTTCATAGCACAGGGAGCTCAGCTCAGTGCTTTGTGTCCACCTAGAGGGGTGGGATAGGGAGAGTGGGAGGGAGACGCAAGAGGGAGGGGATATGGGGATATATGTACATGTATAGCTGATTCACTTTGTTATAAAGCAGAAACTAACACACCATTGTAAAGCAATTATATTCCAATAAAGATGTTTAAAAAAAAAAGAAATATACACACGAAAAAATGAGTTGAGATAAACAGAATAAAAATCCATGTATACACCTAAAAACAAAATACAGCGTCTTCTCCTGAAAGGTGGGAGCACCAGCTAGACAGTTTGTGGAGCTGTCATTGCAGCCAAATCACCCCCGTATTGAAATCATGGCATCCAAGATGGCGACCCAGGATGGCTCAAAATTGGCCTCTCCACCGAGGTCTCGGCAAAGGCAGTGCTCAACAGGGCAAGATGCTAATCCTTCCCTCTCTAATAGCAGTTACAATGAATTCATTTTCTTTCAGTGTGCAGAAATACCTTCTCTGCAGCATTTGAGGCATGTTATTTATACTCTCAATCATTTCAAAAAGTCCTTGATCTTTATTTTACACGGCCGTTTACTAGAACTTAATATGAGCTCAGGAAAATGATGAGAAGACAGAGTAGATTATTACAATTGTAGAGAAAGTGGTTGTAAAAGGGGAGCATGCAGACCTGTTCTGTTTTGTGCGTCTCCAAGATGACTTGGAGCTGTATGCAGTACATACCTGGGAAGGTATCAGAGCAGTTCATTCCATTAAAAAAAACGAGATACTGTTGACATCTGAGTAAGGATTACATTTACTTTAATCTGAGCTCCCCTTTTGGGGGGGTGGGGGAGCACCACACAAAACTAAATATAATTAACATTTAAGTAAATAAGATAAAAATATTAGTCTTGGAAGTAAATCTGTGATTGATTTAGTCACAGATGTAAAGATGTAGTCAACTAACACATCTAAACGTGTGATGTGTCCCAAGGACCACAAACAATCAAATGGATGCAATGTTCTTCAAGGTCCCCGGGGCCTAGGTGGGGCACTCAGGTTGGCCATGTCTACACAGCTCTCCTTTGAGATCAAAGCCCAGCAAAGCACGGTTCTTTGAACCTCTGGTGGACTCAAGGTAGAAGGCAACGTGTGGACAGCCCACCAGGTGCCTAGGAATTTCAAAGACCAGAATAAAATTTTAAAGCACTTGAACACGGAATGACTTATTTCGATTAAAATAAAAAAAAAAAAAAAAAACATGGACCTCCTTGATCACTCACTGGTGGGGAAATCATATACTTTCTTAAACCTATTTCACAAAGACTTGGGGCCCTTGATGGCTCTATTGCAGAGCAGTTAGGAACTCCATCTGGGACAAACTCATTGGTTACTTTAAGATTTGGCCAGATTCTAGCTTTGAGGCTATATAAAGTTTCTACCTGCAGCCATCCAAGGTTGTTCCAAGCTATACTCACGATGTTCAGATCTGTGACATGACACACTTCCATGTTCACAGCACACATCCAGGTCAGCCGGCATCAGACATCATATCTTAAAATTCCTACCAGGGACAAGGAAAATATTTAAACCGTACTTACATGGGATCACTCACTATACAGTCATTCCACAAATAGTCACAGAGTATTTTCTCTACTAGAAGCTGTAGCAGGAACAAAGATGAATCTGACACAGACCTCGTCTTTGAAGAGCTGGCACTAAGTACAAAATCAACTACAAGGTAGAAAGGCGTAAGAGCCCCCAAAGAGGAACCATTTAGGGCGACGGGATCTCGGGAGGAGGGACTCCTGCTGCCAGGCGTTGTGTCGGTATTATGCAAAGGCCATCTCTTCTAAGCCTCACGTCGAGGACAGTTTCTCTCACTTGACAGCTAAGGACACTGACTGAGTTATGTGACGTGGCCGAGGTCACCAGGCAGCAAGAAGAAAGGGCCGACCCTGAACCTCGGCCACCACCGTGGCTGCAGCCGGCGGCCCTATCCACCCACGGCTGCCTCTCCCCGGTCTTGCTCCACTCCAGACCCGTACACCCAACCAGCCACTCGGATAAAACCTGTAGCCTCTCGGCAGCCTGTCAGTTTAATTTGCTTTTCTTTTTTCAGTTTAAAAAATCAGCAAAGATTGGGTTTGTAGTTCCTCCCCTCAGAGTTAGCAACAAACAGGCTAAATAAACATTACCTTTGATCAAAGTCAGTGTGTTCAAAAAATTAAATCTCCTTCTCTCGTACGCGCTTCACCATTCATTACTCAAGACGGACAAGGGGAAGGATACGTACACACCCAGGAACAGTCTGGTCAAGGTTATTTATTACAGTATATACTGTGATCTACATGGGGAAGATCACTTCAGGAGACAAATATGCTAGAATAGGATTTAATCCATGTAGCTAAGCCAGTGACGGCAGAAACTAGGGGTATTTTTTTTTTAGTCAGTGAAACACCAAATGAAAGGGATGGATCTAGAACACGGAAATGAAGGTTTGAAGGTCTCTCTAAGGGGACAGAAAGAAAAGGAACTCTGTAAGCTGTTTCATAGATAAACTAGATAATATTCTTCAAAAACAATGCAAGACATTGGAGTGTTTAAAACAAGAAGCATTTAGAGAATGGCACAATTTGTACAGCCATAATGCACAGTGGTAAAGAACTAAGACAATAGTTATGTGGTTATAAGATCATAGAGATAAGAGAATTTTCACACAAATATACAATGTAAGGATCCATTTTTGTTGAAGAGTTTAAAGCTTGTTTCCAAAATCCTGAATTAAAGTCTTCTGGTGCCATGCACCAATTCAGGCAAAGTCAAAGTATTTGGGAAACATTTTGAGGAGTATTTTTGTTTTGCTTTTTCCATCCAAAGGCAGGGTTGGACTGGGGGAGTTTGGGTATTATGTTGTTATGGGCTTTTTTTAATCTTTATACCTACAAAATAAAGGAATAAATAACCAGTAAACCTCCCCAATCGGTTCAGAAGCCAGCAAAGGAGCTCTGAAATACTAAAATTATTACCTGCTGTTAAAGCTTAGGATAACTCGATAATTGTATCGAGGCTGGGCTCACACACACACCAACTTCCCACATCCCAACACCTTTAAGAAGAGGATCTGCTGACAATGTGGCCTCAGGTTCTTCGAGCAACTGCACCACGACTTGACCAGGAAGCAACCTCCTTATTTTGATTCAACCTTGTGGTGTAAATACTTTCATAAGAACTTTCCTTTAGAGATAAGGGGCCATGCAGTAACCCTCTAAAGGTTCCCAAGAAGCACCAGCTTTACAGAACGGACACGTGGTCCCACAGACAAAATGCCCTAAACTGGTATAACCGTTTTCCTATGATGTTTCCTACCAGATGTTATACTTTTTGCCTCAATTTCTTTTCCTGAATAGTTCGACAAAGCTGTTCACTTACGCGGCAGCTTCCCGACTCAAGCGCGCGTACTCCTTCCGCACCAGGCAGAGGCCCGCGCCGATCTGCGTTAACAACCCGACCTCCGCCTTCCCCACCGGCCCTGCGGCGGCACCGCGGGCACCCCGGGCACCTGCCGCCACCACGCCGAGCTCCCGGGGCGTGGGGACCACGACTCACACAGCACCTGACCCCTCCCGGGCCTGCGTAAGCGCCTAAGGATGAGGAACCGCCCTGACGCAAGCAAGGCCCCGATGGTCCCGAGGGACAGGGCGAGTGGAGTGGGCGGGACTCAGAGAAGAGTGTGGAGGGAGGGGGGCGCCGGAGACACGAGCCCTGGGCCCCCTGCCGCTGTCGGCGCACTGGAGGCACGTGTCTCCAAACGTCGTCACCACGGCGTCCCGGCCTGAAGAAGGCGGTTCAGAATCATCCCGGTATACCTACCCCCGAACCAGGACACCGCCGCAAGCTGCTGGCGAAGCCCAAGGGTCCAAAGGAGGCCAGAGGAAGTCACGACACTCCTCAAGACAGGCATCCTGGGAAAGGCCATGGTCCTAACTGAGCAGACGTGAGGCTGCGTTCGCAACCATCTCACGGATCCTCAGAAATCACGAGAAGTCAACCGGCAAATAAGAGCAGGAGAATCCCTTAACTCCACCAGCTGTGTGGTTACTCGACTGAACTGCAGGGACTGCCTTTCCCATAAAAGGCGCAGGAAAAAAAAAAATCTAAATATAGCGTCTAAATAAATACAATACAGATAAAAAGAGACAAAAATCGTTAGCGTCCAAAACAAAACGACCTCAGCGTCTCCAAATTCAAGACAATCACAGTAAAGAGCTCTTTTAGATAACACAACCTCACAGAGATGCAAAATCTCAGCTGGGCAGAGACAAATGCCTAATGCAGCTTCCCTCACCAAAAGACCTCGCAACTTGGAGCATGCATTTATCCACAGAAATGGTTCGTGTGCCTTTTTTTTCCCTGATGAATGCCACAATTTTGGCAAAAACGAAATTCATAGCACCAGCTATTTTTGTTATGCAAACACACTGAAAAGAATTCTGGCTATTTTTCATATTGAGTCAAAGTATGTTTTCCATCTTGGCATAACTTTAAAACTGAATTCACTTTTTCTCCTCAAACCTTACTAAGCTACTGAAACCTATTTTTTAATAACATGTGAAAAACTAATCCCAGGCAAGCTTAAATATGAACTCTCTGAGACGCTGCCCTGACGAGGTGGCATGTAATTCCATAAGCATGCTAAAACGCTCTATTCTGATTTAACGCACTTAAATACATTCTAATATGTTTCGTGCTATTTTGCAGGATACCTTCCCATTAGCCTCAAATTATCTTAAATTTAGAGATTTGGAAACACTGACCTTGCCATGTATAGTGGAAGTCTTACCAACTTTCATGTTATGAAATAAGATTTTTGCTGACTCAACAAGCAAGGCATTCACTTAAGGTCATTCCTTGTAATAATTTTATGAGAGGCTTTTACTGTAGCTAGTCTCAGAAAACATGATTTGACCCATAGTAGATTCATATTTGTGTCATATAGCTGTGCTACATAATGTTAAACAATAATTTTTTAAGTGGAAATTGAATACAAGGTTTTTTCCAGATTCTCCACCACTTTAGTCATTTACAGCGAGATGTTTCAACATGTTTCAAGCTGTCGTTTTATTTCCACAATTAGAATGTTATGTATAACTTTATGCAAAAAAAATAAGGAAACCTATGCTGAAGGAGTGAAAGGTATGAAAATTTTAACTAACAAGACTTTGAAAATATCTGCTTGCACAAAGAGAAAAGCAGAACAAACCATCTGCTATTACGTGGTGAAAAGAGACACTGTGCTTCCAAATGTGTGTAATCCTCGTTTGAAGATTTATCAACATCCACGGGCATTTCTGTATATTGATATTATCACATGTGCACTTCGTAAACACTGGCATCATTCCTTGACTTATCAACATTCTTAGGTAGAAAAATGCTATATAAATGAGAACCTAAGTATGTGCCAGGAACTAAAGTAGGCTCTGCATCTTCCTGATGGTTTACAAGACCTGCACGAATGCAGAAACATCTAACGGGTGGTCTCTAACCCAGTAACCCTGACCCATGAGAACATCTGTCCTTGCGACGGCTGGACCACACTGCCCCCACCACGGCCCGTGGACCCTAGCTCTGAACATATCTCAAGGCAAGGCAGTGGCACCTACACATCAAAACAATAATTTCTGAAATGACTTGATAGTTGAATATTTTTCAAAGCATAGGAGAAATGAGGAAGAGAAATCAGAACTTTGTCGTGTTCAAATTCAGAAGTGTTTTCATTTTGATTGACACGCTGCTGCCCAAAGGGGATCATCAAGAATTCTCTCTTCGCCACTGAGGGCCTCTGGTGCCAGCCCTGCGTCTCCCTGTCACAGAACCATCCTGGACCCTCAACACCAGGAGCCCATCAGCCTTTCACGAGGAGCTGCAATGTTTATTGAATTCCCCCAGAGACTATTCAACAGATATGGATGGAAAATTCCATTTATCTTAGGTAACAATCATACCTTTACATTTTACTTATTGGACAAAAATAGGACTAAAATGACAGTGTTCATTAATTTTGAAAATATCACCACCCTGAGCCTTTTTTTAATATTTCCTGTTAAACTTAGAGTCTTTGCTGTATTTAAACAGCAAAGACTGTAAGAGACATTTCAAGCCCTCAGGTGCATGGAATGTGTCACTTCCTACCAGGTGGAAGATACATACACACACACACACACAGCAAAGAGACAGGAAACATGGTCAAAACATGTTGCCACGACCTCTCCTAAAGCCTCACGAATTAAAATATGGATAATACACAAAAATTCAAAGTTTTGGGACCAGTATGACACCTTCAATTTCCTTCAGCTATTTTTTAAGCCAGTGTTGAAGTAACAGATATTGAATAAATGATCAAAACAAAGAAGCATTAGCACTGAAGCTCATCAAACACGTTCCGTTTTACAGACAAGGAAATGAAGCCCACAGAACTGAAGTAACTTGCTAGAAGTTGTACATAAATTAGAGACAAGAATTTGGGGGAACTGTTAAATTTCCACTGTAATTATAATTTTTGAATTTTTTAAAAACTCTCTTAAGCAGAGAGTACAGTACTTCTTTTACTAAAATGTTTTTATAAGTTTAAAGAGCTGAAATAACTGTGAACTCCTCAAATTCCATTCCTTGTGATAGAATTGGAATGGACCTTTTATAATGTGTTACAAATTCCAAAGGCAGGAAGGAGGGATGAGCGGACATCTCAGATGCAAGACGGAAAACCGGTCTCCTGAGAGCAAGCTACAGTCAACATGTCATTTAGATAAATTAATATCTTCACTCCCCAAAACTCAGCCAGATATTTTTATTTTGTTGGGGGGGGGGTAATTTTTGATTTATGGAGAGTCTCAAGAATTTGTTGCTTAATTCTACTTTGGTAATAAAATCTTTGGATATCCCGATTTTGAAATCTTTCAGACAGTCCATCATCAAAAGCCCTCACCTCCTAAAAGGCACTCAGTCATTTCCTATTTCATGCACTTTGCCCTAATCAGCCCTCCAGAAGACTTCTGAACTGTGGGCAGCCGGGGTTTAAGCCCTTTACCGTCAGGAGAAACGTCAGTATGCACCACACCCAAGCAGGTCCTGAGCTCGGTGTCGCTCTCCCGGCTGCCGCCTGGCGTGGTTATCTCAGATAACTGTGCTGTTTAAAACCAGGTGTGCAGCGTTGGGTCAAGGGCAGTCGGTGGGTTACTGCTTGTTCAGCACTTTGGACTAGACAAACTCAACACTGCGCCTTCTGTACTCAATATGAAAGGTGCTTTATTTGACACAGGAGACCAGACAACGGCGCAGTAAGCCGTGAAGTGGAGGAGTGGAGGCAGAGGAGGAAAGGGGCTCTAAGACCGAGGCCCGACCCTGACCAAGACCCTGACTGCTGCTGCCCGCCCCACGGGGATGGCGGGCTGCGGCTCTGCCCCCTGAACAAAGCATCTTGTCTGCAGCTGCAGTCCCTGGTGCAGCTGACTCTGAGTCTCCGCGGCCGAGTCGAAATCCCAGAATCCGCCCCACCGAGAGGGTGTTCTACGAAACGAAGCCAGGCTATAAAATGAATCACTTGGGTGGCACGGCCTCTCAGATCCCTGCCACCTGGACAAGTCGATGACTTTCCTGGGATTATAGTATACAGCTAACTCCATCTCTAAACTTTCCTGCAAGTGGTTCCTTCACAGGTGCAGCAAAGACCTATTAGGGACCCATGTGGGGAAGGGGCAGGGCAAGGGCCTAGAGGGCAGATGAGATCAATATACAAGCGGCACCCACCCTGGAGCAGAGGGTCTTGCGGAGAGGACGGCCCTACCTGGGTCACCTGGGGTTGGTCACACAGGAGAGGGGCTATACCCACAGGCGGGACAGAAGTGCAAGGCGGACCCAGGAACACAGACATTTCAACTGAACTTTTAAAGAGGTCACAGATTTCAGTGAAGAATGATAAGGACTCCACTCGGGCTGCCATTAAAACCTTATGGGAGGCAGACTTAGTTTAGCTAAAACTCAACCTCTTCTAAAGTGTGGAGAGAATAACAAGAGGACATCAGTGCACTGGGAGTAAGGAAGGCTCTCCCCACGAAGGAGAAACAGGTGGGCCCTGAGAGGTCCGCAGCCTCTAAAACTCACCCTTTGTTACTTTCAGATTAACATCCGCTTTGCAACTGCGTCTTCAGCCAGCAAAGGTCCATCTTTAAAAAAAGACCAAGCAAGAGCACCTTCCGGCCAGAGCAAGCAGCCCGCCCACCGACACAGGGGCTCCTCCAGCAGCGCTGCTTCTGTCCCGCAGCTGTGAGCTACCCCTCCCTCACGCCACAGGCGTCCACGGGGGGCCTGTCCTTGGATGGGGGACACGGGGCAGCAGGCACGGTCCTGCCCTCCACTGGCTACAGGTGAGACGCGCAGACGGACACCCTTCCCCCCAACAGCTCCGCTGACCTGGAGGAGCGTGAGTGTGTGTGCCACACGGCCTCATAAACGCTGATTAAGCCAAGAAATCGTACAATCGTGACCTTCGGAGGCGCAGGGCACCTTACGGAGCTCGTCCAGAAGCGGAAAAGGAGGCCCAGAAAGATTGAGTGAGTTGGTTCGAAGTCTCAAATCCATGCCCTGACTGTGGTCCAGCGGTCTTCCCCTCACCCCACGGAACCTTCCCCACCAGAGCAGGGGGTTGCCCGCCCCCCCGATAAAGACTTGATCAGTTACTTTTGCTATGCACATTGGTTGAATAGCGGGGCTTAAATGTCTCCGAGCGCATTTCAAACCATTGAGACCAAAAGGAGCGTCTCTCCAAGGTCCTCTGACAGAGGAGGTGCCGGTGGGACACTGTGAGTAGAGCCTGAATCTGCGGGGTCTGCCTGCGGCCGCCCCAGAAGCCCACCGTCCACTGTTGACCAGTGCTCTAGGAAGCGCGACAGCACACAACCCTGCTCACTTTAATAGGGAGCTGCTGTGTCACTTCTGTTGACCGTCATCTCAAATATAGTTAAGTATATAGTTAACTAACGATTTGTGCAACCGTGCTTCACACACAAAAGGTGCTGCTGTGAGTAACCTAAGTGAATTGGGCTCCCCGCATAGCATGGATGCTACCACAGAGACTGCCTCTGTGTGACGTTCGTTTCTAACGAAACAAGTCATTCGAGCTGAACAGAGAAACAGCAAATGCTTATTTTTAGGAGTGAAGAGGAGAGAACAATACACAGGAGAGAAAATCCTCCACGAGCTTCCTGTGCTGTTAAATGTGAGCAGAAACGCTCATAATGGAAATCCCTGTCTTCCTATCCCAAACACCTTCAGGAAAATTACCTGAAATTGCCTGCAAGAAAACCCCATTTTATGATATTGTTCTTAGAATGTGTAACTTTGGGGGGCTTGTCAAATTCTGATGTTTCCACAGAACATCAGCCTTTTCAACAATCTGTGAAAAACCTCCCTTTGCCACGTCCTGATTTCACAACCTGCCACAACTTCTGCTTCGATCTACCTGCTCCAATTCAACTGCTCCTTCCCAGAGGTCTTGTGCTGCTCCTGGAAACTCTGCACCACGAGGGCTGGAGCGGGAAATGTAGCTGGAAGCAGAACGGCCCGCTCCCGCTGGCTGGACACGAAGGCTGGGGGCAACGGACGAGGCAGCCAGACTTTCAGCACCCTGGGCCGATGGTGGTCTGACTTCCACCAAAATGGTGAGGAGAGGAACGCTAGGCTAGAATAGGACCCCATAAAAATTACAAAACAAAACTTAAATTTCAAATTAATATTACAACACAAGAATGGCACAAAATCATACCTTTTTAATTGCACTGACATGTTAAGGAAAGAAACACACACCTGAACAGATGCTTCCGAAAGAGCCAAGTCTCCCAGGTTCAGAGGCCGATGTAAACGTAGAAGGGCTGACTCAGAAACAGAGGTACCACGGCCTGGAAACGACCTGAAACACCTCACTTCCAAGCCAGCACCATCTTCAGCCGAGCCTCAGGCAGTTCCCCTGCCCTGTGCCCTCTTAGAAGGATGGGGTTCTGAAGTAGAAGGAATGTAAGAATTTGTACCGCAGGCTTTGGGACCCACGTGCCCGAGAGGAGAGAAGCTCCTGCTGTTTGGAGGTCAGCTCATCTCCAGGTCCTGTCCAGTTTGGGCTACAGGACATTGTCCTCTGCAACAACCCCTCAGCTTCGGGGTGGCCTCTTTTGCTCAGCTGAACTCCATATCCACCAAGAAAGGGGGCGAACAGGTGGCGACCGCGCCGGCCGGCCTTCCCTAGGCATTCAGGCCTCTCCCTGCCTCCCCGGGGGATGGAGCTTCAGTGGAGGCCGATTTCCAGGAATCGCTGAGGGAGAAGAAGATGCAGCCACCGCCTTTTCCAAAGCCCAGGCCCTCGAGCCGCCTCTGCTGAGCATGGGCCGCTCCATCTCTTTTGTTCTCGTCCTTCGTCCTGACTTTCTCTCCACCTCGCCGTCTTATTTTGACATGAAATTCAGAGTATTCCCAGTTTATACCCATTTCTTTCTCTTCATCTCCATGGCGCTGTGTGTCACTCACCTGGTCTCTACTCAGTTCTCCACCCGCTGGCCAAGGCTGTGGAGCCAATACTTGAAAGCACAGGGATTTGTTTTTAACGAAATGAGGTAAGAGGAAATCCTAAAGGTATTCCCCATTGGCATGTTGTAGGACTCATCACGGATAAGTCCCCATCCTAGCCTACCCCACGCCAGGCATCCTCGGCAGGTGGAACATCAATATTACCACTAACACTTATAACCATCTTTTATTTTATCTGACTATTCCAGACAGTGGCTTTTTTCAGGTGCAAATCTCTAAGTTTAAGTATAGGTTCTCCTGAGTTTCAACCTGTAATGATTGTGTCTTCCATCTTGCCAATGGTTTAAGGACGCGGGTACTAATAAAGAAAGTATCGTTGTAAATCACTTTGAATCAAAGTGATATTCCTCATCTATATAAGAACCAGTAAGTATTGCCATTCATATAAGCAAAGAATGAGGTTACATAAGACTGAGCAGAGCATCTGATTTTAGGATGATATTTTAGGATGACATTTCTTGTTGACTGCCAGCAACTTAAAGGCACATGACTAGAAGCATATTACAATCATTTTCGGTGAATTTTTTTAATGTCACAGATCCAGATTTTGTCAGGGAAAATATTATTTAAACCTTAAGAACATATTTAATGAGAATATTCTAACTGGAAATGAACATTTAACATTATTAGTAATGAAAATAAGCTGGTTTTAGAAGTAAAGTTTGCATTTTAAGGTATTATCAGGATTTTGGGGGGAACCAACTTATTTTTTAAAGTAAAAAAACAAAAATATAGAAAAAAACCCAAAAAATAAAGTAATACATGATTGAGGCAAAGAGAATATCCACAAAATTACAAGGGATCCACGCCTGTGGCAGTCTTCACAGGGTTACCAGTCTAGTAAGCAGAGTCCCTGTGTAATTCAACTTTCATTCAATCATCTAACACGTGTTTATTCAGAGCCTACTGTGGGTCAGGCACTGTGGAAACAGTGATGAATAAAGCAGATATGTTTCTGAGCCCTCATGGAGGAAGGTCTTAACATTGAAAGGCTAACATGAAAATGCTTCAAGGAATTAAAAGCCAAAATAAATAACAACAGTAAGACACATAACCTGCTGTTTTAAATGAATTCAAGTCTCTACGTCCAAATGGATTACACTCAAAATACTAAAAGAATGTGCAAATATGATGACAGAATCACTGTATTTCAACTTCAGAGAGAACAGGAGAGGTGCCAAAGGCTTAGAGACAAGCAAATGTTGTGACTTCCAAACACAGGAAAAGGTCCAAGGAAAATGGCTAAAAATTATCATTTAAGAGCTTATGTCAATCTCCAGAAAAATTTTTAAATAAATTATTAAACACAGGCTTGTAAACACTTTCAAAAGGAGGCGGCAATCACTGGGAACAACACTGATTCACCAAAAGCAAAACTCGACAAATTAACCCCATTGTGACTCACTGGCTAAGGTACCAGGGTGGGAGAGAAGGGAAAGCTATAGACACTTGGAATCTTAATTTCAATCAGGTATTCAGCGAAGTCTCTTGTGATATATTTTGTGGGTGGGGATAAAAATTAAAAGATAAAAATAAAGCTTTGTAGATTTCTAGCTGATTGAACTGCCAAAGACTGTTAATTAACAAAGTGAGGTCAATTTGAATTGCCAACAATATGCTAAAGTTTTAGTTCATGGGCCTGACTTGAACATTTCAGGTTTAAAAAATACAGAAAACACAATATTCAAGCCAATGGGTGACCCTATACAATACGTTGTATAACAGGATCAAGATTTAGAAGATCTCAATAGACTGGAACAAATGACCAAAACCAACATCAAATACACTACGGGATAATCATAAAGTGCTTCAATCAGGTTCAAAAAATAAACAGTCCCAGTTCCCACAGGTGCACCAAATATACAGCTAACACATGGAGCAATTCCGTTGAGAGAAATCCAGAATGACTCCCACACATGGTGAGTGAGAAGATAACCCACATGGAAAAGGACAGGAAAGGCTGAGACGTACTCTCACCATGAACCCCACCCCCGTACGGCACCAAAAGATTGGGAGAGATCTCCAACTCCCAGCATCTCCCTGAGGAGATGCTCTACCCAACATCTACTGCCCAGCTTTTAAGGCTCCCACCCAAGGGATGGGCCACCGAGACATCTAGCTCTGAAAGCCAATGGGGCTTCATCCATGAATGAGTTAGCATGCATCTAGGGCATGGCTGAAATCCTTCCCAGAGCCCAGGGAAGCCAGCGGGCCCCGCCGCCACCTTCGTCCTCCAGCTCACTCCAACAATAAAACCAGGTCACCAGCACCCCTCTAGAAACAGATTGTACGTGAGTCTGGAGCCCCAGTTTTTACAGCTGCCACCCAAAGGACAGGTCCCCAAATCACGTTGCTCTGATAGCCAAGCCTTGCAGTCACAAATTCCACATGACTGTAGCCAACAAAGAGGCAGTCTTTACTTCTGCTATATACCCAGTGGCTCTACACCCAGGCTCGGCACAGACGAAGAAGGCAAAAATGCCCATTTCCCAGTTTTCCCCTAAAAGTAGTTTAACTGCACACTTTCCCAGCTGCAGCCAGAAGGTCCTGCTTCTAATCAGCCTGCTGCTAGATGTTGACTGTGGTCCTCCCCTTTGGGACACTGATGGTCGTGGCACACCCTCAACTGCTGGGAGCCACTAAGAACAAAGACAGCAGCATGGACAATCACTAAGGTTTGAGAGGCAGCAAGGAGCTCGAGCAGGGCTGATTGTTGATGTTCATCTCCTACATGAGGGCGGACTGAGGGCAAGACTGAGGTTACTGTTTTGTCTAATGTAGAGAAACCAACACAGAGGGTCAAGGAAAATGAAGAAACAGGGGAATATGTTCCAAAAAAAAAAGAACAAGATAAATCCCCAGAAAACAATCCTAATGAAATGGAGATAAGTAATTTACCTGATAGACAGTTCAAACAATGGTCATAAAAGACGTCCACCGAGGTCAGGACAGCAGTACATGAACAAATCAAGAATTTCAACAAAGAGATTAAAAATATTAAAAAGCACCAAACAGAAATCATAGAGCTGGAAAATACAATAAACACACTGAAAAATTCAAAGGAAAGGCTCAAAGTCAGACTAGATCAAGCAGGAGAAAGCATTAGCAAACTTGAAAACAAAGCAGTGGAATTCATCCAGCAGACGATCAAAAGAAAAAAGTGAAAAAGAGTGAAGACAACTTAAGGGACTCATGGTATACCATCAAGTGGATGAATATACATAGTATAGGGGTCACAGAAGGAGAAGAGAGAAAGAGACAGAACGTTTACTCAAAGAAATAATGGCTGAAAAGTTCCTGAATCTGGGGGGACAAAAGCAGACATCCAGATCCAGGAAGCCCAGAAAGTTCCAAGTAAGATGAATCTAAAGAGATCCACACCAAGGCACATTATAACTAAATAGTTAAAAGTTAAAGACAGAGAGACTCTTAAAAGCAGCAAGAGAAAAGCAACATACAAGGGACTCTCCATAAGACCATTAGCAGATTTTTAGACAGAAAATTTGCAGGCCAGAGGGAGTGAGTGGCATGATATATTCAAAGTGCTGAAAGAAAAAACTGCTAGCCAAGAATACTCTACCTGGCAAAATTTTCCATCAGTATCGAAGGAGAAATAAAGAGTTTTCTGGACAAACAAAAGATTGAGTTCATCACCACTACCGGCCTAACAAGAAATGTTAAAGGAACATCTTCAACCTGAAACAAAAGGACACTAATTAGTAACATGGAAACATATTAAAGTATAAAATTCACTGGAAAAGGTAAATATATAGTTAAATTCAGAATACTCTAATGTTGTAATAGTGGTGACTAAATCACTCATACCTTGTGTATAAAGGTTAAATTTCAGGGCTTCCCTGGTGGTGCAGTGGTTAAGAATCCACCTGCCAATGCAGGGGACACAGGTTCGAGCCCTGGTCCGGGAAGATCCCACATGCTGCGGAGCAACTAAGCCTGTGCGCCACAACTACTGAGCCTGTGCTCTAGAGCCTTCAAGCCCCAACTACTGAGCACACACGCCACAACTGCTGAAGCCCGAGCACCTAGAGCCCGTGCTCCGCAACAAGAGAAGTCACCACAATGAGAAGCCCGCGCACCGCAATGAAGAGTAGCCCCCACTCACCGCAACTAGAAAAAGCCCGCGCACAGCAACAAAGACCCAACGCAGCCATAAATTAATTAATTAATTAATTAATTATTTTAAAAAGGTTAAATTACAAAAGTATTAAAAATAGCTATAACTATGATAATTTGTTAATGGATATATAATAGAAAAAGATGTAAACTGTAGCATCGAAAACATAAAAAGGGGTGGTGTAAAAATGTAGAGCTTTTGTATGCATTTGAAATTAAATTGTTTTCAGCTTAAAATAGACCTTTATAAGATATTTTATATAAGCCTCATGGTAACCACAAAGCAAAACCTATACTAGGTATGCAAAAGAGAAAGAGAAAGGAAACATTTCTAGACATTTATGCACCCAACATCAGAGCACCTAAATTTATAAATATTAACAGAATTGAAGAGAGAAATAGACAGCAATACAATAACACTAGGGCACTTTAATACCACACTTTCAACAATGAACTGTCATCCAGACAGAAAATCAGTAAGGAAACATTGGACTTAAACTACACATTAGACCAAATGGACTTAACAGATATATACAGAATATTCCATCCAAGAGCAATAGAACACACATTCTTCTCAAGTGCACATGAGACATTCTCCAGGATAGAATGTATGTTAGGCCACCAAAAAAAAACTCAATAAATTTGAGAAGATTGAAATCACATCAAGCACCTTCTTTGATCACAGTGGTATAAAACTAGAAATCAGTTACCAGAAGCAAGCTAGAAAATTCACAAATACGTGGAGATTAAACAACATACTACTGAACAACTAATGGGCCAAAAAGGAAATCAAAAGAGAAATCAAAAAATACCTTGAGACAAATGAAAATGGAAACACAACATACCATAACTTATGGGGCACAGCAAAGCAGTTTTAAGAGGGCATTAATAGCGATAAAATAAACCACCTACCTTTATATCTCAAAGAACTAGAAAAAGAAGAACAAACAAAGCCCAAAGTTAATAGAAAGAAGGAAATAACAAAGATCAGATCAGATAAATGAAATAGAGACTAAAAAGGCAATAGAAAAGATCAGTGAAACTAAGAGTTTTTCTTTTTTAAGATAAAACTGGCAGACATTTAGCTGGACTTAACTTAGAAAAAAAAGAAAGTAGATTCAAATAAATAAAATCAGAAATGAAAAGAAGAGACATTATAACTGATACCGAGAAATACAAAGAATCATAAGACACTATTATGAACAATGAAATGCCAACAAATTGGACAAACTAAAAGAAATGGATACGTTCATAGAAAGATACAACCTACCTAGACTGAATCACAAAGAAATAGAAAAATCTGAATAAACCAATTACTAATAAGGAGCTAGAAACAGTAATTAAAAACCTCCCAACAAAGAAAGTCCAGGACCAGATGGCTTCACTAGTGAATTCTACCAAACATTTAGAGAATTAATAATGATACTTCTCGAACTCTTCTAAAAGGTAGGAGGGGAAGAAGCACATCCAAACTCATTTTATGAGGCCAGCATTACCCTGATATGAAATCTCAATGTTTATGACAATGATCTGTTACTGAATCTCTAATTCACATTTTAGAAAAAAAAATATGAACTTGCACAGGAAATTTTATTAATTGAAATGAATTGTTTCAAAAATAAAACTTTCAAAAACCTCACTTGTAATTCTGTATATTAATGAGAACGGAGGAACCTATCAAAAAAAGGATTGGAGATATATTATTTAAAATGACATTTTCACTAGACTATGTGATAAATATAGTTCTTGATATATTTTTTTAGCATTATTATAAGCCAAAATTACTTTTATATACACCAAAAATAATATGTTAAAAGGACTGACTTTCTAGTGCTCAATCAATCATGAATGTTTAGTATGTTCTTATTATGTACAATTAGCACAAAGTGATACATAAGGAGAATGTAAGATACTATTTCTGACTCCAAAAGCTTGAGATCTTACTTAGAAGAGGAGCTAACATTCCTGGAAAAAATTTAGTGAATTCCTAAGACGTGGATAAGACTAACAAGAGAACTTTTTATTCATTCCGAATATTTATTAAGTGACAGACACTGTATTAAACGATGGAGACAAAATGGGGATAATCACACGAGTAGCACGCTCTGTGCCCTCCAGGAGCGCAATCCAGCAAGCGCGACAGACGTGTGAAGTAGTCACTGTGGCACAGCGTGGTAAGAGCAGAGGGCAGAGCTCTCCACCCGCACAGCTGACAGCACAGGGACCACTGGGTTGACTGGAGGGGTCCTAATGGAGGGAGCCATTTGGGTTGGGTCTTGAGAATGAGTATGACGTTTCCAGATAAAAGACAGGGGACAAAGGTATCCCCGCCTAGAGGAACGACGTGTGCAAAGTGAGGGAAGAGTGAGACACCTGGGAGGGCTCGGGAAGCTGAAGGGAGTCTGCCAAGGGCGCGATGGGTCAGGGTCAGGAGCTCTGGGCGAAGGCAGGCAGATCCCCACGGCACCAGGGATGCTGTGCCCTTTGCGAAGAGCAGCATGGCCACATGGGCATTTCTGAGGCTTACTCTGGCTGTAACAGCAGCTGTTTACATAAAAAAGGGCAAAATGTGGACAACAAAACCATTTAGGAGGCTTTAGGAATTGTCCACGACAAAACGGTGATGAGCAGTGAATAAAGGGGACCCCATGGAGTTACAAGGAAGAGAACAGGCGTGAGAATCATTCAGAGGTAAACCACACCACACTCAAACAGCACCCGCCAGGAGTCCAGCTGGCTGCTTCACCAAACGCTGACGAGCTTCTACGTTGTGCCAGGTACTAGGTACTGGATCCTAGGGCCACAGGGCTCAACAACTGCCTTCATGGAGCTCCCAGGCTGCTAGGAGTTTCAGAGATCCTTAAACAATCACACAAATAAAAGTCAAGTTGTGGGCAGTGGGCAAAACAGGTAAAGGGTCAAAAGGTACCGACTTTAAAAGGTACCAATTATAAAATGAGTCCTGGGGATGTGATGTGCAGCGTGGCGACTATATCAATAGCTAACAACACTGTCTGCATATTTGAGAGTTGCTAAGAGAGTAGATCTTACACGTTCTCACTGAAAGAGGACAAATTCTGCAACTATGCGTGGTGACGGGTGTTAACTAGACTCACCGTGATCATTTCACAGTGTATACAAACACTGAATCACTGTGTTGAACACCCAAAGCTAATATGATATAACACTGTGTGCCAATTATACCGCAATAAAAAAATAAAAATAAAAATAAACTAAAGTTGGGACCGCCACTACAAAGGGCAATATGAGGGATTACGCATGCTTATGGGGGCTGACTTTTAACCTCTCCAGAGACATCAGGGAACGTACTCCTGAAGAAGCAACGTTTGAACTGAGGTCTGCGGGTGAGGAGGGATCCTCCAGCAGGCAGGTGTTCTAGGCAAGTCCCTGAGGCAGGCAGGTTCAGTCAGTGTGAGCCTGGAGGAAGACCTGATTCCCCAGGTCTGCACCAACCAGCCCTCTCTTCACTCCCAACTACAGTAAACTATAAACTCCATGAAGATAAACCCTTTACATCGTCCAGCATCTGGGGTGCTTTCACACACAGAAATGAAATAAATAATGATTATTTCAAACAGAGGTCCATCAACAGCTGAATTCTCACATCATCACTTGGTCTTCCTCCAAATTCTACCCATTTTTCATGCACCTATTCAGGTCGCACCCCTGCCTCCCAGCCAGTGCAGGGAGAGCAGAGAGCATTCACCTGGCCGGCCGGGCTCAGAGAGCAGCTATCTTACACTGGCATTCTATGCGCCATCTTCCTTGATAAGAAAGCGGGGGGTGGGGGGGGGGGCGGTTGGAATGATGCCACATCTGTTCCTAATCCCACACACAGTAGGTACATGTTTAATAAAGACACTGCCAACTGATTTATTTCTTATTTCTTTATTTATTTCATATAATTTAAGCTTATAAAGTTATAGAGTTATAATCAAATTATAGAAAACATAGAAAAGCAGGCACGTGACAGATTTGGAAGGCAAATAATATACTCACTGGGTTTAAAAAAAGTTCCTCATTCCAACATTATCTCTGTGTACTTTCTACAGAAGTATAGCATAGTTGTCCTTGAAACGCAGGGGCTCTATCTTGTAAATGAAAAATGAATCTTCAGGCTAAGGATATAAAAACCTCAGGTAGGCCTTTCCAAATTGGTGTGGGAGTTGAAGGGTTTGGAGGCATTCCAATCTAAGCACACAGAGACATTTATCATGCGCTGCCCAAGTTCATCTTCACTGCTATGTTAATATGAAATGTTCAGCAGTTATTTTGGTTGAGTTAGATTTATTACTACTTTTAATTTAAAAGAAAACAATCAAACAGAAGAGGGTCCTTTCTTCTCTCTCATCAAAACATTTGTATTCCAGAGACAGAGCAGTTAATGATGGAGAAATCAGAGCTACGTTCCATTAGCGAGAAGGAAAGCCAGTCCTCATCACACGCAGAGTTACAGAAAGATAGTTCTTTTCATATGTGGACAAAACGTTGTGAAACATTCAAAACTGAGGGCGGGTGGCTTGCTAAAAGCATGTGTAATTCTTTACCTTCAGCCTGTGGGCCTTGACTTTGCTGGGTCCCCGTGACCCAGAGGCTGCAGTTAGCCAGAAGCCACTTGGAGATGTCTCTTGATGAAAGCTTCACGTGGGTTCCACTCTGCTGACCACTCATCAGGTATTCACAGGGCAGTAAAAGACTTGTTTACCTCGCCACAAAAGAGAGAGGCTTTTGAAAGCACAGCAAGAATGTCGTGCATGTTTCCAAATACAACCAAAGACGGAATTAGATACTACCCAAAAAGCATGTTTGTGCAAACTTTTACTGACGTATGGGTATCATAACTGTAATGTAACTGAAGGTAGTTGGCCCAGTGAATGTGTCATGTAAAAATCTGTATTATTCAGTACTTGGTGTTCTTAATGACCTTTTCTGCTTTGAAAGTCCCTGACCCTGACAAGCTAGAAACCCATCGGTCATTCCTAACATGTTACAAACAGCACCCTACTTTCTGGCAAGATGTCAAAGGGCCCGGCCAAATGGCTACTTTCTCCAAGTACAATTGATAGCGGATGACAAGGTCCAGCTCTTCTCTAGATTCTGACAACTATGTAACAACAAATAAAAAACATTCAAATGATTTACTGTTTTAATTCTACATTGTTGTGCTCTGTGTTTCTTTAAGGAAGGTGCAAGTGTACGTGTGAGAGTCGTGAAACTCTGTGGTTACCATGGCAATTATCTGTGTTTAGAGAACGCACGGAGTGAAGGTCCGTGTCGTGGTTGAAGAAGAGTGCATGTTAGCGATGGCTTTTCGCGAGCCTAAATCATGTTAAGTCCCCAGTTTCAAAGCAATGTTGAAAAAAAAGGAATGTAAGCTTTTATGTGGAAAAGCCCTAAGTGCCAAAGTGTGTTTTGTTCCAGGGGCGACGCTCCTCCCAGTAGTTCGACGAGATCTGAAGACTGAAGCGAGGAGCATTGGGCTGGTGCGCCAGTGCAAGAGGGGATGTTCTGATCAGAGAGCTTTCCTCGCTGATTTACGGGGGGCCCACTGGCTCCCTTGCTTCCCACGATCCGGTGTGCAGCCCCTGTAACACCGCTTGGTAAAGCCCCGTTACTTGGTGAAGCCAGCCTGCCAGAAAATACCCCGTCCTGTTACCTGACGGCTGCCATCTGAACGGAACTCAGCACCAGCTGAGGACAACGCTGCACTCACAGAGGTCAGGAGATGCTGGACGGCAAACTGACGGAGTCGTTCTCTCTCTCGGGTCCCAAAAGGCATCTAACAACAGCAACAACCACCTGATTCAACAACGGGCAAAGGACCCGCTCAGAAGAAGATACACAAACGGCCAATAAGCTCGTGGAAAGATGCTCAGCATCGCTGGTCTTTAGGTAAATGCAAATCAAAACCACAATGAGATGCGACTTCACACTCACTAGCATGGCTACTATTAAAGAAGAAAATACAGGAAACAACAAGTGTTGGGAAGGATGTGAAGAGACTGGAACCCTCGTGCACCGTTGGTAGGAATGTAAAATGGTACAGCCACTATGGAAAACAGCATGGAGTTTCCTCAAAGGTATAACAGAATTACCATATAATCCAGAAAACCCACTTCTGGGTATATATTCAAAAGAAGTGAAAGCAGGAATTCGAACAGATAATTGTACACCCGTGTTCACAGCAGCAGTATTCGCAAGGGCCAAACAGTGGAAGCAACCAAAGTGCCCATCAGCCAATGAATGGATAAACAGAATGTGGTATAAACATGCGGTGGAATGTCGTCCGGCCCTAACGAGTAAGGGAGTCCTGACACAGGCCACACCGTGGATGAACCCTGAGGACATTATGCTGAGCGAAATGGGCCAGACACAGAGGGACGGACACTGTGTGACCCTGTATGAAGTATCTAAGAGAGTCAACTTCACAGAGACGGAGGGTAGGAGGGTGGTCGCCACGGCAGGGGAGCCGTGAACGGAGAGGTAGGGTTAGTGGGGACCGCGGCTCTGTGGGGAGATGAGAACATTCTGGGGATGACGTTGGTGATGGCTGCCCCACTGCGAACGTGCTGAACGCCACTGGACTACATACTTTACAACGGTGAAAATGGTAAATTTTATGTCATGTACATTTTACCACAACTTTTAAAAAGCAAGGGGCCCGCGGTGCCAGAGGACCTCGGGGCGAACCATGTTTGCACAGCACAGCGTTATTACTAACCAGGCAACCGAACGTCAGCAGAGCTGGAGTCGTCCTGTTTGTAACCAGCTAGTCTAAAAATAAAATAAGTGATTTTCCCCAGCTCATGGCTTTCATTATAAACGCCCAAAACAAAAATGTTTGCGGCTGAGTGATATTTACGAAAAATTCCTGCTCCCAGGTCCTCAGACCAAGGGGCCAAACGACCGGGGCCTCCCAGCAGGGCCGCCCTGAAGGCAGGCCGGAGTCCTCCCCACGCTGCACTGACTCAGCTCCGGGAAAAATCAGCGCTGCAGCTTCCGCGCCGTTTCCTGAGGGCTGCGGAAGTTATTCCTAAATACTTCCAAGCTTGTGACAATGAAGATCACAAACTGATTTTGAAAATACAGTCACTCAAAGGACAAAGGGGTGAAGGATTGACAGCTGCCTCCTTAGGAAATAAACGCCGGTCCGTGGTCTGCACATCAGGAGACAGTGTGCAGTCCTGAGGGTCGTCAAGCTTGGGGTTCAAGGAAAGCGGACGGCGCTGTCTTCCCTTTGGAGGGAGGGGAGAGTCATAGGATGGGAAGGAGTTGGAATGTTGCTAAGAAGATGAGTTTGAAGTATTAGCCCGGAAGTGCAGAAAACTAAGAAGGTGCAAAATAGTCAGGACACGGTGCTATGTGAACGTAGGGGTTATTCACACAGGTAAACTTATTTTTATAGATCACAGGGTTGATGCCTTTCACTGGAGCTAAATATGCCCCCCCCCCGAGAGTGCTGTCCCGCGTGGGAGAGTACTTAACTCCTGAGTACTTGACCCATCCTGGCTCAGTCCCAGGCTAAGAATCCGATGTCTGATTGTCAGGAGATAGATCCATCTTTAAGAATCATGTTATCACGTCTTAACCCTCCGTCACTGTGGTCTTCATGCCACCGAGCTTGCTTTTCAAGTATTTATTTTAGGGGCTGGAAAAGTCCACGCTGCCTCTGGTGCTGGTTTCGTCTCATCGACTTCAGATAGCACGGTCAAGTGCGTACCCCATGGTGACTCCCCTGGGAATGTAACAGAACTGAACCGGCCAGAACTTCTTCAAGATGAAGGTACTTTCTAAATACAATCTCTCTGGAATCTAAAGCACATTTCAGCCTCAGCCTGGACTGAAGAGAAAGACCTTTTTAAAAAGAGTGAGGGGAAGTTGGGCTGTTCTTTTCTCATTTGGTTAAGGAATAAGACAGCAGATGGCACATAGTGGGTGGCTGTTCAAGTGTAACGTGGATGTGTCCAACCCCACACGGCTTATCACCTTCTCTACGTGGAACCAGCTGTTAGAATGGATCGGTGACTTCTTCTGCAGCTGAAGTTATAGGAGGAAAAGAGCTCAGCATCCCGGCATTCCCCAAAGTAATATTTATCAATTAACCTTTGCTCTCAGCACCGCTTCATCAAGAAGCATTTTGTGGCAATTAACAACCCTGGCTGGCTGAGCACTTACACGGTGCCAGGCTCTGTGCTTCACACACACGACTTTATTTACACCTCAGACCATCCCTATGAAATAAGAAAGTACGGTCTCTATTACGCTGAGGAGGAAACCGAAGACGGGACCACTTGTGACGTGCTGAAGCCACGCAGTGGCTAAGCTTGAATCCCAACTGCAGAGCCCGGCTCCCGGCCCCCGACTGCCTCACAGGCTCAGCACGGCTTGCTCCGCATCTGTGGAAAGGTGGCATCCCGAGCTGGCCGGCTACTAAGCTCTTCTCCACCCACGGCTGACCTTAGCATGCTCCTGCCACGTGGATCTTTCTTTTCACGAATGGACTGGCTTTTCCAGGCATTCGTTGGGTAAAAGAGCTTTAGAAAGTGACTCTCCCACTGCACCCCGGGGCATGTGGTTAAAATGCAGGTTCTGATCCAGCCCGGCTGGGCGGGCCTGAAGCTCCGGATTTCCGAGAAGCCCCCAGGAGGCGCCCAGGGAATGAGCTGTGACTGCGGGTGGGGCCCTGAGCACCAGAACGAGACAGGGCGTGGAGCAAGACACAGAAGACGTGTTGCAGCACTTCAGGAGCGCTCTCAGACGGCACCCAGCCTGCAGCCCGCCCCCAGCGGCACCCCCGCCCTTCCCAGCCCCCAGCCGCCTGGGCCCCCAGCAGAGGCAGCAGCAGTCCCAGGAGGCACACGGACATGCCGCGGCCCTCTGCTCTCAGAGGGCTTTGGGGCCAAATCTGAATGAGCGTCTCGGACCGTGGATTTGCAACTTCCACGACTTGTACAGAAGTAGTACATTAAATAAATTCCGACTCCACCATTCGAGGACTAGACGGCCAAAGACAGAGTAAGGGAATATTTCACGACATTAAGAGATATTCACAGTAAGTGGAAGGAGATGACCATGATATAATTATATTGTGAAGAAATACTAGAAGTTTCCGCACCAAAATTTCAATGGCAGTTATCTAGGGCTACGATGTTAAGATGGTTTTATTTCTTTTGCTTACCTATATGTTGTAAATCTTGGGCCTTCCCCGGTGGCACCGTGGTTAAGAACCCGCCTGCCAATGCAGGGGACACGGGTTCAATCCCCGGCCCAGGAAGATCCCACATGCCGCGGAATAACTAAGCCCGTGTGCCACAACTACTGAGCCTGAGCTCTAGAGCCTGTGAGCCACAACTACTGAGCCCACGTGCCACAACTACTGAAGCCCACGTGCCTAGAGCCCGTGCTCCACACAAGAAAAGCCACCGCAATGAGAAGCCCATGCACCACAATGAAGAGTAGCCCCCGCTCGCCACAACTAGAGAAAGCCCACATGCAGCAACGAAGACCCAACGCAGCCAAAAAGAAAATAAATAAATATATGTTGTAAATCTTTTACAATTAATACGTCTTAATTTGGAATAAGAAGAAAAATAATTTTTTGCTACTTATTTTTAAAGATTACTCTGAATCCATAATGATTCTCAGCAGCACTGAGATGGGATGACCAGAGGTCGGGGGACTCCCAGCACAGGCGACAGGAAGCAAACTGAGGCACCTGTGAAATATTCTTGCCAAAAATGATGAGCCTGAACGGAATCAATCCTCTAGAGCCGACCTCCACTTGCAGGAAACATGGCAGGTAGAGGGCAAGTTCAAAGACTGAACAAGGAGGCCAGTGGACAAAGCCAGAATAGGGGACATTCTGCAGGGCAGCTGGCCCAGTTTCTACAAGAATTCATGAAGGGGTGTGAAAAGACTCAAGAAAGACATTATAAATGAGTGCAACGTCTGACAGGTTAGGGGTGCTATGGACTGAAGGCCTGCATCCCCCCCCATCCCTGTCCATATGTTGAAGCCCTAATCCCCAGTGTGATGGTACCTGGAGGAGGGGTCTTTGGGAGGCAGTTGGGTTTAGATGAGACGGTGAAGGTGGAGCCCCACGACGGGATTAGTGCCCTTACAAGAAGAGACAGAGACCAGAGCCCTCTCTCTGCCACGGGAGGACACGGCAAGAAGGCGGCTGTCTGCAAGCCTGGGGGAGGGTCTCACCAGACCATTCCCCCCCCCTCCCCCGAATCGGTCAGCACCTTGATCTTGGACTTGCCAGCCTCCAGAACTGTGAGAAGTGACTGTTTGTTGTTTAAGCCAGCCCGTCTCTGGTGTTTTGTTATAGCAGGCCGAGCTAAGACATGCAGCCCCAGTGGAACAACCAAGTGTAAGGAGACGTTTTTGAGCTGATCAGGGTAATTTAGTTATGCAGGTAATGCTAATTTTCAGGTGTGCAAATGGCCTGGTGTTATAGAAGAAATGTCCATACTTCTTAGAGATGCAGTCCGGAGTATGCGGGAGTAAAATGAAATGAGGTTCCAGATATTCTTTTAATTTTATAAATGGAGAGTGTAAGCAAAGCAGCAAAGTATCATAACTGTCAAATCTGGGTGACGGACATGCCAGTGCTCACTATACTCTCTATTCCCCCTGCTTTTGTGGGTTTGACATTTTTCACAATGAAATATTTTCATGTGGTCAGGGATTCTAGTCTTTCTACACTCAAGCAAAGTCCTAAGGTAATCTAGGACACAGATCCACCTGAGACCTGAGACACACGGGTACCTTTAAGGTGGAAAAAGAGGCATTGTACAAAGTGAACTTCAAATATTTCACATAAACTCACTTGAGTAATGGAGACAGCTGTAGGAAATCTGGATTTCGGGAGCTTTGAAGAGGGAACTTTGCTGTAATGAAGCTGCCGAGATACTGGTCAAGGCTGGATTCTGAACTCAGAAGCAATTCGCCCAGAAACACACAGAAAATGAGGAGAATAAGAGCTGATATACGTACCGTGCTTTACGGCTCATGTGTATTTTCAGGTACGTCGTATCATTTCATCTTCCCTTTTCATTTAATCCCCTTTACTTCACCTCTTAAGGTGTAAGATTACTTTCCACCTTTTATAGACATTTCTGCAAATAGAGTCCCTTGGAGCAGGGAATGTGAGAGAGAGGTGGCCTCGGCTTTGTCTGCTTGGCACTGGCAGCCAGGTGTGCCCTCTGTGCCTCTGAAATGTAAACCTGACACATCATTTCCCAAATTAAAGTCCCTCAACTCACAAGGTGGAAGCAACCCAAGTGTTCACAGACAGATGAACGGATAAACTAAGTGTGTTCCATGCGTTCAGTGGAATATTTTTCAGCCTTAAAAAGGAAGGAAACTCTGGCATGCACTACAACACGCATGAACCTTGAGACATCATGTTACGCGAAATAAGCCAGACACAGAACGACACATACTATGTGATTCCACTCACGTGAGGTCCCTAGAGCAGCCAAGTTCATAGAATGGGGGTGCCAGGGGCTGGTGGGAGGGGCAAACGGGAAATTATTGTTCAGTGGGGTCGGAGTTTCCGTTTGGGAAGAGGGTGAAATTGTGGAGATGAACGGTGGCGATGGGAGCACAGTATGGATGCACTTCCTGCCACTGGATGCTGCACTCAGGTGGTTAAAACGGTTAAACGTTGTGTTCTGGATATTTTACCTCAATGTTTAAACTCCTTCCATAACTGTCACCTAGAGAGGAACAGTAAGTTCCTTAGAGCCTGAGGTCGCACCCCAGCCCTGCCCCCTCCCGTAAGCTCCGTTCCGAGGTCCCGCTGCAGGCGTGCGGCGTGCTGGCCGCGCAGGGGCCCTCCCCCCCCGGGCTGTGTGTCCCCTCCTCCTGAGCCTGGGCCCCGGGGCCCCGGGGCCACGCCGCTGCCCGGATCCACGCTGCGCAAGTCGCCGGCTCGCAGGCCTCAGCTTCGTCCCCTAGAAAGCGCGGCGATAAACTCGCCGCTAGTGTGGCGATGACGTGAACGAGCACGTGCGCCCTTAGAATTGGGCCTGGCACAGCGTAAACGCTTAACAAACTGTCACTTGTCGCCCTGAGAAGGTCCTCTGACGGGCTCGCGCCCCCTGGTCTCAGGAAGAGCGGGGCGCCTCCTCCTCTGCTCCCCACGCCGTGCCATTCACACACTTGGGGTTTTTTAAGAAAGAAAGAGTGTTCCTGTTTGCGTAGACGTGTGTCTGCCGCCGCACCGCGCGCCAAAGGTGAGACACCGCCTCCCGCCTCCGCCCAGGGGCGGCCCCGGCCCACCGCGCGCCCCCGGCTGCAGGGAGGCTCCGTGGAGGCCGGGAGGCCCTGGGCCTCGGCACGGGCGCCTCGGGAGAGGACAGAAGGGCCGGCCTGGCCAGGCGCGGCCCCATCGCACGCACTCACAGCCCGAAGGACGCGGACGCCAGCCGCGACGGCTGCCACGAGGCAGTGAGGACTCACCGGGCTGCGCGGGCGGCGGCAGGGCGGGGCCTGTCCCCCCGGCCCCCGGCCCGGG
Organism: Balaenoptera ricei; assembly: GCF_028023285.1. Taxonomy (NCBI): domain Eukaryota; kingdom Metazoa; phylum Chordata; class Mammalia; order Artiodactyla; family Balaenopteridae; genus Balaenoptera; species Balaenoptera ricei. Next base: position 1,737,569 of record NC_082656.1, on the reverse strand, counting down.
TCTCGCCTCCCGGACGGCGCCGTGCCACCAGAGCCGCGGGGCAGGGGCGGGCTGGGCTCCGCGTCCCCAGCGAGAGGGCTGTCACTGACCCGCCGCCCTTGTCACGCGGCCTCCGCCTCCGCCTGCCGACGCCTCCAGCTCTGCCTTCACCGCGCAGGTAGGGCCCCGGCTTCCACCCACCCCTCTCCGCCCCGCACCCTCTTCACAGGATATGTTAAGCCCCGGGAAGAATGCCTTAGTAAACATCGCTTTCTGTCTAAACATGTTAATAATTGTCGAATTTGGTTTGAGGGAATGTTTTATTATAATGGCTGTTAACAGGAAGGTCTCCAGCTGTCAAATCACCTCGCACGCTTCACAGAGAAAAATCTAGGTGTCCCAAGGGTGGTCCAGGACCTCTGCGTGGATGAACAGTCAGGTAGACGGGGCAGGGCGGGGGAGAGAGGGAGAGAGCGTTCGTGACGGAACAAAGAGGGGACCTCAGGCTCACGACAGAGTGGTACCGACTTGTTCCCAGGCTCTGTGCTTACAAACCCCCGGGGGACCCGGCCAAAGCCAGAATCAGCCGCCCGGGGTGGGGACGGGGAGGGGCGGCGGCCCGGAAACCCTCCCAGGCCGCGGGCTGCAGGACCACCGCGCTGGAACCGCGAGCCTCTGCAACGGGCAGACCTTCCCAGACGCACGAATAAGCAGTGATTCTTCCATCCTTTTAGAAAAATAATGATCACCTTCAACCAATGTTTCTTTGGTTTTGAAGAACTTTGGGGGGAAATATTTTAGACATCTACTTCCTCAGCGATAGCCCTACCGAGGCCTCTGAAGTAGGGCCTGAGACTTGAATCTTGAGGGAGCCACTTAATGAGAGAAAAATACTGATTTGGGAACAAGTGCAAGAGGGCTGCCGAAGGAGAGAAGTGAGATTTCGTGTTAAAACCCAATTAACCAACACGTTCCCTCTACCCACTTCGAGAGCTTCGCCCAACGACCCCGATCCAGATGAAAGGCGGCTCTCGTCTTCTAAACTAGATGAACACCTTAAAAGCTGTAAGTTAAACACCTTCTTATGTTTCACAGCCTTTGGGAAAGACTTCTTATTCAAAGATTCCTGTCGTAAACACTTTTGTTAAATAAATAGCATTCTTAATTCAACTTCATGTAAATCTGAGTTGTCCTGAGTTGAGTTGGATGATTTTGAATGAAAAAATCACTCTCATTTTTCCTGTCAAATATTCAAGACCTTTTGACTCTCTCAAACCTAAGATTCCACAAAATCCAGACACACGTTCCCCCAAGAATTTGGCTGATGTCCCAGGAACCCTGAAGCCTTCCACAGCCTGGCCCTCATTTCAGCCCACCCCCACTAAAACATTAAACACGTGAAAGCAAATGGTGCAGACAGAGCACTTCTTCCGTGAGAATGAAGTCATGGCAGTGCCTCAGCCCGAACACGGCTGGCGCGGGCCAGGAGGGTCTCTGCACACAGCTATCCGTGGGCACGCAGCGGGGGGCCCGGGCAGCACGACGGCTGCGCCCAGGGCCCTGTCGTGGACTGGGTCACCGCTGGCCACCCTCTGGCCCAAGTCACAGGTCGATTCCTCCCCTCTGGCTCCAATTCCTGCTGCACCATTTGGCCTGCAGGACCCCCAGGCCAGCGAGTGTTCCAGCAGCCTCCCCAGAGGCAGAGGGACGAGCCTGGGCCCCCCGCCCCGCCCCGCCCAGGGCTTTCACCAGCTACTTAGCCCTGGAGCCACTTGCCTTTTGTTCCCGGCAGTCCCAGCAGGAACCTGATGCCAGGCTGCTAGCCCACCAGGTAGAGCGCACATTCCAGAACCTGGGCTGCCTGCCAACCACCCACCAGAGGTCCCCACCCCCGAAACCCAAGCCCGGAGCCTGAGCCCAGGAGCCCAGGCGGATCCCGCGCTGGCACCGTGGGCCCGGGAGGCCTCCCCCCTCACGACCTGCCGCAGAGCCGAGGCCCAGAGGCCAGAGACTGGGCACGGCCGGGCTCCACTGCCCTCACCTTCGGGCTGACTTCAGTGACTTCCCACGTCTTAGCCCTGAAAACAAAACGAAGCACTGCTGGGACACTGCTGTCAGTGGTTTGGTTATGTGGCCAGACAGTCAAAGGTTGCCCTGGGGTTTGCTGAGTTTGGGGCTTTCTTCTCTCATTGATGACTGTTCCCGGTACCCGACCCCCGACGCCGGGGAGCGCTGAGCCCGCATCCTGTCTGTCTTGGGGAGCAAGTTGAGGCTACTTCTAAACCTCACCTAGTCTGCTCTCAGTACAGGATACCCAAGCAGAGACCTTCATCACCACTGGGGACACCAGGACCCCCGAGATGTCAGAAGAACTGTAAAATGAGGACAAGAAGGTCTCCTGAGGGTTCCAACACTCATCTTTGCCTACGTCTCACAGCGCTGGTTTCCTCTCTCTCTCCATCTCTCTCTCCCTCCCTTTCTCTCTCTCTCTGCTCTCCCTGAATTTCAGTGACCCCAGATCTAATATAGGAAGAAAACCATCTGGGACCCCATCACCCTTGGGGGTCTTTTCTATCTCCTCTGAACCCCCTGCCGGGCCCCGTCTCCTTGGAGGCGGCACCTGACACCAGTGAGGGTCCCCCTCGGCCCCGGCCCCTCCCTCCCTCTCCCCCCACCCGTCTCTGCTCCTCCCTCTCCCCCCTCCCCCAGGGCCCCAACGCGCCCTGCGCACAGACGCTGCAGGTCTTCCCCCGAAGCCTGACCGCCCTCCCAAAGCACCTGTGACACCCTGGGAGCCGCGTCCACCTGGGCCCAAAGCAGCGTGTCTGAGGCTGGGTTCACCCTCCCACAAAACCAGCTCCTTCTCCGACCCCCCTGCACCACCATCTCCCCAGGCAGCCGGGCTTGGAATCCACCCTGGTCACCCCATCTCCCTCTGCTCCCGCACCCACCGTCCCCGAGCCCCCCTCTGTCCCATCTCCCCTCCCTTCCATCCCCTGCCCAGTCCAAGCAGACTCTTCGACTACGTGCATGGACCACTGGACGGAGCCCCTAGCTGACTCCTGTCCTTTGGAATCCAAAAGCTCTAGAGCAGAATCGCGCCTTCGGAAGCACCTCCTGTCTCCCTGGGCTCACGGGGGAGGGAGGAGGGAGGGGGCGGAGGCCTGAGGCGGCCTCAGCAGGGCGGGCGTCGCAGGATCTGGCTCGTGCACTGCCTGCAACAAGACTGCAGCCGAGACACTCCCGTGCGGCATCGGCATGACACCAGCCCATCCCCTGAACACGGCATCCCTTCCTGCCCCTGCTGGCCTCCTTTTACCCCTTTCCCTGGGCTCATTCGTCCCGACAGCCGGCGAGGCCCCCCTCAGGAGCCGCTCCTCCAGGAAGCCCACTCCGGCCCTCCTGCTCCTGAACAAACACTTTCTCGACCTCTCTCGGGACGCAGCACATCTCCCCTCAGTCCAGGCCTCGGTCCTGCTTGAAACCGTAGACCACCTGCTCACTTTTTATCCTTTCCAGAACCTTTCGTACTGAATAAGAAATAGTTACGCCGAATGGCATCATATGGCTCCAAAGAAGCTGGCGGTGGTCCCCAGCCATGGTCCCCTCCAACTCCCACCCCCGCCAGGAAGTGATCAGGAGAGGAGAGGAGGAGAGAGGTGAAACCACCGTACAATGAACACCAGCAGCTATCTTCACAGCAGGAACGACGGGAAGCTAAGCCCGCCAAACGGCCTGCATCGGGTGAGCCCTGCCCTGCTCCCGGGACGTGGCTGGCCAGGCTCCGCTGCCCCCCTGCTCCTACGGAACGGAAGCCAGTCCTGTCCCTGTTCAGGCTGCAAAACCGCAGGCCCACCCTCTGCCCCCTCCTCGTCCGTCCAACAGAAACTCTCCCTACGTTTCCATCAGAAAGGAGTCCATTCACTCTGAGTTGATATTTTGTATTTTGTTGCCCAAAGCACCATCACGGAACAAACAGGGGGAAACGGTTCCATGAGAAAACAGAGAGGCGACCTTCGAACTCCCGCCAGGCTCTCGAGGCCAAAGGCAGGCGGTGCTGGAGTGGAGGGGGACAGGCCCCATGTGGTGGCAGAACACAGCACAGCGACACAGGTGTTCACCTCTCGAGGCCCTGTCACCACGTGTGTGCTGTTGACTGTCACAGGCCTGAGCCTGGTCACGTGGGTCATTTCTCCAAGAAGCCAGCATGGGGGGCGGGCAAGATGTGGCGGCTTCAGGGGATGCCTGGGGGGAGGGGAAGCGTCTCTCCCACCCACCTCTGCTGATGCACAGAAAGGCAGTCAACAGCCGCAAGAAGAGCTGCGTTTCCACGAAAACAGGCTTCCAGCCTCCCGAGCTATTTCTATGGAAATATAATGTACCACTGGGTATAAATAGAACTCACGGCCGCCAGGAATTTTCTTTTCTTTTCTTTGTCCCTCTACAGAAGCTAAAGATATTCACACCATACGAAGAAAAACTAGTGGAGAATAATTTAAGACACCTCTGAAACGCCTGCTTGGGCTATTTTTACTTTTTCTCATTCCATTGAGACAAAAGGTTCTAAAAATGGACTTGAAGAAGCCAAGTTCTGATACAGCCATTGGGTGAGCTCCTTGAGAGCAGGCGCCCCACGCTGCATTCCCCTGTGTCCCCGCAGGTGACCGAACAGGGCAGGGGGTAGGGACGCGTGTGGGTGGAGGAGCCTTACAGAAAGGAGGAGAGGAGGCGTCCCTTCCAGAGTTTCAGGGCGGCAAACAAGTTCCACGAAGGAACCTTCCTTTCTGTAAACCAGCAGGGTGAACAGGACCTCACAGCGGAACGAGCCGAGGAGCAAGGGCCATCCCGGGAGGCAGCAGCCCGCACAGAAGCGAAGACCTTCGGGGCCTGGGACAGGGTGGGGCCCGGGGCTGGGGCTGGAAGTGGCACGGGCCCAAGCCTGGACGCGGGGCCCTGAGGACTCGGGGACTCAGTCACGGGGCAGCAGGGGCCAAGGAAGCCCTTCTGAGGAGAGCAAGCCCATGGTCAAAGCTAAGCCACGTAGAGGACAGACAGGCCACAGGGAGGGCGCTGCGGGCCCGGGGGAGCAGAGAAGGCAGGGCGACGGCGGCACGGGAAGAGCTTACGCACGGGACTCGGCGGCGGATGAGACGTGAGCAGAGCAGCAGGGGAAGGAGCGAGGCGCCAGACTGCGGGAGGGGCCGCCCCCCCCCCAGCAGCCGTGGCTCCCACCTCAGCTGCTCGGCCCCGGGGCCTCTGGAGGCTTGTTACAGGGCGCAGTGGAGCTAGAGCCGAGGTGGCTGGGAGCCCAGCACGGAGGGGTCGGGGGGCCAGGGAGCCACGGAGGACACAGGCAGGGGCAGGGCAGAGAGGAGGGAACCGGGCTGGAGGGGTGCCGTGGGCCCTGCCCACCTTGGACAGGACCGGCTGCCCCAAACCTACCTCCTGCAGTCGGAGCCCCCCGGAGCCCAGGCCCGGCCAGCCCGTGTAAGGACACTTGGAAGGGCTTCTCCCTAGTCCTTGGCCCCCTGCAGCGGAAGAAGCCCGCTGACCACTCACAACGCCAGAGGGAAGAGCGCTCGCTGTGCCCCCTAGTTCCCCGGTCTCAGCCAGCCCGTCTCTGTCCGGAGCATGAACATAAAACAAGGGAAAGGTCACTCAGATACACGAAGCCAGTGATCTATGTGAAGCCCCAAGGCCCTCCCCGCATTCAGTTAACCTTGTTACAAGCCTTACGCTTGCCCTGTAAAGCTAGAGCTCCTGGTATTTCTAGGCAATGCCAAATATTCCCCCAGCAATTATCACATTGACAGGGAAACGTTTCCTGTACGAGGGCCTTCTGAAACGTGCACACTGGACCGTGACTTCTTAAATGCATTTCAGCCCACCTCCACAGGCTGACTGCCGTCTCTACCAGCCCTCCCCGCCGGGAGCCGGGCGACCCGCCGGTGAAGACGGCTCTTGGCCACGTGCAGGCGGAGGTGGCCATCACCGAGGAGCCGTGACCCGGGACCCCGACAGCCGGGGTGGACGTCGCACGAGCCCTCCGAGAGCCCAGGGGCCCAGGAGGCTCAACAGAGGCCACCCCTGGGCCACCTCCCTCCTCTCTCCTGGTCCTGATTCTGCCTCCCAGTCACTGTACTGACTTGGCCTGACTTGGCCTCCAGGCGAATCCCCACCTCTGGCTCCTCCTCGGGCAGCTCGGTTCAGCATCCGACGGTTCCTCCAGTTTCTGCTCTGTTTCGGCATCTCTCCCCGGGGCGTCCCTGACCCGCTAACCCAGTCCAGGGCCCCTCTCCCGATGCCCGGGAAACATTTCCTCAATATGACCAGCAGAGTGTTCTCTCGTGGGAAAAAACCCAAAGGAGAGAGAATCTAGAAATGGGGAAGGAGAAGCACCTTTCCCTCCTTCCTGGGGAAAACTGAGTTCTCTCAGGCAGCGACGGAGGTGCGTCTTGTGGTCACAGACACCCGCGCCAGGGCTGCCCGGGCGCCCGACTTCCCGAGGACGAGGCAGAGGCGTCAGGGGATCCAGCAGGAATGCGGGAGGCCCTGTCCGCCCCTGCGCTCAGCACCTCGTGAGGAACAGCAGGACGCGTCAGCAGACAGACGATCCCAGGCTCCACTACAGGGACACGGAACACCGAGCACGCCCAACAAGCCCTGGTCCTGGAGGAGCCAAACAGCCTCACGGGCGAGCCGCACGAACCGGAGCGCTGATGGCGGTGACAGGTGGCTTCTGTTCCAGGTCAAGCACCAGAGCAGCCGTGAGGAGACAAAATAAACTCACACTCATTTTCCTAAAATGAAGCTCATTGTCACAGCCATGGTATGAGATGGATATGCTTATTAAAGAGAGTGTGTGTCTCTAGCTGCTTTTTTGGGCCAAAGGGAAGAAAAGTAATAAGTGATTTTGTTAATCATTATGACCACTGTCATGCCCTTTACAAAATATAAAAGCATCAACAAATTAAAACAATTCTCACTCTGAGTCATAATAAAAATTCATTAATTCAGACTCTACAGGTACATTTTAAGAAACATTTTAAGAAAACCAACGTTATCCTTTTACTAGGAGAGTAAACGAGACTGGGGAGAACGCTAGGACACCTAAGAGGGGAAATGCAGAACGTTCTTCAGAACTGCCTTGACAGGTAAGTGCTGGGTTGTTTATTAACACCAGTGAGCTGATCACCCGTCTCTCAGGCATTCGACAAACCACTCACCCCGAGTCTTCCACGCGCAGCCCGATTCAAGGCACTGGGAGTCCCGTGGCAGAGCGGACAGACACGCTGCCTGGCCCGGCACCTGAAGCGTGATGGCATATTTGACGACAAAAACAAGATCCTGCAAGTCAAGTTTATGAGAAATAAATCAAGTATGCGGAAGTACTCTTGAAAACTGAAGTGTTATCCAAATGTTAGCCAACTTTTTTTTTTTTTTTTTTTTGGCTGCATTGGGTCTTCGTTGATGCGCACGGGCTTTCTCTAGTTGCGGCGAGCGGTAGCTGCTCTTCATTGCGGTGCGCAGGCTTCTCATTGCGGTGGCTTCTCTTGTTATGGAGCAAAGGCTCTAGGCACGCAGGCTTCAGTAGCTGTGGCACGAAGGATCTAGAGCGTAGGCTCAGTAGTTGTGGCACGCGGGCTCTGTAGTTGTGGATCACAGGCTCTAGAGCACACGCTCAGTAGTTGCGGCACACGGGCTTAGTTGCTCCTCAGCATGTGGGATCTTCCCGGGCCAGGGCTCGAACCCATGTCCCCTGCATTGGCAGGTGGATTCTTAACCACTGCACCACCAGGGAAGTCCCTGTTAGCCAACTTTATCCACATAATCCCAGTTATCTATGTTCTTAAACCAGCAAAAATTTAATCTGTTTTCAAATATTCCAGCATGCAGACTTTCCCCTTAATTTGGAAAGAGCTTTCCCTCCATTTAATTTTGTTTAACTCTGATATGACTGTGTATCTAGAAGAGATCTGAGGTTCTGGGATCAAATTATACCACTTTAGAGGTAAGGAAGCCAAGGTCCAGGAAAATTACATGACCCGCCCAAGGCCAAATAGCAAGTTGGTAGCCAAACCAGAACAAACGCCCAAGTCTCCTGATGAGGCAAAAAATCTTTTTTCCACAAACTGCTTGGTTTGTCCTCTATTGGAAAATCACACTGAGTGAAGATACTTACGATACAGATTGCCAAGAAAGGCTTAGTATGCATTATATATAAATATCTCCCACGAGCAAATAAGAAAAAGTCAAGAGGGAAAATAAAAATAGGCAAAGATATCAACAGACAACGCCCAGAAGAGGGAATCTAAATTGTCGGGAAAATATATATATCACATCACTAGTAATCAGGAAAATGAAAAATGAAGCAAAACGTAATTCCACATGAGCAAACATCTGAAGTCTGGAAACACCCCGTGAGGGCTGGAGCATGGGGCAGGGAGACCCCCGCCCCTGAGTGTCAGAGGACAGGAGCATCCACCGGCACGGCCACACGGAGCAGCGGCCCGGCAACACCTCGTGAAGTCAGACCACCACCAGCTCCGCGCTGGGGACGCACCCCGGAGAAGTTCCAGGCATGCTGCACGAGGAGATGTGGACAGGAATGGGTTTTTGCAGCATTTTAATAGGGAAAATATTGGAAACAACTTAAATATACCTTGATACAGTGGAAAATCAATTGGGAATGGATAAATAAATTCTAACTTATTCATACAATAGCAAGATGGAGAACATTTAAAATGAATTAACTCGCTATATTTAAAATGGATAACTATAACAAGGACCTACTGTATAGCACAGGGAACTCTGCTCAATATTCTGTAACAATCTAATTGGGAAAAGAATTTGAAAAAGAATAGATACATGTATACATATAACTGAATCAATTTGTTGTACACCAGAAACTAACACAATATTGTGACTCAACTATACTCCAACATAAAATAAAAAGTTTAAAAAAAAATAAAGTTTACCCAAAATAACAAAAAATAAACAAATAAACATAAACAGAAAATGAATTAACTAGTTCTACACATACCTACAGGACTAGGTCTCAGATGTATAATTATGAGAGGCAAAATAGTGCTAAATATAAGCTGTACAGTAGGATACTGTTTGCATGATTTTTAAATACCCCCAAAATACCATATATTATTTTAATTTTATACATACTTACATAGCAGAGATGAAAAGAGGATTTGCTTTGCAGGGAAGGTACTAAAACGCAGATGTAAATAGTACATGCCTGCTTCAGGATAATGATTTCCTCTGGAGGAAGGGTGAGAAATTATAGCCAGAGGCTGGGCCAGTACTGTGGTGGGCATTCAACTGTACCTCTATTTTTATTTCCTTTTAAAAAGATAGGGCAAAATGTTATGTTTTTGCCTGTACTTCTCTGTTTGCTTTATTTAAATATTTTATAACCAAATTCAATTGAGAAAAGAAATTCTTTCTAATAAGAAATTCTTATTTGATTAATACAACTTGTCCTATATATATATTAAAAACCCAATGTGCCGAGCCGAATGTGAATCTAAACAACATGTGAGTGACTGTGGGGAAATATGTCCTCATATGAGTCTTTGCCTATTTCCTGCTGGGGTCCACAAAAGGATTAAATTGAAAGAGAAATCTTTAAGCACTCTTCCTGATTAACGTGAAGGACTCTTGGACTGCTCGGCCTCAGTGATTTTCTTTTCAGAAGATAATGTTCCTAGACTCTTATTAGCTGTCCCAAACTGCTCTGTTATTCTTGTTTCATAGATAGATAATAATGATAGACCAATAAATGATAGAGATCAATAATAATAAATAAATGATAGATATAGATCAATAATAGATGATAGATAACAGATAGACAAATGACAGATAATAGATAGATAGATGATAGACAATAGATATAGATGATAGACAGACAGATAGATAGATAGAATGACTCATCCAGCCCATGAGGGAGTAGCTTTCTCTCCTAACGATTTATAAGATATTGGAGTTGGGGGGAAGGCTTGGGATATGAAAGGCCCTGGAGAGAAAAGGCTGGACCTTAACTCCCCTCTTCTTGAATGTGGGCTGGACTTAGTGACCTGATTCCAAAGAACAGAGTGCAGAAAGGGGAAGACAGTCACACTTCCAGTGAAGAAGCCTGGCAGACACACCTTACGCACGTGCGCGTGTGACCGCACCAGAGAGGTGCCCTCTGACGGGATATGCTTAGAAAGAACTCCATGCCTGTGGCATTCTGTCCCAAACCCATAACCCCAGAGTCAGAAATTTCCCATGACTTTGTATCTGACCCTAGGTTTGCCCTCATTTACCGTGTCCCACGAGTGCCACCTCCCCGGAGGTGCTAAATGATAATATTAACATCGGGTGGAGAGAGGGCCAAATGGCTTTTGAGATTCTCTTTTCAAACCTTGAGACATTTGAGTCTATACACTCAACTGTCCTCAAAACCAGGAATTAGCTGATTCAAAATGCTGCCACCGTCAGGATTATAATCATTACACAGACTTCAGATCAAATTTTCTGGTGCCTGGATTGGAAGCTAACTGTTCCATAAGCTACTGATTAAGCCCCCGACTGAAGCTCACTTGTCCGCAAGTATGGAGTGGGCACTGCTGCTCTTGGGGGCTGACCCTCAGCAGGAGGGCACCCGTGAGTGCATTGCCCCCAGGACGCACCCAGCGCCTCCCAGCCACATCCTGCCTCTCCAGCCCCTGAGCCTCCACCACCCCCCTCACCCGGCAGCTGCTTTAGCCTCAGACACTCACCTCTTCCTCGGCAAGCCCTCCCCCGGCCAGTCCTGGCCACGTCCTGGAGCCCCCGGCCCTCCGTGTCCGAACAGTCATCAAGGTTTCCATCGCACGTTCAATGTCTGCACCCCCGTAGGCTACCCCTCTGCTTTGTCCAGCCCTCTAGCCCCAGGGCCACCTGTGCCACGCACCTGCCCAGCACACCCCAGATGTTCACCTAACCACTGCTGAAAGACGTGATTTACACGCTCCGGGCAGGAGGTCACCCTCACTCCCCTGTGCAAACGAGCAGCCAGAACTGACCATGGAAGTAGGCAGAGCGGTTGATTCAGACAAGAGGCGTGGAAAGGTCTCCTGAACTCTGAGATCTGAGAGGGTTAAGACCTCGCTTCAGGCGGAGGGGGGAGGGAATATAAAGCCCCATCTTCAGGAGAATAAATTAAATGTACAAGAGCTATGACATTTATGCATTATGACTAGACTCCTTAAATACCGAAACGTATCTTGGAAAAACAGACGGCAAAGTAAGGGGAAGTCCTCCCCACAACAGTGCTCCCCTTCAGGGCCCTCAGTCCTTAAAATACTAGGTCGAAAAGCTGGTCCCAGAGAGCAGCACGGCCAAAGGAACCACAGACGAGGGCACTGTCCAGAAACCACCGTGCTCTGCTGCCTCCTGCCACTGCTTACTGGAACCGGTACAGAAGCCCAAGGCTGAATTTTGGCTTTGAAAAATCAGTTGAGTAGTGAAAAGAGTTCCTTCTAAGCATCTTGTTTTCTCATACAATTCAACAGCATTGTTTACTCTGAAAAAAAAAATGACAAATTGAGCCTTAAGAACCTAACCTGGGCCCCTAAAAAAAATACTGAAACTCAAATATTTCAAGGTGAAAAAGAGAAGATCATCCTGAAGCATCCTTTTCAGCATATGGTGCAGCACGTGTGGTCACAGAGCCTGAAAGCAGCTGTCGAGGGCCAGAACCTCCACCTCTCCCTTCTCTGTGGCCACGACCATGAGCGAGAGGACCAGTTCTCTGTGATTTTCAACATGCACAGGGCCTGTGATTTCCACGAGTTCCCAGACCCCACCCACCACATCCCACTTCGGTTAGAGAAGGTCGTTAATATTAACCAGCGAATGCTCCAGCTTCCATCACGTGAGGGAAAGACGCTCCTTGTTGCCCTAACAGCCACATACCAAATGCATGAATTCACGGTGACTCTTAAAAACAGCACTTGGAGAAATTTCCATCGCTGAGCACAGGCTGCACCGTCACTGCTGCCAGACTCCAAGGACACAGTACCACACTCACCACCAGGGCACCAGAAGGACAACTGGACCAGCCTCCTTGGAGGACTGGGCGGGGAAAAAGCTTTGTCGACTCAGGATACCATCTGTGCCCTAACAGTGACTGAGTACATAGTAATAGATCATCCTGATAAGTGCCTCTCCCTAAGGGTCAACATGTACATAAAGTTTAGTTACCTTTATCATTGTATTCATTTCATCGTTACTTAGTCTATAATTATTTGTTATGACGTTACTTGTTTCATCATTACTTATTCTGTAATGATTTGTTATGACGTTACTTGTTTCATCATTACTTATTCTGTAATGATTTGTTATGACGTTACTTGTTTCATCGTTACTTATTCTGTAATTATTTGTTATGACGTTACTTGTTTCATCGTTACTTATTCTGTAATGATTTGTTATGGTGTTACTTGTTTCATCATTACTTATTCTGTAATTATTTGTTATGACGTTACTTGTTTCATCATTACTTATTCTGTAATTATTTGTTATGACGTTACTTATTCTGTTACAGGCAGACTGGGGACTTGACTCGTGCAGGCTGCCCCCGGTGCTATGTGGATCACAAGCCAGGCTTCCTGAGACTCCGAGCGTTTTTACCAACACCAGGGCTCACATGATGAAGGAATATTTTTTAAGTCTGTGGGTTTCTCTAAATTTTTTTTAACTAGGAACGAGGATTGGTCTTTGGCCTTCTAATTTATGCCTCTTCAATTCCCGTCCCAGCTGTCAGCCTTGGACAAGAGAGACAGTGAATCTTGCAAACATGATAAACTACAAATTGATCCAGCAGAGCATTTTCCAGTCCTGGACGACACTGCTCAATGCAGAATGGAGCAGTGATCATCACTGTTGCTTGTGGTCAAATGACCTTAATGTCTCCAGCCTCAGCTTCCTCACCCACTTAGATAATAAAGATAATCAGCCTTCTTAAAGGACGTCTGTGAGCATTTAAAAGAGGACACATTTAAAAGCACAATGCATGACACAAAGAAGATACTTAATACCCATCCCTCCCTTCCCCTCCAGCTTCTCAGAAGAGCCCTCACCCAGGAGTCAAGAAGATTCCAAGAAATTCCCAACAAACCTCACAACCTAAATGCAAGTCAAATGAATGTTTTTATACTCACTTTATACATTTATAAATTCATTTGGATTCTATTAATTCACATGCTGTGATCATTTCATCAAGGACCTTCCTTAGAAAAAACTTGCTTCACAAATAAGACAAATTACAACACCAAGAATATCAAGTACAGGATATTTCTAAGCCCTGGCCGTGTTTTCCAGGATCCTGATGCAGTTCAGAAGCTCTGCTCACATGTGCTGGTTGTCAGTGCCTCTTATCAACCCACCGGTGCAGGTGACCATGGCGAGCAACAGGTTAACGAGCAGGGTAAGTGCAGAGCAGCAGAAATCCGCTGCCGTGATAAATCTATCGTTGGAACATTCAGTAATTCGGTCTTATTTCCTCTATAAGTACTCCAAATCAAGGCTCACACCAGATAGCTCAACCGCCAACAGAAGGACAGAGAAGCCGAGGGCCACCCTCTCACCCATCACAACGTTGCTGGCGTCCTGTCTCCCGGCAGCTGTGAGCTGATGCTGATATGCCCTCCACGCTCCACCTGGGTGCAAATTTGCATGTCACCTTCCCCAATCCTTGACCTACTTGTGCAACCAGATTACCACCTTAAACTGTTCACCCGAGATGTGTTTTGACATGCATTTTTCTCTTAGGCAAAACCCTCTGTGATCTGTGGGAAACTGAACTCATGTGTTTCTGGTTAGTTTATACTTTAAAGCCCCAAAATGTTATTTTGTAGAGCTATTTCAACGTCCAAAGAGTTTTTCAAAGACTTTTTTCTTAGAAATAGAGGTCAACATTTTGCCCAGGGAAACAATCCCCAGACCCTAAGGACCAGGTTTGGCTCAAGATGTCCTCGGATTTGCAGAAGGCATTCAGTTCAGCAAAGAGATGTCACCACCAGAAGAATCCCGGAGTCTGATCAGTGTACCACGAGGGGAAGCCTGCCGTTCCCTCCGGGGTGCACCACAAAGAGCTTACAATCATCCCTCTGGGGGATCCTGGGTTTGGGCAGTCATTTTGCTCACAAAACCAATAATCTAGAGTTCATTTTTCCATTCAAACACAGCATCTTTTGACAACTGCCAGAAAATGTTTGAAAAGATGTACCTGAAGACTTGCCCATTCTGTTTTGAAATTTTAAACCTGATTACAAAATGTTTGTATTTAAGAGTGTTCTGAGGTTCCTATCTCATTCAAACTTGGGGTAGTATTCTGAAAGCAGGGAAGATCTGAAAACAAGTGAGTATGCGCCCCAGAGCTGCCCAACAGGGCTCAGCCTGCACGTCCCTCGCCCTCCCTGTCTCCTTACCGCTGGTTGTCACTCACTGTCCTGCCCTGGACGGTCTCCATCAACACAACCAACTCTCCCTGAGTCTGAAGGAGGCCATCCCCACCCCTGGGAGACCGTCCTGCACCAGGGAATCTAACAGTTGATGAACTTGGGTGCCTCCACTTTAGTACACACTGTGGGTATTTTTATGCCGTTTGGATAAACTAATGGCCTGTCACACATTTGGGAATCATTTACTTCTAAATACAGATTCATTTTAGACACGTAACGTGTGGCAGGTTATGAGATGCATCTCAGCATGTTATAGAAGAACGCTCACCTCTTTTCGAAAGCAATGATCTAAAACAAAAGTACTACTATCAACTGTATATGAGAGTTGTTATAAAATCATGTGATCTATTTCTTTTACAAACACAACGGAACTCATGGAGTATCCTTCAAGGAAGCCACAGGAAGCACCGGAGGCAGACATAAAAAGCAAAGACGCAGAAAGGCTGCCTCAAATGAGGCAGGAGACTAAAGAGGAAACAAGGAACAACCCCATCTAAGAACGTTCTGCCAGCTCAGAGGCAGAAGGGCACAGCCAAAAGTCGGCTCTGTGAGAATCCACAGGGTGTCAACTTACCATTAATGACATTTTTAGAACTGCGCCGTGACACCAAATCGGGCAGGCACTGTCATCACGAGAGTTCACTTATTTATACTCTGTCTTTTCATAGCGGCAGCCATGCCTAATTTTATATGTAAGAATTTCAGACGAGAATGTTGATAAAGGTCGCCATGGTGACCACACATTTTTGTCTCCATGGTGACACTCACAAATGGTAAAGACCCTTAAATTTAATTTTATTTAAAGTTCCAAAAGATTTTCTCCTCAGACTCAATAATATAACAACACTAAAGCAGTTCTGGCTTTCTATCTGCACTTGTTCTTATGAAATCAAAGGGAGAAGAAAGGTAAAAGGAAGAAGAGGTAAAAATTCTTTAGAACAGATGTAATGTGGATGTGGTTTTCTTGCCTGGAAAACAAATCAGTGGCCTGCGATAAAGAATAATAACAGTCTCCAATAATTAACCATCTCCTATTTCATACCTGTCTTCCTACTGAATCTTCACAACAGACATTTGTCCTGTTTTACAGATAAGAAAACTGAGAAGCTGAGAATTGGTTTGTCTAAGGTTCCACCACCGGGAAAGGATGGGGCTGGGGGAAAGACAAGGCTTTCTGACCCCCAAACTCCTACCACTCATTCAAGGGGATGAGCCAAGCCGACACTCACTCAGCTCGACAGAGATGGGAAGAGCTTCCGTGAGAAGTGAAGTAAGTCATGAATCTCAGTCCCCCTTCTCCAGACAGGAATTCAGAGAGACTCAGTCAGTCACACGATTGCTGGCGAGATGTAAGCAAATGAACAGAAGTCGAGAGAAAAGAACGGTTTTGCGCTCAGAAGTATGCCAAGAAGGCCAAGAAGGTAACTAAAAGGTGACGTGACAGTGACGTATAAGCCAGAAAAGCCTAGAATTCTTGGGCGGGGCGGAAAGCCTCTCTCACTTTGTAGACCAGGCATGCGCCGGAGAAGCTGAAAACAAAGTTTCTTGAAATAAAATCTGATTTTTCATTAACTTTATGCTTAAAACATAGCTATTTACCCCAAATCTCCTTTGCTGTTCAGTGGAAGCCTTGATAAGCCTCAGTGTCCCATCTGGACGGAGCGCTGAGCGGGGTCTAAGAGCCCCAGGCTCTGTCCCCACCAGCTCCAGCAGAGTGGCCAGGCTGGCCCAGGAAACCCCTTCTGACCTGAGCGTCTCCGTCTGACCACCGCGTACATCACCTCTGAGCCCCAACGTCCCACTCCCAGCCCTGGTCTTCTGGTGCCCTTCTGACCCTTTCCATGTGGCCGTGCAGAAGCCCCTCCTCCAGTCAGCCTTCACCAGGAGGGAGGGCCACCTCTCGTGACAGGCCCCCTCAAGACTTCCCGTCTGGGGAGCTACAACGTATGTTCTCCCTGATCAATTCTGCAAGGTTCACATTTTCTTAGGACATATTCATTTAAAAGGAAGGACACCTGGAGAACATGTTCTGTGTTTTTCAAACTTTCACTCTGCAAATCCATTCATTGCAATAAACAACCCTCAGGCAAAAAGTAGAAGCAGCAAGGAAATGGCCAATCCCCCTTCCTCACCCCGCGAATTGTAAGGTCACCTGTTTTCTGGTCTCTGTAACGGGGCCAAGGAAACGTGAACAGTAAACAGGAAGAGAGTGCTATGCACGCGGGCGGCCCCCAGAACAACCGCTGAGGAGAAAGTGACAGAGCGTGGCCAGGTGTGCAGGGGACAACCTGGGGGAGAAGTTCTGTGGCCAGCTGGGGCAGTGAATATGCTGCTGACTCAGAGCTTTAAAGATTCTTCTTCAGTGATAAGTATAACCCACACTGACGAGGAACACTTTCCTGCTACGGGATCAAAGTTAGTGAGGCTGTGTGTCTAGACATCTGAAATACGGTGTTATCAGGGGACCCCAGAGAAACAGAACAAACAGGGATACAGATACAGACACAGATACAGATACAGATGACGTAAATGTTCAGAGAGAGAGGGGGAGAGTTAGCTTAAAGAAGTGGCTCATGCAGTCGTGCGCTTATGGGACAAGCCTGGAATCTGCGGGACAGCCCGGCAGCTGGATACTCAGGCAGGAGGAGATGCTCCGGTCCGGAGGCTGCAGCCCTTCTTCTCCAGGAAACCTCAGTGTTTGCTCTTCAGGCCTTGGACTGACTGATGAGGCCGGACAACCCTGTCCAGGACCATCGCCTTCACTTAAAGTCAGCTGACGTGAGATGTCAGTCACATGGCAAAATACCTCGACTAGGTATTTTTTTTTTAACTTTTTATTTTATATTGGAGTATAGTTGATAAACAGTGTTGTGTTAGTTTCAGGCGTACAGCAAAGTGATTCAGTTATACACGTACATGTATCTATTCTTTTTCAAATGCTTTGCCCCGATCAACCAACTGGGCGCCACAGACTAGCCAAGCTGACACAGAACCAACCATCACACAAGGAAAAAAATCATTTTCTTTAAAAGGAAAGTGCCCTGAAGATGGCAGGGATGTCCCTGGGGCGGGGGTGTGCGTGGGAGCAGGGGAAGCAGCAGAAGCAGGTGCGGGGGGGGGGGGTGGCGGGGGGGGGCTGGGCAAAGACCCGTCACAGTCAGTCCACGTGCCTCTCTCGTAAAGGACACAAACAGGAAGCCGCCGGTGTCCAGGGGGCTGGCAGGCGTGTTTTGTGCATTTAATGGACATTTATTTCAAACAGCCAAGCAAAGCATCACCCAAGTAAAGCACTGCTCACCCTTCTGGTTCCCACTGCCTTTTACACTCTCAGTCAAAAAGAAGACGACCTTCAAGCCAAACAGTTTTCTATTCTCCTTGACAGTGTTTTGACCTCTAATTCCTCCGTCTCTTTCATTTTTACCACAGTGAACAAGCCTCAGAGCACCCAAGGAGCTGTCTGGTGTGACACACGTCAAGGCTGAGTTGTAGGGTCGCTGGGAGGATGGGTGGGTGGTGGCAGGGCTGGGAAGAGGCATGCAAACACATTAACGCTTTAAAGCCCTTCTGCAGGGAATTTCATTCAGTTCAGGCAAATTTATACGGAAGTGACTGAAATATAGATACATATTCCTAAAAAGAAGAGCTGCATTACAGTAAGAATGCCTTTATTATCCCAAATTAGCTGCGAAAATCCCTTCAGAGACTTCACAGGAGGTAAAAAAGAGATTTCTCACATCATCACAGAAAAGGAAAACCCCAGGATAAGAATATTCATACAATACAATACAATTTTGTTTCATAACACAGTCACACAGTCTTTTAATACCCAGCAATTACAGCAAAGGAGAAGAATGAAAATTGCTGCAGGAAGTGAGGATGAAACACTGGAGAGAATTCACGCAAACATAAAAAGAGGGGGAAAAAGAAAGAACTCTAGTTAAAGCCTTAGGAATCCCAGAGTCAGGAGGTCAGCGTGAGGAGGGCAGCTCCACGCCACACAGGCACGTCTTCACCCCTGGCTCACCACCCAACAGGCCTTCAATGATCCAAACTGTACTGCAAAGCAGTGTGTAGCTGCTGAGTGGGGCCTGGAGAGCAACAAATGGTTCCTGCCTTCAAATATCTAAGAACCTAGTAAACATTCTTTTTTTTTTCTGAGCAATCTTGTAGTTTTTATGGAGTCTTCTATCTTCCCCAGAAAACTGAGTGATTTAAAAAAAAAAAAAACAAACAGGGAGGAATGACGTCTCTACACCTAGACGTTAACTGATCCTACAGTGTCAGAAACCAACCGCACACTTGGGTGGCCAGTCCTGCCTCATTGTGGGCCCACTGGATTCTCCTCAAGATCCCAGGGTCCGACAGGCAGCAGACACCATGTCAGCCCGTGGGGATGGGAGAGAAAGGACGTCAACGCAGCTGATGATCTTAGACGGCTTGCATGCCGGCGGGGGACACGGACGTGCACCCAGACAGCGGTGCCCGCAAGGGAACAGGAACCCAAGGGAGGAAGGGAACACCAAGCTGGGAGCTGAGACGTTCTCCCGGAGAGAGAAAGGTAGAAACCAGCCATGACTGAGGCTCTACAACGTGGGCAGATGTCATGCTGCTGGCGCTGATGCTGGGACTTAACGGGGGAACTGAATTTCAGTAAGTAAAAGAGGGTGCTCCAGGCAAAAGGGCAAGTCAATCAAAGGTCGCAGACAGAGACAGTGGGGCAGGCAAGATGTCCTGCAGCGACGGGGCTCCTGAGACCCACAGGCTCAACTCCACCTCGGGAGGACCTGGGGGAATCGTCCTGTAGCCTCTCTGAGCCTTGGTTTCCTCCTCTGTAGATGGTAGATCAGGACACATCATATCAAACGATGACGATTCAAGGAGACGTCTGCATACTGCCTGACACCTAGCTAGTGCTATGTGCTTGCTTAAAAAATTAATAAAAACAAATAAACAAACCATGCTACAACCCCTAACAGATCTTTTAATTAGCCAAATTAAACTCCTCTAGATTAATTCCATTTTCTCCCACTCAGTATTCAATAGGCCTGTTGTTCTCCACATGCAGTATTCAGACCAAGGGCCCATGGACATTACTGTGGTTCGCACATTTCCAAATTCACAGCCACCTCCCTCAGGGTCCCACCATGAGGCTAGTGTACCAGTGTCCCAATATGTGCACCAAACGCTCAGAGGTATTTGCCCAACGTCACCACTGTCTGCCGGGCAATCAGGAAAGAGGTGGAGAGAGGCCGTGAAGAGCTGCTGGCCACTTTGCTTTCCTTGGATGTAAAGATCTCTCCCTGAAAAGTACTGAAACGCTACAGACAGAAGCCTCTGCGAGGTGTGAACAAGGTCTCTGAAAGCTGAGAGACGCCTCCCAGGCTGGTGTCCAAACTTACGCTTAGGAGGATCTCCCCCGAGAAGGAGCTGTGGTTAAGCGGGTGTAAATCACCAGTGTAACTGCTACAGTAATAACATAACAAGTGCTACAAGCATGTGCTGGCAGCTTAACCAATTCCTTCATTTTACACATTACTTTTGCAGTATTTGCCCCAAACCCTGGAGAGAAAAAATATGAACTTTACCAAACAATCTATTTACATGATTGAATAAAGGTGGATCTCAATCAGTTCGTAAGTATGTTTTAAAATAACAAAAAGATATGAGGCCTGATGACCTGGAGAATATGGAGCAGCCTAAAGCCACTTTTTTAATTTAAAATTTTTAAACCTTCTGCTGATTAAGAAGAAGAAGAAGAACAAAAGCTCCTCCAATCCATCCCCAAGGCGACCACATGCCCATCCTCTCTGAGCTCTGTTAACAGGCTCTGCGCATTTGAACCATGTCCCCGCAGGAGGGGCTACCTACGTAACCACAGACAGACACACAGATACACAGACACACACGTGGGTATTTAGAAAACTACGGTTTTCCCATGTAAAATTTACACGGGTTTTTCTCCGACTCTGCAAGTGACAGGTGTGACAAGAATGGATGGTGTTTGCATGTACACAGCTGGTACGCACTGGGCACTGCCGTCCTCGGTGCACACAGAAGCCACGGGTGGTTTAAGAAAAGATGAAGGCAAATCTTCCTCAGAACATATAGACAGCATCCTCCTCCTCCAAGACCTCACTTAAATGACAGCAAAGAAATGAAGTGGTGATAAACCAACAATGACGCAGAGAAGAAGGGGGGAAGAGAGGTCGGCGAATTTACAGGAGTGAGAAGCTACAGAGAAGAGCTGATGGAGCAGGACGGTTCCAGGGAGCTCAGGAGGGCTGTCCTCCAGGTGGAAGCCCAGAGACTCGGTACCTAGAAGTATCAGAGCCATGATGGACAGCGCCTAGGAAGTAGGGCAACCAAGCCAGGAAAGCAGAGGGGCAGGGAGGGCTCTGGGGAAGAAAACGAGGAAGTAATTGAAAGTTATTGTGAGAAGGCATCAATTCCACACACTTCGGTTTCCAACCAGGAAACTACCTCCAGGCAAAAAAAAGAACAAAATCTAACACTTTACCCTAAAACATCTAACCGCTACAGAAGAAAGACCTATGTATACATTCTAGTATATAGAAGTCCCAGTAAAAAATACTGTCACCACCTATCACCCTAAATCAAACCCCACCAATTCACAAACCCTATTTAAGTATATAGAGCTCATCATCAGGTTTTTAGTGCCTCACCTCAAAATTCAAAGGTCAGTCAGGAATCACCAACATATAAGCCTCCATCATGGGAAAAAAAAAAAAAAAAAAAAATACCAGGATAAATAGGAAAAAATACTATGGAGTATTCAGGAATAATTTGAATACTCCAATTTGTATAATCATTATAGATGGTATATATTTATAAAGCAAAAACAATGCAATGAGTAGAAAAATTAGAGAAAAACGAAACTTTTAGGGATGAAAAACATGATAAATTAATAAAAAGAGTGGAGGATAAATTGGGAAAACCTCCCAAAAATGAGAACTGTGTCTCTTAAGGAGAGACAAAGTTGAGATGATATTCAAGAAGTATATAGAATTAGTCCAAGAGGTCCAAGATCCAATTAATAGAACTTTCAAAAAGAGAAAAACAAAGGGGAAGAAATTATCAAATAATGTATTCAAGAGAATTTTCCAAAGACTAAAAGATAGCAATCTCCAGGTTTAAAATGCTCCCACATGCCTAGCATAATAATGGGTGAGAAAGGACCCACACCTGTGCCACACCTGGGGGCAACATTGTGAAATTCAGAATACCAAGAATGCAAGGAAATTGTCTTCAGGGAGAAAAATCAACCCCAGTGTAAAACAAAAAACTACCACAGTGTAAAACAAAACGCATCAGGTGGCCTTCTCATCAATAACAGTGGATGCCAGTGACAATCAGAGATCCTCTCAAAACTCTGAGAGAAGTTACTTTCTACCTAGAGCTCTATTCATAACTGCAAATTGAGAGGATAAATTATCAACATCTTCAGAACTGGAAGGACTCAGAAATTTCTTCCTGCACTCACATCAAAAAGCTATTTGAGGAGGGCCTAGAGCAAAGGATCAACCAAGGATAAAATCTCAGAATCTAGGAAGCAGTGAAACTAAACCAGGGAAGAAATAAAGAAAAGTCCCAGTACACCAGCCAGGCAACAGGCCTGGAGAGAGTTAAGTCCAGAGAGAGGAGGGAGGCCCTTTGTTCAGGACTGGAAGCGGCCTCTGGGGAAAGACAGATTGAACAGCTGATTAGACAGACTGGGCAAATGTGGTTACAACTGAGAATGTGATACAGCAAAAGGACAAGACAAAAGTAAAAGCAATTATAAACTCCAGGAAAAACAAAAGGATGTACAAGAAAGAAAATACTTGGTTTACTTGGTTCTGCAATGAATAATATTTGCATAGTCACAACAATAAACCATATATTATTTTTCTACTTGGATACTTAACCTATAGAGAATGAATGGATGAGATATATATGGTTACAGGACAAAATTGTTATTACTCTTGATATTTTAAAAGTAAGAAAGAAATGACAGAAGTTAAGGGAAGAAAGAGAGCTGAAGGGAAAGAGAAGCAATGTCAGGATGTGCCACCCCTGCAGCCCCAAAGACACCCCACCAGAAGGGCCCCAAGCTTGGTCTAACGCTCTCTGTCATCACCATGATATTCATAATACTTTTTAAACAAGGGGTGCTGCATTTTCATTTTCCACTGTCCCTAAAAGGTATGTAACTTGTCCCGGGGCTGAGTGCCCAGTTAGAAGCTGACATACTCCCAGCACTTAATGCAACAAGAAATCAAGCTATACTTACACTCCCTAAAGTGACAAAGTAATCCAGCAATGAAGGGACTCAAAATGTGGGTTGACTGTATCGAGATATTGGGAGAAATGCTGATGAGGATATGTAACTCCTCATCTGTCCCATCAGACTAGAGAAATAACAGTATAAACCAATATTTAGGGACTGGCCATAACTAACAGAAGAAACAGCTAGAAGAGATAAAAGAAGTCGGGCCTGAGTAAAGGGACAAAGGATGAGGAAGGATGGGCCCAGGACCACTGCTTCTTTTTATAGGTCCCAATGTGCACTGTTTTTTAAACCTTGTACATGTATTACTTTTGTTTATAAATTAATTTTTAAAGGATAATTTTAAAATCAAAATATAGCAAAGATACATTCTATAAACATATTCTAAAAACTAGTTATACAAAGCAACTAATCATATACCTAAACATTCTAATTAACTACAAATGTTACATGATTTATATCTTAGAACAGGAAGTGGCAAGCTCAGAACATGTATGACATAGTTTCTGCCCTCTAGACGTTCACTCATGTTGTAAATCATGCTGTCTCAGCCAAGGTCAAGGCTATACAGAAAAAGAAGAAATTATCAAAGCCAAGTGGCTTACAATGGTCGTGTTTGCTTTAAAAGGCTGTTTGTCTCACTTTTTCTTTCTTTTTTTTTTTTTTACCATAACATTGAGTTCGAAAGCTGGGCATGTGCAAATACCAATACAACTTTCAGCAACTGGTCCCTATTTTGGTTAAGGACAAAAGAAGCAGAACTCTTCTCCTTGGAAAAATAACTACTTAGTTATTAGTATTCTAAATAAAATGGGGCAGCAGGAGGTTTCAGGAAGCCAATGAGAGCTCCAACCCATCAGCAGCTTTCCCCGGAGGCTGTTCCCCTGCCTGATGTAGACAAAAGCACTCCATTTTCAACACAGCTGGAATGAAGGATCTTTCGCAAGTAGGCTACAGCAGCTGACATAGATACAAAGTATGAAAGCTAAGTGTCTGGTAACGTAGTAACACCCCATGTCATGAACAGAAGCTGCAGTGGGTCCTGCACCGTCCGTCATCCAGTGTCCAGTCCTGGACACTCGGCCTTAATGGAAAGAGTAACTGAGGTAATAGCCACACCCCTGCTACCAGATAAAATAATTACGCTTAAATTTAACCAAGACTTAAAGGCTCAAATTCCCCTTCCCAGCACAAGTTTAAAAAAAAAAAAAAAAGGACAAGGAAATCCCAGCATGAGAACCACAGACCATCAGGTGCATAAACCAAAACTTGGCATTTCCCGGGTTTTGCTTAGTTACAGTATTTTCAGAAATTGTCTTAATGCCAAGATGATCAAAT
This sequence comes from Balaenoptera ricei, assembly GCF_028023285.1. Taxonomy (NCBI): domain Eukaryota; kingdom Metazoa; phylum Chordata; class Mammalia; order Artiodactyla; family Balaenopteridae; genus Balaenoptera; species Balaenoptera ricei. Next base: position 1,713,464 of record NC_082656.1, on the reverse strand, counting down.
TCCCTTAATGTGAAAGAGTTATTACCAATCACACGATCATCTTTCGAAGTTGCTTTAACCTAGTTGATCTCACATCCCACAGATGAAGGAGGGGCAGGCATGTGATGGTCTACGAGGGGCCACACCTGAAGGGGGACGAGGAGGACAGCTCAAAAGCAAAGGTGCTGCCAGCTCTGGTGGCCTTGGGAGCTTCAAAGTCCTGCCACGCACCTCAGCGCTGGGATACTCTGAGGAAGCCCATGGTAGGATCTGTCTGGTGATTCCTGAAGAAACCAATCCCGTCCCACCGAAATGACGGCGTTTCCTGAGGGGGAAATGAAAGGCCTGTCCCCTCAAGCAGTGGTCCGGAAGAGGAGGACCAAGACCTAAGAGCTGGACTGTCTAAGCCCAGTTCCAGGGGTCCACAGCCTGGGGCGGGAAACATGAACAGCAAGTGGTGGGGGAGAGGGAGCAGGTGGGGCTCTTCTCACCTGCTGGCTGGCAGGAGGGAGGGCTACCAAAGCAGCCAAACTAAAGGCAGATAGGACGAAGGGACAGGACGGGCAGGGGCTGTCACTGCTGTCTGGGGTCTGGGAGCCCGGCCGCAGGGCACGGAGGCAGACTGGCTCTAGAGGAAACCACGGAACACGGAGAACAGAAGAAACGGACGGAGATGTGGATTTGACTTTCCGGCCCACCTCCACCCCAACTGTGGCAAAATTAGTAACTTTTTTCCTTCTAACTTTTCATCTTGAAATAATCTTATAAGAGTTGCAAAAATAGTACAAAGAACTTCCATACGCCCTTTATTCAGATTCACAACTTTAACACTTTGCTTTATCATACCCTTTCTATATATAACATGTTTTACATATTTTACATATACTGTACAATATCATATATAATTACATTCTTTCTGAACCTTTTGAGGGTTAGCTGATGATCTCCTGCCTCGTCACCCCAAAATCCTTCATCATGCATTTTCCAAAGACGAGAACATTCTCCTGTATTACAATAAACAAATATTCAGAAAAGTGAGCTTTGATTTGACAGGGTTATCTACTCCACAGTCCGTATCAGATTTCACCAACTGTCCCAACGATGTCTTTTCCATCTGTTTTACCCGATCCAGAACTCATGCGTTGCACTTAGTGGTCCTGTGTCCTGAATCTCCTTCATTCTGGAACATTTCCTCCACTTTCCTGGTCTTTCGTGACACTGGCACTTTTGAAGATTTCAGGTCAGTTGTCCCTCGATTTGAATTAGATGTAGGTTATGCATTTGGGCAGAAATGTTAGGTAGAAGAGGCATCACAACAGGACCTGTGTGTTAAATAGTTTGCCCTGTTGATTTGGTGACAGAAACTTTGCTTTGAATCCTTGATTGTTAATATGGGTCTCCCAGGTTTCTTCACTATAAAGTTGCCATTCTTACCTTTGCAATTAGTAAGCAGTCTGTGAGGAAGACTTTGAGACAATGTAAATATCCGGCTCCTCCCGAGAAACTGTCAACCAACAGTTTCAGCATCCATTAGTGATTCCACCCTGAATAGACCTTTACTCTGACAGTTACAAAGTGGTGATTTTCTAACTCTATTCTTTCTACATGACATTCTGCTTTAAGGAAGAGCTTTCTTTTATTCTCCATTTACCTACTTATTAGCACCGTGAACCTGGGGATTCTCGTACAATTCAGTGAATTACAGCCTATTCCTGTCATCTTTCGTTTTGCCACTCAGACTGTCCCTCGTTTGCAGCAAGAGCCCCTGGCCTGTCCGCGCTCCTGTGTGGTGTCCTATCACCGTGTGAGCACTTCCTCACCTTCTGACTTAGTGAGATAAGCCAGACTCATCTTGTTCTTTCTCCTCCTGGCCCTGAATCCAGCCATTTCTCCAAGGAATGTTGGTTTATTTAGTGGGCATAATATTTAGAAACCAAACTCTAAACACACCGTGTGCTCACGTATTAGCAGCTGCTTACAGGGAAGCATTCAAGGTCAATCTAGAGGGGTTTTTGGGGGGGGGCAGGGGGGTGGTGAGCTTTGCAGAAGGAGTTTCTAACCGGCTGTATATTTAGTTATATTTTAGCAAGCCCATGGGAAATGTGAAACATACCGCCCTGTTTTTATTTTCTGATAAATGCTGCTGTGGAGGTGCTGGCGTGGCTGTTGTTCTAAAATCCCAGGTGTTGCCTGATGCACAAGCACCTCCAGTCCAGCCGCACTGGCCACTTCCCTGGCCGTTCATGTAGCCTCTGTGTTTGTCAGTAAGAGTAAACTAACCCAAATTGACTCTTCCTGTACATCGACTTTTTGGCAAGGATGCAGTAACCCAACTAGGGCAGTTGCATTTATCCTGTAACAAGTATTTGTGTAATCATGGAATCTACCAGAAGCCATGATATTCAGGTGGCTGAAAGCACTGTCCCCTCACGCTGACCGAGCCTGCTGTCTGAATAAATGGTCCATGTCCTCTAAAGACTTCTTCCAACCACTCACAGATGCTTTTCAATCCCTTCTATGTCAACCTTCAAGTACAGCTGCATTCCACCTCCTGCTTTCATTGGCTGGACCTCACCACATAAACCCAAATGTTCAGTGACAAGTTATTCTAGCCTACCACAGTAAAATTAATTTGGGGGAAATAAACGAAATAAGCAAACCCTCAAGGGAGGAGTTTACTACTGTCGCGTGCCGGTTTCCAATCCGAAACTAGAAGGATTAGTCCAAATTTCAGCAGCTAGGTGGCATGTGGAAAAGAAAATATTTATTCTACACAGTGAATTTTTTAAGCATTGTAAAAATTTTGCTTCAACAAATTGTATCTCGTGCCACTTCATTTGTAAAACTCTTCACCCAAACGAAGGCAGGAAAAGAAACTGCAGAGAGGTTTCAATGGGAAATGGTCCCAACAAAACCCCTTCTCAGATACCCCTGCCTGTTAATTAAATAGAAACTAGAACAAATATTCTCAGCTTGTTATAAAACAAAACATTATCTGCATTATATCCATAAAAAGTTTTTCTACCAGTATGTTAAGAGGTTTCATCCTGAATGATGAAATTATTTTCATACTCTCATATCTTTTGCTAAGTTTTCTACAATGTATATGTATTACCTTTGTCAGAGACTCAAAAGATAATAATAAATATGAGTTTACAGACAACAGGAAAAGAAAAGTACCAGTACCAACAGCAGTTAGGAGCCTAACAAGAGACACTTCTGGGGTAGGCCTGGATGGTGGCGGGGAAAATGGCATTTAATTTCACAGTCAGTAAGAAGTTCCACAGCTAAATTTAAACAATTACAAAGCGAGAAAATTTCTTTAGACAGCAACTACAGAAAACTCGTCAGTTTACCACTTACCAGGGTTTTCTGCCAATTCTCAGTAGAAAAAGGTTTAGTTTTGAAAGACTATTTTACGTCGCTGAAACCCAAGAGGACATCAGCTTCCTTTCGAGTCTGGAGACCTGTGTCTCCCTTTGTGTGCAGAGGGAAGGGGCTCCAGAACGCAGGCAGAAACTGCCGCACGAGGGCCAGGGTGCTCCGGAAGGTGCCCTGTCCTGCCCCACCTCAGTACATCAACAAGACGCGTTCATTCAACAAACGTTTTCTCAAGACCCACCATACATGCCAGGAACTCTGCTGAGCAGCAGTACCACAAAGATCAACAAAATACGGTCCCTGAGCTCAGAAGTTCAGGACAGAAAAGACAGGATGAGGAAAACAGTACATTGAAAGAAGAGAAGGCTTTCTGCGTGGGAGTTCTTAGAAAGAGAAAGAGTGAATGAAAATAAAGAGCAGGGGGGAGGGGGGAGGAGGGAGGGAGGGAGGAGGGAGGGGGGGATGTCTACCCTGTGATACCACAGCTCCTAATTAAGCACGCTGATAAGCCAGCTACTTTAGTCTAAAGCTCTTCAGAGCAGAGAAAAGGCACACTTCTTTGCCTTAATCACGTCTAATATTAACCCACTACTGCCACCCTAATCTCTCCGGTTAGCGCACCACGTGAAACATTGCCTACAACCTCAGAGCTGAGGGCCCCAGACTGAGAGCTGGAGCCTCTGTAGGAACCTGTGGGTGGTAGACGGACTTCTGACACTGTGCAAAGGAGGTGGACAGCGGAGAAGTTGGGGTCTGCTGACCCCAAGCACCGTCCAGTGGCCTGGCCAGCAGAGTAGAAGGGGTCTATAGCAGAAACGTGGGTGTCCTGCTCCCATGTCCTCAGCATTTACCGTTTTCCTACAGGCTGGCCCAACTCCCCGCCTGCCCAGCCCTGTGACCCTCCCGAGGACTTCGCCCCTCTCTCCGAGCAGGCCAGCTGTGCTGCGGAGTGCGCCCCTCTCCCAGGAGTGGCTCTCAAGCGACAGACGGAGCACCAGTCAGTGGGGAAACATGTGTTTCCCCGCCCCGGGCGGGGTTCCGCAGAGGCACAGGACCGGCACCGGCCCCAAAGCTCCCGGCAGGAATAAGGCCCAGACGCCCTCAGTGGCACCTGCCTGAGAACGTGCTTTCCTCCCTGGGCTCACTCCCTTCCTGGGTCTCCTGGGATCACCTCCCAGGGAAACTACTTGCGCTGGGATCCTTACCTAAGAATCCACCTCTGGAAGAACCCGCACTGAGACAGTGTCCAACCACAGACAGCTTCCCATCCCAGCTGGCTGCCAGCTCACTCACCTCATTCTGCCACCTTCCCTAAAAGGGTGGTGCACGCACCAAACGCAGGTATACTCACGGGATCTCAAAGCCTGCCCCGAACATTCATCAAGCCACTAGGGCCAGTAACTAGAGTCTGGGAGATCCTTTGTTGATTTTATATTTCTGGCACATGCATGGAATACAGCTAAGGATTTTGGTGTGCCTCGATCATGCAATTTAGATAATATATCACTGATTTCCAAATCTTTTCTTAAGCACTTGAACTTTTCTCACATTCCAAGCCACAATGACATATTCTAGACCCATTATCTATTACAAATTATAACATTCAAAAAGTTACAACATTACCTGAAGCTAATCTAATACTGTACATCAACTATACTTCAACAAAAATTTAAGAATTAAAAAGTTACATGTAAATAATTTTCTTGTTAATACTTACAAGAAAAGAATGCGTTGATTTTACGTAAGAAATCAATAAATAAGTTCAGCTTTATCCCTCTGTGGAATATATACCTCTTTCAACAATAAAATTCCTACATATTCCCTTAAGAATCTCATGAAAGCACTAAGCAGAAAGATAAACAGTTACATATACGTACAAATTTTTGCATTCAATATCTGGGTCTAAAGATTAGGTGCATCTGAGATCTCCAGGTTAAAAATCCTGACCTTACAATTAAGATATACAAGCATTTTAGAAGTGAGGTAAATAACACATGAATTGTTTTTCATCGTAATTGTACTAATGAAATACACTGTACCAGACTCAGCCATAAACACAATTCCTCTATTCAGCTGTATGGCTGCATGCTGCACCTGAGATTAAAAACCAACTCAGTAAATATTGATGGAGTGCCTGCTTTATGGCCCCGGGGAGGGCCATAGGCTCATTGCCATGCTTACATGGAACAGCTTACACGCCCCACTGAGGACAGCCAGGTCACATGCCGCCTACTCCAGTCACCACAGCGAGAAATGGCCTCAGTCTCAGCACACCCCACTCCTCCCAGACCCATGCCCGCGGCCCCAGCTTCTGCTCTGCGCTGGTGGAGGGTGGCCCGCCTCCTCTCTCGCGGCTAGATTAAGACCGTCTGATACTCAGAGTATAGAACAGCATCTTGCATCCTATTTAATAAACATCTGGTGAAGGAATGAACTAATTCATTGACTTTTGAGGTGATCATTTGGAAAAACAGGCCATGAAATTCGAAACAGCAAATGCTACTCTCTCCACGACTCAACCCAGCAACTCGACGTCACACTCCCCTGCTTCCTGCGCCCTGCAAAGCACGCGCACCCAATAGGCTCCTTCCCACCGACGCAAAGAAAACTTTATCATACACATCAGAGCAAAGTGACTCGAACAGGGTGGCCGCTGCACAAAGCAACGGTGGGCGTCAGGAACCCTCCTGCATTTAGCCGACGCCACACAGGCCAGCCGAGGCGGCGCCGGGAGCAGGAAGCCGGGCCGTGCCACCCCGCCGCCACCTCCCCCCACACCTTCTGGGCACCCTTGGCCTCCACGCTTCACCTGGGAGGCCTCAGCTTCCTTGTCTGCGTCGAGGGTAACCCTGAGATGCCCCAAAGCAGCGGACACTTCGCTGTACGCCGGCCGTTGCTACGGTTATGGCCCCGCCTGCGCCCGACCCACCACGCCCCACCTTCACAGCTCAGAAGCAGCACCGCCGCCTCGAAGCCCGTCACCCGAGCGCCAACCACAGTGCCCTCCAACCGTGAAGAGAGAACCCCGCGATCCACTTACTGAGCCTTGGCCGTGCAGCGGGCAGCGTGCTGGGGGCCGCGCAGATGACGTCAGCACGCCCCACCCGGCGGCCGCGGTGCGGTGCCCGGGCTGGGAGGGACAGCGTGCGGGTTCGAGCTGCCCAGGAAGGGCCGCAGCAGGTTCCATCAGGCGGGCAAACGCGGACAGGCCGCTCCCGGTGGCTGCGACCGCGTGCGCACAGGCCCGAAGGGAAGCAGCTTCTGTGCTGTGGGCATTTACAGCCGTTTCCTATGGCAGGGGCCAGAACTGGAGGCGGGAGGTGGGCGGGTACGGGCTGGAGTGGAAAGCCCGGCCGGATCCCGCAGGCTTGGAGACCCCGTGAGCGAGCCTAAGCCCAGGAATGCACGCAGGCTGGCAAGGCAGACGGGTGGCGGGTCAGGGCAGGAGGGTCTCGCGGGCTGCAGGGCGCACGGTGGGTGTCCGAGACCAAAGGACCAGAGGCAGGAGGCTCAGCGAGGCGGCTGCCGCAGGAAAGCAGGCGGGAGCGAACGGCGTGGCGTGGGCGGTGCAGCGGGGGTAAAGTCACCGCCGATGGAAGGGAGAGACGGGAAACTCACGGAGCTCCTGGATACGGGGTGACCAAGAGGAGGGCGTTAAGATTTCTGCCTCGAGCAACCGAATGAATTCTGTGCAATGGGGAAACGGGAAGAGGAGCAAATCTGCAGGCAAAGATCATGAGTTCTGTTTCAGACCTGTTGACGTGGAGACGCCTCGGGACACGTGAGCGGACGTAATTGCTGGGCAACCGCAGAGGTGAGTCTGGCGCTTAGAGACGGAATGCGTTTGGGTGGGCTGGCTCTGGGTAGTAACTGGATCCTGGGGGTGAAGAAGGAGCCAGGCCGCCGGGTAGGCAGGGTAAGCACACGCTCAGGGTGCTAGCAAACAGGAACCAAGAAAGACAAGATGTGAAAGATTTCACATTTCCTATTTCCAAAAGTGCAAAAAAGCTAGTTCCCACAGTGAAAGTCAGTGCTGAGTTCATTGGTCGCTATGTCTGCTTTGCAGTTTAGAATGCATTTGAATTTCTCGTGGCCATGGAGGGGAAGATTTTGTATTGTTCCCGGCTAAAGATCCTAAATCAATCCTGAACGTAAGCACTGCTGCAGAAATCTCAGAGCCACCACAAGAAACACGAGCTCCAGGCAACAGCAGCAGTGGCTCTCTGCACGGGCGCTCATGGGGACCTGCAGGTGGCGGGGACCTGCAGGTGGCAGGGACCTGCAGGTGGCGTGGGCCTGAAGAGGCAGGGAGGGCCCAGGCCCTGGTCACAAGCCAGCTGGGCGGTGGCAGCACTTCGTGAGGCCCTACCTTTAGGACCTTGCAGGTGACTCTTAGTACATGGTCTGGGTGCTGCTGTGTTAATACCCTCCTCTCTCAAGAGGAATTTTTGCACTTCACAGATGTTTTGAAGACCATGCCCAAACCAAAATGCAGAGATCTCCTGGTCTAAATTTCAGGCTCTGAGGTAGGTCTTTGAGGAGAGACGCCTGCTTCTCAGTCAGGGGGCTGCTTTCCTGGCAACTTCCAAGTCACACTACACAGGTGGCCCAGTTCCTCCGCCCGCTCGTGTGGAGGAAGCCACAGCATGGCCATCACTCCTCCATTCTGCCTGAGGCCTGGGTGGCATTCAAACTCACCCTCTACCAAGTCCCAAAACCACTCTGGCTCTCGAGGTGCCGGCCGTTTATAGAACCTCTGAAAAGCCAGAGTGAGGGCCAACTTCAGCAAAAGCTTGAGGTTTTCACTCAAGTGATAGCCCACTGTTGTGAAAGTCGGCGCTGGCAGGAAAGTGCCCCCAGGGCTCATAAAGCTGCTTTTCCATAAAACCTTCTCAGGCCTTGTAAACACTCTGTCCTTTGCGGATGTAAATGTTCTCAAGGTGTATTAATGAAACTGAATCACTTCCAGTTAAGCGAGTTATTAATAGCTGCTGACTCTTCCCCCCAGTTCTCAGACTCATATGGAGAAGAGGGGGTAGGGCCGGGAATTCTGTTTACCTGCATAGCCGGAGTTACTGCTTAACCAAGCCGTGCTCAGCATGTGTGATAAGAGACCAGAAAGTAAGAAACAGTGTTTTTTCCTTGGAAGTTAGCAATTAACTTATGAAAAGCAGAGAGATGTGCTGGGCTGATCTGACAAAGGTTCTAGAAGGTGGCGTTCACCTTCCGCTAACCCCACGTCAGCAACTTGCAACCTTGCAAATAGAAAGACCAAGGAAACCCAACTGAAATAATTTGGAGATGGGGTGCAGATCAATCGGAATAAACACAGTTCAGCTGTTGGAAGGAAAAACGTGTGGAAGCCAGAGCACACGAGCAGCCAGCCCTGAGGAGGCTGCCTCCCTGTCCCACGGGAACCTCGTGCTCCCCAGGCCACAGGGTGAGGGCGGCAGGGACACGCCTGCGGCCCGGGGCTGGCCCCGCTGGGGAAGGAAGGCTGAGAGAAAGCAAGACATCGTCCCCAGGGCATTCAAATCTTCGTGTGCTCCTCTATAAGAGAAACCTGAGGACCCAATACAAGGATATTCTTTTCAAAATTTACTTCTCGGGAAGTAAAAGCGAAAACTCTTTTCTGGCACAGTTTTCTCCTGCGCTGCGCCGGAGTCTGCGCTCTAGGTGCTAGGATGTTGGGGGACAGGCAGTGATGGAAGGGGGTAACCACCCCGCTCAAGGAGCGACACCTCCGCTCTCCCACGGGCGTCCTGTGGGAGACTCACATTCTGAGACGGGAGCTGCGGGCCGCCGGTGCAGGTCTCCCCTGGCCGGCCCTGCTCCCTTGGCTCTCGGCGACCAGTTGTTCTCGGCTGGTGGTACTGCCGGCTTGACTCTGCTTCAAATATTCATGCATACTTCTCTTTCCTCCTACGTTTACAATTGCTTTTTAAATTCGGCTATGTTATCAGAGGGGGTTGTGAGCTCTCAGAGCGACACCATTAGCGGTCAATCTGTGCTCTTCACTTAAGTCTTGGGTTTTAATACCTCATGTATTCATTGAGAAAGCGGCTTCGTCAACCTGCTTATGGCCACTCTGCTGCAGCATTTGTACTTCTCTGTTTATCTAGGTGTGTTTTTTTGTTTCCACATTTTTTTTTTAAAAAAAAAGGACATTTTGAAAGGTTGTTTTACGACCGTGGTGTTGAATCCGAGGAAGTCCCACATCTTAACCAAGAATATTATCAATGTGCCGTGGATAAAAATCAAGAGCAAACAAAAGCCCAGGTGAAGGGGTAACTGAAACTTAAATTTATAACCTGACGCTGCTTATCCGATGGCCGAGGTTGCCAAGAATCCGTTTCCTGGGTCCTTCCCCTCCGCACACCTCGCGTCTCGCTCTCTTCCCCCTTCTTCCCTCCAGCAGGCTCGGAGGAGAAACCAGGGCGTCTGGGGAAATGAAAAAGACATGCTGTGGCATCTGTCTTGAAAAAGCAATGAAGCAACCGTGCCTGAGAAGGAGACCCATCTTCTTAGGGCTGGTGGCTTCATGCCCTCCCGAACCTTGGGGTCGAGTGTGGCCGCTCGCTTCGCCCGCTAACACCCCGGGTAGAAGCGCATCTCGGAGGGCGGCGTCAGTCTCACACCTCAGACCAGTCAGACACTCGGAAGAGCAGGACAAAGGAACACTCGACGCTCGGCTTCAAAGGTAACGAAGCCGACAGACTGGCTCTTTGAGGTCGCGCACACGCACCCGGGGTCCCCTCTCTCCATGGAAGTCAAGGCGTCCCGTGCACAGAGCTCGCCGCACCCCCGTGCCGCCCGCGAGGCCCTGTCCCACCTCATGGGAGGGAGAGGCCGTCGTCCCGGAGTCAGTCCTGTGCGCGGACACGGCAGGGGCGCCGTCCCCAGGCTCCCGGCGGCCACCTGGAAGCCCCCTCACGCCGAGAACCTTAGTGCGCACCCGTCCGCCATCAGCCACCCAGGCTCCGCGCCCTGCTTCACAAGTACCTGCCTCCTCTTCCGGTTCCAGTACTAGACCCACCACCGTGGACACGCCCAGAGTGCACGTGCGCGTGCACGCATACGCACGGACGTGCACGTGCACAGGCGCGCGCGCATGCGCACACACCTCGTCCTCCGGCCGCCCTTCCCGAAGTGTCCGAGTCTGCGGGGGAGGCGCCAGCGGCGCTTGAGTCCCCGCCCCCGCCTCTCCCGCCAGCAGATGAGGGCCCTCCCTCAGGCCACAGGTTGGGGCTGACGCCCGCTCTGCGGCCTGGCCTGCGTTCTTCTACTAAACACATGGTTCCTGCCTTCGTGTTTGGGCTGTTTCCGGTGTTGCGAGCTCCAGGGCCGCGCGCACACCTGCGGTCTCAGGGGCCCGTCCGCGGCGGGGCTGGGGCGCTGCGGAGGAGCCCGACGCTTGTGAGGCACCGAGAAGCACCAGGCCACGCACACAGGGGCTAGTTCATCCTCATTAATTCCGTGTGTTTCTTTTCTGACTGCACTTTACAGACGAAGGCATCAGTGGCCAGAAAGGACAGTTTGCCCCAAGCACACAGCTAATGTTGACGGTGACAAGATTTGGATTCAGGCCTGCCTGACTCCAAACTGCATGCGCTTTCATTTAAGTGAAGTTTCCTGAAGATCAAGGTGTAGGCCAGGAGAAGGAAGCCGTCCAGGGAAACCTAGACCAGGAAGAATATTAGGTAAACGATGACTGCCACGTTCCGGCATCAAAGCTTTCCCCAGAGAAGAGGGCCTGCCTCTGGCTGGATCTGTAAGGAGTGTACAGCCTGGTTGGTCTCGTGGTTAAAACCTCCTACCGAGACAGCCCGTGGCTTTTCTATTCCAAGTCCTTGGCACCGGATCCCGTGGCTCAACTCTGGATCACCCAGGATCCAGTGACGTGTGGAAGAGCCCCAAAGCCTCTACAGATTAACACAGTGTGAGGTGTGAGCCTCTGCGACTCAACGTCAGCCCCATCTCCCTGATGCCCAGTCAGAAAGAGGACTCCAGTTAATTTAAAACCTACCTCTTTGACGAGATCTAGATGAAAGTCTCACTGCTCCTGCCCTCTCGCTTCTGCAAGGACACTTGGACCAGATGCTTGGGCCACGTTCTACCCTGGTGGTTAGAATCTGGTCCCACATCCAAAAGTCTGAACTAAAACACATTTAGATTTTTCACAAAGAGTTGATTGGGTCCACCGTAAAGCTGTCTGCTAGTTCTGTAGTTCCGACACCTTAACCAGATGGAATAACAAGCAGCTGCTTATATGACAACGGTACAGAAGAGGATCTGGAGTTAGAAATGTGAGTAGTTTTTCTTTTTTTCAAGGATATAATCTTCATAATTAAACAACCTGTTAACAATTAGTTCTTTCAAAAATGCCCCCTTCTATTTAGCGTTTTATCACGTTTACTTTCTCTGCAACTAAATAGTCAGACACATGCGAGAAAAATTATATATATTGGCAGGGTCCATTTTACTAAAAAAAAAAAAAAAATCACGGTTGTTTCACTTACGTTTTGATAACTGTAATTCTGGTTCTTGGGTGCTGGAGGACAACAAAAATTTACAGATCTCCACAAATAGTTCTAAATTTGAAATGAACTCTACCCTCCACATAAAAACACAACTTGGCATTTCTTTTTAATCCTCCTTTTCCTACCCTAAACCCTATCTCTGTTAGTTATGCAATCTCTGTAACCCCATTCAGAGCAGGATGCTGCCAGCATCAGATATGACACTTAACAGACTCCTATTTTTCTCGTATTAGTCCAACTTCTAATCCCCACTCAACCAGAGGGAGATAGACAGATAGAAGGCACTGAAGAAAGACTCTATTAATTTTACAGCCTTTCAATTAAACTGTTACTTCTGCAACTTCCAAGTCCTCATCTGACCATCTGGGAGAGTACGCCAAGACATAACCCTAAGACAAACAAGTACAAAGCTTGTTTGCATTTTGCAAAGAGCTAGAAATCAAATACATGTTTACTGTGAGCTAAATTCCATGAGTGCCACAACTAAACATTGTATAATCCTATACCTATATTCCAGCCCTCTTTTGAGAGAGGGAAGAACATTTTCTTCCTCCCCCTTCCCCCATAGTGTTAAAATTCTGTTCAATTTAAATCATCAACAGCAAAAATTTTTGAGGCGCAGCACAGCATATCGGTTAACAGCACAGATTCTAGAGCCAGACCTCCTGGGTTACAATCCCAGCCGTATCACTTATGGCTTGTGTGGATTACTTAATATCTCTGTGCTTCAGTTTCCTCATCTGTAAAATGGGGATATTACAGGATACCTACCTCATAGGAAGCTATGGAGATTAAATAAATTAACATTTGTAAAGCTTTTTTAAAAGGCCCAGAGAAGTGTTTACTAAATAGAGAAAAAAGAAAGAACTAAGTGCCACCACCAGTCACACATCAACTCCAGCCTTTAAGGAAATCAACAACTAGTTAGGAACATGAGACAAAGGTAAACATAGGTACAAAGAAACGTAACAATTATGACATAAGTATTGGCTTTTGATAGTGACTGTGAGTGAAAATGACTGGAATATTTGCCTAAAAATAGACAATAGTCCACAAAGTCCTTTGAATTGATAAGGTGATGTAATATTTATACTATCAGTCATAAAAACTAAAGTCATTTTATTCATGACAATGGTTAGGTTTAAAACTATCATAAAAGGGGAAATAATCCATCATCTTGGAACTTCCAATTCTGGATTCCAAATCTGGGCCAGTATTTTTACTGCTGCATTTTTTTCACCAGATAAGTTAAGAATGTGAGATTCCCTCTGTGTTTCTGGCCTGCGAGAAACAAATTCCAACTTAGGCTATAGTGTCATTAAATGCTAAACAGTGATGAGGGTGATATATAACAGTTTTCTCACCTTGAACCTTTAAATAAGTGTCACGTTTGGAGATTCATCAAGCTAAAAGTTATTAACATCTTTATTAAGTTTTTAGTAAAAGTGAAAGTCTATTTTAAGGTATCCATTTTTCCCCAGAGCCTACTATGTCCCTGAAATAGGGCTATATTCCACAAAAGAGAAAGGACTCAATGAAAAAAAATCTGTTCTAGAGGACTTTGCAATCACCCTAGAAAAACAAAACACGCTGATATTCTTGAGACAACCAGAGAATAATATCAGGATTGTATGTAAGGAAGTACCTGGTGGGGAGGGTCTTCACTATGGAGAAGAGCCTTACACCAGGTCTCCAGAAGGTCGAGTTTCAGGTAGAGACACACAAAATGTGTACATACAAAATGCCTTTGAAATTAACTTAATGGTAAGTAAGGAATTGTAATAAATGCCGTAGTGCTGTAAACCGGGAGCAGACTTCACTGAGATGAGACCATCCATCAGAGGCAGGTAAGGGCATTCCCATTATCTCACACTACAAGGATGACATTTCAGTAAAAGTAAGTCTCACTGTCACTTTTTGTGTGATTTACCTGATGAAAATACTGGTTAATATTCAGATTTTGGAGAGTTGATACATGTTTTTTGATAACGAAGATGAGGAAGTCATTTGTATTTGCTTTTGAGCAATAGCCTTGGACAATGAAATAAAATAAACAGGATGGAAAGCTAGGACCAGGAAATTCAGAGATGAGCCAAAAGCTGGCGGAAGCAGGCTCCCAGACTTTAGACTATACTACGAAACTACAGTCATCAGAACAGCATGTTACTGGCACAAAAACAGACACATAGATCAATGGACTAGAAGAGAGAACCCAGAAAAAATCCCACACACCTATGGTCAATTAATCTACAACAAAGGAGGCAAGAATATACAATGGAGAAAAGACAGTCTCTTCAACAAGCGGTGCTGGGAAAACTGGACAGCTACATGTAAAAGAATGAGGTTAGAACATTTTCTCACACCATGTACAAAAATAAACTCAACATGGATTAAAGACCTAAATTTAAGACATAACACCATAAAACTGCTGGAAGAGAACATACACAGAACACTCTTTGACATAAATCATAGCAATGTGTTTTTGGATCTGTCGCCTAAGGCAAAAGAAATAAAAGCAAAAATAAACAAATGGGACCTAATTAAACTTAAAAGCTTTTGCACAGCAAAGGAAACCATCAACAAAATGAAGCCAATCTAATGAATGGGAGAAAATATTTGCAAATGATGTGACCAACAAGGGGTTAATATCCAAAATATATAAACAGTTCATACAACTCAACATTGAAAAAAACAAACCAATTAAAAAATAGGCAGAAGACCTGAACAGACACTTTTCCAGAGAAGACATACAGATGGCCAACAGGCACATTGAAAAGATACTCAACATTGCTAATTATTAGAGAAATGCAAATCAAAACTTCAATGAGATGTCACCTCACATCTGTCAGAATGGCTATCATCAAAAAGAACACAAATGACAAATGTTGGAGAGGATGCAGAGAAAAGGGAACCCTCATACAATGTTGGTGGGAATGTAAATTGATACAGACACTGTGAAAAAAGAGTATGGAGATTCCTCAAAACATGAAAAATAGAACTACCATGTGATCCAGCAATTCCACTCCTGGGTACATATCCAAAATAAATGAAAAGACTAATTCGAAAAGATACATGCACCCCAGCGTTCATAGCAGCATAATTTATAATAGCCAAGATGTGGAAGTAACCCAAGTGTCCATCAACAGACAATTGGATAAAGATGTGGTATATATAGACAATGGAATATTAGCCATAAAAAAACAATGAAATTCTGCCATTTGAAGCAATGTGGGTGAACTAGAAAACACTATGCTTAGTGAAATAAGTCAGACAAAGACAAATACTGTATGATATCACTTATATATGTAATCTAAAAAAAAGGAATATATATGTGTATACACACACACACACACACAAAACAGGAACAGGCTCACAGATACAGAAAACGAACTAGTGGTTACCAGTGTGGAGAGGGAAGAGGGGAGGGGCAAGATGGGATAAGGTATCAAGAGGTATAAACTACTATGTATAAGATAACCAAAAAGGATATATTGTAGAGCTCAGGGAATTATAGCCATTATTTTGCAATAACTTTAAGTGGAGTATAATCTATAAAAATACTGAATCACTACGCTGTGCACCTGAAACTAATATTGTAAATCAACTCTACTTCAATTTAAAATACTTAATTAATTAATTAGTTTTTTAAAAAAGACCAGGCAGCAGGTCCAGAACCTGGAAGACCCCAGAAGCAAGGGCACAGCAGAGAAGACAGCAGCATAAGGACAGGACCAAGAGCCAGGCCTGGTCAGAAGCCACTGCAGCCTGAGACCCACATGTGGAAATAGGCAAGGGGCCCAGCAGCCTGTGCTGGGGGCAGGACAGTTCCCCTG
The DNA here is from genome assembly GCF_028023285.1 of Balaenoptera ricei. Lineage (NCBI taxonomy): Eukaryota > Metazoa > Chordata > Mammalia > Artiodactyla > Balaenopteridae > Balaenoptera > Balaenoptera ricei. The sequence goes on along the minus strand of NC_082656.1, from coordinate 1,697,731 downwards.
GGGCTTCACACCAAGATTTCCATCAGATATTTTGATTTCAGATAAGGCTCAGAGTCACTTAATTTTTTTAATTTACTTTTTAAAAATGAAATACTTTCTATTATGAAATTGCATACTGATTTTTATTTTGTTTGATTTTTATCAAAATTACACATGTGCTTTAGTTCAATGTCAAATTGTTCTACAAGTCTTGTGAAGAAAAAAACCATGAAAGCTCCTGCCCCATTTTTCGCTCCCCAAAGGCAACCACTTTCAAATCTTTTAGCTAATTATTTTCACATTTGCATCCATGTCTCTAAATAACTTGCATATATTGCTACTTCAATTTTAGGGATTATCTGTTGACTCTCACCCCAGCCCTACGTACACGTACATACATTATCTTTCCAAAAGTTTCCAATTTAGTTTGACCAATATTCAGGGATTACATTATTATATCTCTGAAAATCCTATTCACAGATCATTCATGTTATACAATCGTTTCTTTTCCTAGCTGACACAAGAATTTGCTTATCTGTTTTTCATTTTCTTTCATTTCTATGTTCTTATTAACTCAGTTCCAAATTCTCCTCTAGTTCTGTAAACCTCCTCACAATACATTCAAATGCAAACATGTGCTACCTGCTTTTCTTTTCCTTTTGACCTGGTGGGTTTATGCCTTTTTAACGTCGCCATGTTATTGTCCGTTTAGCAGCGCCACCAGAGAGAGGAGGGGCCACGGCGGGTGTTCACTCTGCCCTGCTCGCCTGGTGCCCAGAATCACTTAGCGCTGCTTGAACCTAATACTTTCACCAGCTGATGGCTTAATTGGGGTTAGGGCCCTTGGGAAACTGAAACACAAGGAGCAGAAGAAGTCGCTGAAAATGGAGCTGAGGGATTCACTTTCAGCGCCCGGTGTTGGATTTCCTGAGCTGTGCTGCAGATTGACCTGCAGGGCTGATGGGGGCGAACCTCAGCCTGAGGGAGGAGATGTGGGCACCGCTGCCCACACAGCATGACCTGGCCTCTCTGCCTCGGCCACCATCTGTCTCCTCAGGTGACCCTCAGGCAGACTTCCCTGCGCTGTCCTGCTCAGATTATCCCTGAACCTTCTTCTCAAGAGACAAGGGAATCAGCAAACACAAAGCTAAGGAAGAACCATTTCTCTCTGACTCTACCTCCCGAGCATATTGTGTTTATCACTTGAGGACACATTTTTGGTACCCCAGTCCTACAGCCCTGAAATGATTAGGGCTTCAGAACTGGTGCTAGGAAACGCGGGAAGCAGGGACAGTGTGCACTAGCAAGATCCCAGCCTTCTTTGTGGCCAGGTTCCTCCCACCCAAGGCTGGCTCCCCACCCCAGGCTCCCAGCCCGTGTGTATTGGGAAGAGCAGTGGCTGGAGAAAGACAGGTCTGGACTCCTTTGTTTACCAGCCATGTGATGCTGGGCAAGTCATTAAACCTCTCTTAAGCACTTTATTATTTGCAAACTGGAGATAACCATGCTTGCCTTGAAGAACTATTATTATGTTTATAGTTAATACATGGAGAACTTCCATTTCCAACAATATTAAAGATTTAATAACCTGGAAACTTTCCCACTATAACACAATTTAAGATACTACATAAACCATGAGATTCCTTTTAAATGCCTAGCTGGGTTCTCAAAAAAAAAAAAAAAAAAAAAATTGGAACTCTCCAAAGACCAGAAATGAAACTGAAAACCAGAGTGAGAACTGTGTGAGCCCACACTGACAACTCCAGGGAGAAGGGGGTAACAACCTTAGTTCCCCAGAGGGACCAGGAGGTGGAATGGAATCTCCCACATAAAGACACAACTCTTGAAGAATCAAGGAAACAGTGAACTAGGGAAAATTCACCCCCAGCACAGGCAGAGAAAGAGAAAGACTTTCTATCTCTGATAGTTTTCCCCCTCTGAGAATTCAAAACCTCAGGCCAGATCTCACACAAGTTCGGGGAGATTGTGCTACCCAAGATGAGATCCTGGATCACTTAGAAAACCATGCAGAACCTCTCTGGAGGGACATAATTCTCAAACTCGGGTTCATGTACAGCACAAGAAGCAAGAAACCACCGGCAATGAGAGTCGGCAGATGAAATAAACAGCAGGATTCAATTCTTAAGAACTTCTGATAATAGAACTATTGTTTAGCAACTAAAAAAAAAAATTAATGATTTAAGAAAAAATAATAAAAATGTAAGAAATAAGACACTCTTGAAAAAAGGGAGACACAGACTTAAAAAGCAAATAGAGTTTATAGTAATAAAAAGTATAGTCAATGAAATTAAAATATCTCAATGGATGAGTTTAACACATTATTAGACAAAGTTGAAGGAAGAATTGGTAAACCGAAGATAAACCTGAGGATATTATACAGAATGCAACAGAGAAAGAAAAAAGAGATTTAAATAAATGGAGGTAAAATGAAAATGTCCAATATCTAACTGGAATTCCAGAAGAAATGGAGACTGGTATTAAAAGAGACATTGTCTAAAAATGAGGTACATAAGGTGCCTAACAATAAATATTAATGATTTTGTCTTTAGTCCTTATATTTATGTAACTCTGAAGCTCAAATACTATAAACCACAAGAGCACAGAGATTGCTGTAGATCTTCTACATCTATATTCATAGAATATTATAAATGGAAAGAACCTTAGCGGTGACCTAATCATACAACTTAATGGATAAGGCTGAGTTTTGACCCAGCTCTGTCACTTACCAGCATATAACTTAATTCTCTGAGCTTCAATTTCTTCAGCCATAAAATAGGAATAAAAACAACTAGTCTTCAAAAAGAGTTTCTGTGAAGATCAAAAGGAAAAATGCAGGGAAAACCTGTAATATAGAGTCTGGTACAGTGAGCATTCAACAAATGAAAGCTCTCAAGACTTCTCGTCATTCATTTTCACTTAAAATGAGAAAATAGAAGCCAAAAAAATCTAAATAACTCCTGAGGGTCACACAGTGTATTCCCAGTAGCCCAAGAATTAGAATCCAGTTCTCTCAACCATATTCCTGTGCTCTTCCTGTCATGTTTCACCACCTCAGAAACACAGAGATGAGGGAGGTGTAGGCTGCCCTTAAAAGAGCCACATGAAACTTGGGAGACATGGCCCAAATGTTTTCCATCCTGGCTTGAGATGACTTAACATACTGTGTGAAGACACAATAAGCTTTCAAGACACAAACAAATGAATACTCGATGATGAAAGTATAGGCCTGTGGGGAAGACATTTCAAGCAGAGGAGTGAGGAGGCAGATCCAACACTTCAAGGCATATCAAGGCAAAATCAATGGCAGCTCTGCTTCTCAGAGTGATGAGGTGTATGCAGGCACCAGTCCCATGCTCTGACTGTCCCAGGGAACAGGAGCACACAGGCATATCAAGGAGATAGGTGCCTCATCATGATATACTGCAAATAACTTCTGGAGCTCAACTGGAAAAATTAGTCAATATCAATGTGTGTACTTTAGTAGCATCAAAGCAGATTTGAAATTGTCCATTGTCAGAGGTATGGTTCCCTGCTGGCCCCAAGAGAGTCTGAATTGGGCTGTCAATTGTGCAGTCAGGAGACTCAACTATAGGCTGCCTACAAGAGGCTCACTTCAGCTTTAGGGACACACACAGACTGAAAGTGAAGGGATGTAAGAACATATTCCATGCAAATGGAAAGCAAAAGAAAGCAGGGTTGGCTATATTTATATCAGATAAAATAGACTTTAAGACAAAGACTATAATAAGAGACAAGGAAGGGCACTATATAATGATAAAGGGGTCAATCCAACAAGAGGATATAACATTTATAAATATTTATGCACCCAACATAGGAGCACTCAAATATATAAAGCAAATAGTAACAGACCTAAAGGAGGAAATAAATAACAATACAATAATAGTAGGAGACTTTAATATCCCACTTTCATCAGTAGATAAATCATCGAGACAGAAAATCAATATGGAAATATTGGGCTTTAACAACCATGAGATCAGATGGACTTAACAGACATTTATAGAACATTCCTTTAAAAAACAGCAGAATACACATTCTTCTCAAGTGCATGTTGAATATACTCCAAGATATATCATATGTTAGGCCACAATACAAGTCATAATAAATTTAAGAAGATTGAAATAGTATCAAGCATCATTTCCAACCATAATGGTATGAAATTAGAAATCAATTATAAGAAAAAAACAAAAATTTTAAAATATGTGGAGATTAAAGAACATGCTATTGAACAACCAATGGTTAAGGAAGAAATCAAAATACAATTTTTTAATTTTTTAATAGAAAAATATTTTAAAATATAAATTTCAAAATATTTTGAGACAAATGAAAACAGAAATACAACATACCAAAACTTATGGATGCAATAAGAAGTTCTAAGAGGGAAGTTTATAGGGATAAACACATACATTAGGAAATAAGAAAGATCTCAAATAAACCACCTAACTTCATACCTCAAGGAACTAGAAAAAGAAGAAAAAAATGAAGTCCAAAATTAGTAGAAGGAATGAAATAACAAAGATCAGAGTGGAAATAAATGAAATAGAGACTAAAACGACAGTAGAAAACATCAATGAAACTAAGAGCTGGTTTTATGAAAAGATAAATAAAATTGACAGACCTTTAGCTAGACTCACTAAGAAAAAAACAGAGAAAGCTCAAACAAATAAAATCAGAAACGTAAGAGGAAATATTACAGCTGATAACACAGAAACACTAGGGATAATAAGAAACTACTATGAACATTATATGCAAATAAATCAGATAAACTAGAAGAAATGAATAAATTCCTAGAGACATACAATCTACCAAGGCTGAATCATGAAGAAATAGAAAATCTGAATAGACCAATTACTAGAAAGGAGCTTGAAGCAGTAATCAAAAACCTCCCAAAATACAAAAGTCCAGGACCAGATGGCTTCACTGGTGAGTTCTACCAAACATTTAAAGAATAATTAACACCAATCTTTGTCAGACTCTTCCAAAAAGTAGAATAGGAGGGACCACTTCCAAAATCATTTTATGAGGCCAGCATTACCCTGATACTGAAGCCAGAGAACACCACAAGAAAAGAAAATTACAGGCCAGCATCTCTGACGAACTTAGATGCAAAACTACTCAACCAAATATTAGCAAACCAAACTCTAAAGTGTATTAGAAGAATCATACACCATGATCAAGTGGGATTTATTTCAGGGATGCAAGGATGGTTCAACGTTTGCAAATCAATGTGATACAACACGTTAACAAAATAGAAGGATAAAAATCATATCATCATCTCAAGTGATGCAGAAAAAACATTTGACAAAATTCAGCATCCATTTATGATAAAAAAAATTCTCAGCATACTGGGTGCAGAAGGAATGTACCTCAACATCATAAAGGCTATATATGACAAACCCATAGCTAACATAATATTCAACAGTGAAAAACTGAAAATTTTCCCTCTATGATCAGGAACGAGGGTGCCCACCATAATCACTTTTATTCAACATAGTATTGGAAGTCCTAGCCAGAGCAATTAGGCAAGAAAAAGAAATAGAACAAAAAGAAATAAAGACAGTGAAACTGTCTTTATTTGGAGATGATGTGATATTATTTACAGAAAACCCTAATGAATCCACCAAAAAACTGTTAGAACTAATAAACAAATTCAGTAAAATTGCAGTATACAAAGTCAACAACTGGTACAACAGCTATGGAAAACAATATAGAAGTCCTTCAAAAAATAAGACTACCATATGATCCAGCAATCCCACTTCTGGGTATATATCCAAAAGCATTAAAGCACAGTCGCAAAGAAATATTTGGGCACCCGTGCTCATAGCAGCACTATTCACAGTAGCCAAGAGGTGGAAGCAACCCATCCCTTTGGATGTGGAAAGCAGGAGAAGGACAGCAAGGAGTTAGGAGATATGACGGAGGTCCCCTCGGGTGGCCAGGCCTCTCTCGGGTGCGTGATGAGAATGGAACGGGATAGAAGGTTGGCGTTGCTGAGTGGGGAACAGCCTCAATGCCCACAATTCTTGAGTCAGAGCAGTGTGAGAAGCACCGAGGTTGGAGTGTGGGGCTGGTGCTGACTTGTCATCACGACCGTGTGACTTTCTCAGCACTGATCACAAACCCTAGTGAGGGGAAGAGGAAAAGGAGATGCAGGCCTCTGCAGCTGACCATGGGCCGGGAGTGAAGGCTGAGTGGTAGTGCTGAGAACGTTTGTTTCACAGCCATCAACTCAAAAAACATCCACTGAGCACCTCTTGTGTGTCAGACAATGTGTCAGGTACTGGGGTAAACACTTTCCCTGTCATTAGAGAACCCATAGTGTCTTATCAGCTCAGCTGCTACAAGTACCACAGATGGGGCAGCTTAAGCAACAGACACTTCCCACAGTCCTGGAGGATGAGAAGCCCAGGTCCAGGGTGCCAGCCGGTCCAGTTCTGGTAAGAGGTCTCTTCTGGGCTTGCAGAGAGTGAAGAGAAGCAGCTCTGGTCTGTCTCACTTCTTTAAGGGCACTGATCCCCGCATGGGGGCCCATCCTCATGACCTCATCTCAACCTCATCACCTCCCTCAGGCCCCACCTCCTGGTACCATCACATACAGGGCTAGGCCTTGTCCCAGTCCATCCGGCTGCTCTAACAAAGTACCACAGACTGGGTGGCTTATAAACAACAGGAATTTATTGCTCTAGAGGCTGGAAGTCTGAGATCAGGGTGCCGGCACGGTCGGGTAAGGGCCCTCTTCCAGGTCACAGACTTTTGGCCGTGTCCTCACATGGTGGAAAAGCGAGGGACGTCTATGGGGTCTCTTTCATAAGGACACTAATCCGATTCACAAGGGCTCCACTCTCCCACAATCTCATCACCTCCCAAAGGCCCACCTCCTAACAGCATCATGGTGGGTGCTAGGATCTCAACATACGAACTTGGAGAGGAAGTGACAGGAGTAAGCCTACAGTGTCCATCCAGCATGACACGTGCTACAGGGACTCTATAGAAGCACATCGCAGGGGCCCTAACCCAGCCTTGGAGGGTTAAGAAGCTTTCCACAGGAAACGACTTCTAAACTGAGGACACCAGAGGAAGAGTAAGGCAGTAAATTGGCCAGGGTAGAGGGTGGGGAGAGAGGGGTGTAGAAGATCAAATGATGAAGTTGGGGACACTGGCTGCACTGGAGAAAAATGGGCCCGAGTTGCAAAGAGCCCCCCGCCAAGTTAAAAAGCTTGAACTTGGTCTTGAAGAGCAGGTGCCGAGGCAGGGGGCCAAGCAGAGCAAGGCAGCGTCAGGCTCGGGCTCAGGGAGCTCCCTCTGGCTCTGGTGGATTCGGGGGGCAGAAGGCCAGAAGGCAAGCTTGAAGTTATATAAAAATATTTCCAACGCCACTGGGTTCAAAACAACGTCCACCCACCGCCCACCCCTGCCCCGCCCCGTATTGGGTCAACATTCAAATGTTAAAGATAAAGAAAGTAATAAAGATAAGACAGGTGTGAACCCGAACGCTTGCCTCAGAGCCCAGACAGGTGTGCAGATAGCAAGGCCTTATCCAGAACACGTCTCAAGACACTTTCCTTTTACACCCTCTCTTACAAAACCAGCGGCAGGCTTTTTTTTTTTCTTTTTCTTTATTTATCATTTACAGTGACAAACAAGCATCTTTTTTGTTCTATGAAATAAACTTACAAAACACTGTAGTTTTAACGGTGAAGGTGATGGATGTAAGTCAGTCCAGTGCACCCTCTGGGCCGGGGTTACTCCCCGTGACCCTCCACATCAGCATCAGCTGGCTCTTTATTAAAAACCCCCGTAAATGCCCTCAGAAACTGGGGGGGGGGGGGGAAGGAATATGTATTTTAACCAAGGTCCCCATATTACTGTAGTTTGCTCCAGCCACCATGACAAAGTGCCACAAACTGAGCGCCTTAGCGCAGCAAGGGTACTTACCTCGTGGTTCCAGGGTCTGGAAGCCGGAACACAACGTGTGGGCAGGCCCTGCTCCCCTGAAGGTGCTAGAGAAGGCCCCTCGCCGCCTCTCTCCTGGCTTCTGGTGAGAGGTTGTTCCTCAGCTTTTGGACACAGCACTCCAGTCTCCGCCTCTGTCTCCAGGGGCTGCGTCCAAATTTCCCTCTTGTTAAAGGACACCAGTCATTGGATTAGGGCCCGCCTGATCCAGTATAACCTCGTTTTAGCTAGATTGCCTCTGCAGAGACCCCATTTCCAAATAAGGTCACATCCATAAGTGCCAGGGGTTAGGATTTCAACACATTTTGGGGGGACACCATTCAACCCATAATCGTTCCTGTGAGTTTCATGGCTCGTGAATATCAGAGCATCCAGGACCTTGGATAACAGATTCATTAATGGCCCATTAAGGCACAAGGCCACCATGGCCACGTGGCGCCCCGACAGGCTGGGTTCCTGCACACCTGGTTTGATCTGAGGGTGCAGGAGGGGGAAGAAGTGGGTGTGGGCAGGCGGTAAGATGCACAGAACTCTCCCTGTGGGACGCACACAGGGCCACAGGCTCCACACTGCAGGCCAGCCTGCCCAGCTTTCCAGCAGCACAGTGCACTTTCCAAGATGGACACAGGGTCACAAAGAACCCATGGAACAAATAAAGGCATCTCATTTTACCTGAAGATCGAACCCAGAACAGAGGCCTTTCCCATCAAGGTTCAGTTTGTCTAGACTGTGGACCTGAGTCTGTAGCTCTGCCTGCGCTTGCGATGAGTGTTTGCTCAGGCTCTGGAGTGAAATGACCTGGTTCAAATCCTGGCTCTGTCACTCACCAAGTGATCTTACACAACGTACATAAGCCTCAGTTTCCTCATCTGTAAAATGGACGTGATAACCGGAAGGACCTGGTAGGATTAAATGAGATAATACATGGAAGCTCTTGTCACATAATCCGAGTTTAAGACACACGAGTTATTCCTCTAGAGCATCACCACCACGGTCCCTGGTGACAAGCTGATATCTGATGGAACTGACTTCTGTCGTTCCAGTACTTAGCATCAGTCCTCCATACGATCGTGTAACTCGAAACCTAATAAGTGTACGAGCCAGTGATTTCCTCCGATATCAATGAATGAAGGCAAAAAGTCTTGAGACTATGAAGTGCGTTTTGGTCAAGACTTCTGGATAAACCAAAGCACTAATACATCTCCTTGGGGATTACAGAGGAAGGGCTAGGTCTTGGAATATATATTCATTATATTCTCAGTAGCCTACTTAAAATTGCTATGTATTGAAAAGTTTTATTAAATGCCCCATGAAATGTAATATGATTTACTCACACATATAAAAATACAATAACAATGTTCTCCCCAAACTCAGTAGAATCCAAGGAGCACGTTGCCAGGTGAAAAAGAAGCTGGCCCAAAACAGGAAGTCGCCAGTTGTGACCAAGAAACACCGAGTTGCAGAGGCCCTCGGTCTGTTTGTTTGCTCATCTAAATGCACAGGGGTCAGCGTTTGTGAAATTGGTGGAGAATGAGAGCAGACAGCCCCTCCGCCCGGCTTCCACGGAGGCTGCCGTGGGCATTATTGTTGTGGACTCATTGCATCTTCAATCATAGAAATCAACACTGACACGTCAGGCAAAGGGCCAAGTTCTCCCAGAAGGCTGCCGCTTGTCCTTTTCACATTGCCACCCACGTCAGGGCACTGTGGCCTCTGGTGTCAGAGTGCCATGGCAGGGCTTAAATCATGTCCTTTCCAGGCACAGACATCACGCAGGCTGTGCTCTGCCCACATGTCAATGACCCACCTTCTGTTGGGGGCAAGATGAAAGCCAGCTACACAACAGCACAGATGTTGGTTTCCCTGGTTGATGCCGTGCAGAGTCACGGGACGAGGCTGTCAGGAACCGCGCTCTACGACCAGACACGCGTACTCGATGCCAGGATGCACCAGACACACGTGGGCTCCTGGAGGTGTCGGGGGCTGGTCACCATCTTGCCTGTCCACGGCCCGGGCCAGGCTGCTGGCAAAGCCAACTGGGTACCTGTGTTGTCTGCCTTCCACTTAGAGCTGATAGCAGAATGCTGTACAGTCAGTTATCAGAGCAGTCAATTGTCAGTGCTTTGGTCCTGGCGGGTAGGGAGGTGGGGCAGAGGTGCCGTGAGCATTCTCCGTGACCCCGTCACACCCACTCCATGATCCTTAAGGAGAGCTGTTGAGACTGGGCTCTGATTTGCTGTGATTAAAGCAAACACGCAAAAGGTGAATAATCCATTTGAGTCAATTCCCTTGAAACGCGTATTTTTGTGTCTGTTGCACTTTGGGCGTTCTGTGGAGTCGTTGGCGTCAGAGTGGACAAGACACGTTCGCCACGGAGCTGCTGCACTTGGCGCTCAGAGGCAAGCGTGAGGGGCTTCAGAGCCCAGGGGAGCTGGGAAGGGGGGCAAGGGGAACGTGTCCAGGAGCAGAACTGAGGCGGGGCTGGTGGGAGCCAGGCTGCCTCCAGGGAAGCGAAGCAGGGTCGTGGGCAGGGCTGGAGCTCGGGGGGCGGTGCACGGGGATGGAGACCAACCTAGAGACAACTCCAGGTTCAGGTCAGGGGACTCAGATGCCTCACCAAGTCCAGACTCCAACCTGAAGACAGGGGAGATGTGATTCAAGGCGATGATCAGATTTTCAGCAGAGAAAACATCGTACAGGGTGAAGGGCAGATGGCAGGAGCTGAAATCGGGGGCAGGAAGATCCCACGGAGAGCTAATCCCCACGGAGCCCAGGACCGAGAGGCTCCGGCTGGAGGGATGGAGCTGAATTCTGGAGGTCCCCAGGCTCCTAGGGACCAGCCAGCGGGGGGGTGAGCACACGCTGAGCACGGGAGGGTTAACCATCACTAGAGCACAGTTAAACAAGAGACGCCACCTCTGCGTGACCAGTGTCCTGTTCAAGGAAGCTTGTGGACACGGTGTGCAAGAGGGAGAAGAGGCTAAAAATTCCAGTGCGCACTTCTCGGTCCTTCCACGCAGTGTACAAACACTGTCCCTGCCGTGAGGCCGCAGCTGCTCCGTCCTGCACCTGGCTCTGCTCGTCACCCACCCCAGCCCCACTCGGGCAGAGCCTGGGCTCCAGGAGGCCCCTCTGTCTCCGCTCGCTCTGCTGGCCTCGGCTCCACCCCGCACCCATCTTCACCCCCAGGGCCCCCCAGAACTGTGGCTTCACAGGTGACTCCGGTGCCCTCAGGCCCACAGTCCCTGCGCTCCGCCCAAGTGTGTAGCTTCAGCTATTGGCCCAGATGGACGCTCAGGTCCATCCCCTCGGGCAGTAGCTGCTGAAGACCTCCTGTGTGCAGGTTGTCACCTGGCACCATGTCTGCAAGACACACAGAGGTGCATCAGACCGTCGGCAGGAGTGGGACCAAGGCCACCACAAAGGGGTGTGAGAGACAACGCAGGGTGAGACCCCCAGGCAGGGGGTCATGGACACTGGCCCACAGACACCGGGCACACTCTTAAGGGCTGGTAGGCAATTTTCAGTGGTCAAATGTCCAGGAACTTTCAAAGGCAGTTGTTAAGCTGAGGGTAGTTTGAGATCAGCCATGATGAGAGTAGGTACACCATGGAAATCAGCAAACCCTATAAATCAGGCCTCCCCCATCCCATCACCCTGCCCGTCTCCTTGACACCTGCAGTGGTAGCTCTGTGGTGCTGCCCCCTTCTCCCCTCCAGCTCTGGGGTCCATCAGGGAGTGTAGGACACCAGCCCACATCACCATGGAGTCTGGCAAACCTTGTGCTGAACCTCAGCTTGGAATTGGACCTTGATGCTGTGAACAGCAGAGGATGGGATGCGGGGGTCCCAGCCACAGAAGTGGGGCGGGAGGTGGAGAAGGGGATTCAGCTCTGTGACTACAGATGGTGAATAAGAGGTGAGGCTGCGCGATCAGCCAAAGAGGAAACCGAGGGGGGGAAGAAGGGGCCAGCTGGGGTCCCTCCCTCCTTCCAGGACACGGCTGTGTGCCCTGGGCACAGGCCTGACAGCTCTACGCCTGGTTCCCCATTTATAAATTGGAGGTGCTAACGTCTGCCCAAGGACTCTTAGGACCAAGGGGCGTGGTGCCTGAAGCATCCCAACAACTGGGCACAGAGCAAGCCCCGCTCAGCCACTGCTGTCTTGTCCTTGGACGTTCCCGATATGTTCACAGGAGAAGCAGGAGAGAGGTAACGTGGACTCATCAGAGGCCTGCTTCCTCTCCTCTGAAAATCCCAGGCATGTGTTCCCACGACTGGACTGCATTTCCAGAAGTTCCTAACCAAGAGCTCCCCGACTATCTCGGTCATGGGAATCTTCTGGGAAACCCCTTCCAGCACAGAGTCAGACTCACTGAAGAAGAGTGCCCTGGCAAGCACAGGTCGAGCCTGTATCAGATGCTCTGGAAGCCCTCCGCCACCCAGGCTGGGGAGCCCCGCCCAGCTGTGGGCCCCCAGGTGCGTGCCCCCCCCCCCACTCAGGTGTTTGGCGTCTGGAGATCCGGATGGGGCTGATCCCATCATTGAGAGGGTTTTTTAATCTTAGAATCGGGAGAGCTTTATTGCAATAAACAACGTGTGCTTCCTCACAAAGTAATGTAAACCAATAACAGGCTCCAATAATGCCATTTTTTAAAAGGCTTTAAATAACTTTCTCAATGCAAAACAACCCACTCAAGCAGACTTAAGTCATTTTATGGGCCAGCTGAACCATCGGCGCTCCAAGAGCCGCGCTGAGCCCCGAATCGGAGCAGTTTCAGCCGCCACCAGTCGGTGCCCAGCACTGCGGGTTAGATGCACGAGCTCCACGTGGTACCCACCGAGGGATGCAGTCTGTCAGGTCCCTTACTCCCTCCCTTCGGCTGGCGCTGTCCTCCTACATTTCCCTTCACTCTTAACCGCATCTCTATTATGAACCAAAAAAAGTTCTCCTTCTGAGCCTCCGCTTCCTGGTGAACCAGGAGATGCATTCAGCGGCCGCGTTTCCCCTGATAAATTAACCTTCCTAAGGTCCTCACAGCGGTGACCTCCAATCCACACTGCGATCAACAGCGGTTCAGCCAACGCTGCCAGCCTGATAGCCCACTCGATGCCTTTTAATTAAAATTCCAAGTTGGTGTTTTTGTTTTCAAAGGAAGGATGGCGCGCATCAAGGTCACTCGGTGCCGGCTGCTGGGAAGAACGTCTGGCCGCACACTTACCCTCGGCGGCTCTGGGGAGGGCCGGCTCGCCGCAGCAGGAAGGGTTTCTGACAACTTTCAGCACGTTTTCCAGATATAAATAGGCTCTACGACATGATCTATTCGAGCAAGGAAGACTGGAACAAAAGTAGGTTATTGACTGGCAGATGCCTGCCTTCCACTGGGCACCGGAGCATCAGAGATTGGGTGCTTTCCAGCTAAATTTAGCATCGCGTTAATGTGCTGGCGAACAATGCCCTTTAGAAAAGCCATATAAATCAGAGGAGGAAAGATTACTAAAATTTATGAAGCAATCACTGTGAGAAACCCCTGGGCACAATCGCTGTGATAAATACCTTGTTAAGCCCCCTGCCCATCCCCACCTTATGTTTCTTGTTAACACAAGGGGTCCATTACTGAGGTTGCCACTTCCCCAGGGAGAAGCCATCTGCATTTAGGATTGTGCAGCAATCTGGGCCCGGTCCAGCCTGACAAAACCCTTCCTAGAATTACAGAGATGGAAGAGCTCTCTGAGCAGGCAGGCTCCCCAGGTTTTCCAGGACAATCTCAATTTTTTTTTCATTTTGTTCTTTTTAATCGCCAAGTCATTAAACATGGAAGCAAGTAGATTTTCATGTTCACTCTTGGCAAAATTTTCCATATAAGTAATGGCACAAGTCAGAGAACAATCATCTGTCAGACCAGGCAGCCTGGTTCTGGGGTCAGAAATTAGGATCCATCGTCGGTTTGAAGTCCCCCATTTTGCAAATGCAGGTGAAGGGACATCTTCCCGCGGAGAACGAGCCAGCGCAGGTGAGAAGCGGATCTCTCCAGGGTGCCGTCCTGCCTTGGAGGGAAGACTGGTTGATAATCACACTAGTCGATTCTGCCCCATGGTCCCTTGTGGGCCAGCTGATCCTGTGTGGGCACACGGTGACACAGGGAAGAGTCCATCTAATTCCAGCTCCGCGGCTGACGGTGTGGCCTTGGGCAGAATCCTCCAGGCCTCTCAGCCTCTCTGTTTCTTCATCGGTAAAGTGTAAATAATAAGCATGCCTACCAGGAGGAGTTGTTGTGAAAATAAAACAAGGAAATGTCAGTCAAGGCACTTACTGTGGTATCTGGCATGTAGTAAGTGCTCAAGAAATATTAGGTCTTATTACGCTAGATGTTGATGATTCCCCAAAGGGAAAAAAGGTAAGGGAAATGGGGGGATTTTGAGAATGTTGACTCTGAACTCCGTCTTCATCTCCCCGAAGCCAGAGGATGCAGGGTAGATGGACAAGTGCAGAGCTGTGATTTTCCACGAGAGCACCTTCATTCATTCAAATGTGTTTGGAGGGCCTCATGTCTTATGAGGAGGTATTGTGACTCTGTCCCCCTCTCATGAAATGCGTTTTGGTCAGTGCTCTGACCTGTACTGGAAGATGATAATGAACTAAGTCCAGACCGCTGATTGACTGATCACGGAACACAGATCATTTTCGTTTTTCATGGTGATAATGTGGATGTTATTCACGACACACAATTTTCAGAAATAAACTGAGCCCTAGGAGAGGTTAGTGTAATTGGGACAAAGCAAAGGCCTTTCACGTATTGAGCAATATGAAAAGATTCAAAACAAGTTATTTTCTCTCTAAAACTTAATGTCCTTTAACCATTTCAGAGCAAGACGCGACTGCTGGCCAGAACAGTGCTGAGAAGCAGCGAGAAGGGCCTCCCACCCACTGGAGGGGTGACCCAGGCGGGGATGAAGTGCCCGAGAACCACCCCAGGTGGGGTAAGTGGCTGGTGTGTGAGAAGAACGGGGAAGAGAGAGACCACGTTCAAATCCTCACTCTAAGCTCTGTCACTCTTTCCGTCACTTGAGCACAGCTCAAACCTCTGTAAGCTTTAGTTTCTTCATCTGTAAAAATGCAAATAACAAGGCCCACCGCCAAGGTTGTCGTGAGGATTAAATGGGCACCTGGCCCTGAGTAGGTGTGGAACTCAAGACACCCCCTCCTCCCTGGAGGACAGCCTGCTCACCTCCTGCCTAGCCCCGACCTGGGCTCTCACCAGGCGAGGGAGAAATTTAGAGCAAGGCCAGTCCCAGGTGTGCCCCACCGTCCTCCGCACCCCAATGTCTTTGTGCAGATGAACTCAAATTATTACAAACATCAAGCAGCACTTGCATGTGACTTGGGCCCTCCCGCTGCACTGAAACTCTGCAGACCTTCGAATCCCCAGCCTCTGTCACGGGCCCTTGTCCTCCTGATTCACACACGTGGGCTCCCCCCAACCCCCCACTGCTTCACCTTTGACTCTCTCCCCCTCGTAAGTCTCACTCATGTCCACGCCTCAACTCATGTCCCTCAAATCATAGCTCCCAAATCTGCATCTGTGGCCCTGACATCTTCTCCAAACCCCAGAATAAGGGCTGAACACCCCAGTACCTACAGGGGCCAGGTGGGTGGTGTAAATAACTCTGACAGGCTGGCCAGGGGGGCAGTAGGGAGCCGTGGGGACTGCAGCAAAGTGGGAGCACACACTCACTCCCAACCGCAGCTGACTGTTGTCTTGGGAGAATGAGCGCTTGGTGCTCCAAATCTTAAGATTTTTCAAAAGAATTCAGAAGTGCAGATTTTTATAAGCAATTAATGAACAACTAATTCATTTTTTAATGGTGCGGGTGAAACCCATACAGGGCAAACAAGCCACACCTGGAAGCCAGACGTGACCTGTGAGCAACTATTTACGCATAATTCCAGACCCACAAGTCTACCGGCTCGTTTTAAGCCTCATTTGAAAGCCTCTCTGGACCCTCAGAAGTAACATATTCGGACCCACCGTAGCCTCCCCCAAACCAGCTCCTCTCAGTGGTCTGTAATGCAGACATCACCAACCCCACTCGCCCGAGCACCCGGGTGTGAAGCCTCCGCATCCTCGTCGACGTTTTCTTCCCTTTTCTCTCAGCTGGCCAGCTCTGCTCTGTTACCTTTGCAGCGGGTCTTGAATCTAAATCCTCCTTTTATCCCCTTGTCACCATGAATTCTCTGCTGCGACATTGCTGTAGACTCACTGGCCTCCCAACTTCACTTCATCTCCACCTCAATCCATCTACGCGCTACGGGCTGGTTAATCTTCCTAAAAACGCTCCTTTTCAGGTAACTCCCCTCCTCCAAGCTTCACAGCCTCCAATAGTCTCTGAAGTTCCATATGCGCTTCTCAGCCCGGCATTTGAGGTCCCGAGTAACCTGGGGCGGGTACAACCAGTTGTCCTTTAACAGCTGTTCTCTCCTCCTCCTGTGGCAGCAGGACCCCCTGTAGTTTGCCAGGAACATGGGCCCCTAAACCAGAGTATATTTCCCAGCATCCCTTGCAGCTAGGTGTGGGCACATGACAAGTTCTCAACAACGGAATGAGTGTGAAGTCCTGGTAGTCGTCTCTGGGAACCTCCTCTAAGAGATGAACACATGCCCCTCACCCCTTCCTCTTTGTCCCTTCCTGCATCCTGACTCTAGAACATGATGCTGCCATCTGGGACCATCAGCTGAGGGCCTACACTGTGCACTAACATGAGGAGTATGGGTCTGGGACACAATGTGGCACTGTGCCAGCCCTGGGGACCACTGGGCTCCACGTGTGTTCATCTTGTTTAAGCCATCGCTCCCCTTGGTTTTCTGTCACCCTCAGCCAAACCTCATCCTTGCTGACACCGATCCCACCTAACATACCTCTTCCCACTCCCCAAACCATATCCCAGCCATCATCCCAACTAAGCTACGTGCTGTTCCCCGAAAAGCATCTGCTTTCCTACCTCTGCCCTTTCTCCTGCTTCATCTGGATGGCTTTTCTCTTGATGAAATTCTATCCCTCTCCCAAGACCCTCTCAAATCTCATATTTCACTTCCATCAAATCATTCTTCATCCCCCAAATAGCACATGATTCCTCTCTCTAAATCCCATCAGCTTCTTACTTATTCCTCTCTCACTTCCTCTTGCATCACACTTATCCTAATACAGTACACACACGCACGCACACACACAGCCAGCTGTGTGCCCAAAGGTCGCTGCCCGATACCTGTGGAACAGTGGGTCTGTGACACAGTGCGTTTCATTGACTTGAGGAGGAAAGTCACCAGCGAGAGAACAACAAATGGGCTAAAGGTGTGGGCAGAGGGAGTCCCCTCACAGGCCTTGGGATGCTGGGGACAGCGGCGGGGTCGTGGGGAGGCTCCCTGCGTGTGAGCTGGACGTGCTGCTTGAGGCACCAGCAGACAGAGCCATCTCCACGTCACCCCTCAGAGCCACATCACCCCCAAGTCTAGGGACCGAGGACTCGCATCGAGTCACCGCACTTTGCCGCTGGCTCTCCCTCTGCCTGGCTCCTTCCAGAGGACGGTCCTGAAGTCACCACCGATCAACGGGCCGTTGTCTTTCTACTGGACCAGGAGCGCGTTTTGCACCTTCTGACTTGGGTGTAGCCTCCGCTGCACCTAAGGTCCACAAGCCCTGGATTTGTCCTCTGGAACCCGCCTCTGAATGACAGCAGGGATCGCTTGGCTTGGCAGAGGTCCAGGTTAGGGTTAGGTGACATACGGCCCCGTTGGATGCAAGCCACACACCAGCTTATCCGGGGGCCGGGCTGTGTGCCTGTGAGCTGCTCACCTGAGACCCCCCCCCCTTTACCCCTTGTCACCAGAGACCTTTGACAAAGGAGGACGTTTGACCACAAACAGGAAAGAAGGGAGCTGGGAAAGGAGATAGAAATGCCCTCTCTCCCCCGACCCCCGGCTTCTGAGACTGCGCCCGCAGGGACCAGAGGCTCCCTTCCAATGAGCCCACGTTCGCCTCTCTCCTGGGCGACATACGTTCCGTGAGGAAGTGCGCGGCCCTTCGGCTGATCTGCACCACCTCTGAAAAGAGAGGCTTCTTGGCCCGGCCTCCGTCCTCCCCACTGTACATCCTGGATTTCCTAAGCACACAGGTTAGCACCCAGGGGACCACAGACAGGAAGGCAGGAGAGCGTCCGTGTCACAGGCCGGGTGCCAGAGATTCCTGCCCGCTGAGGACAGGGCTGAGCAGGGAGGAAGGGCAAGGGACTGGGGGACGGAGGGGGCTCGGTCTCCCTAAGTTACGAAACAAGTTGCCCGCACGGCCCGAAGGCCAGCCTGCCCGTGGCGCTCTCACCCCTCGAGGCCTCCGGTCCCGGTGACTGCGCTCTCACTACAGACACAGAGCATTTTCCAGGCACTTTCAGACAAAGACCTTGGCGTGGACCTTGGGTCTGTTGTTTTTTAACCAGTCCTTTGTTTTTACTGCTTTCTTTTTTTCTTTCTTTCTTTTTTTTTTTTTTTTTTTTAATTTTTATTTATTTATTTTTGGCTGTGTTGGGTCTTCGTTTCTGTGCGAGGGCTTTCTCTAGTTGTGGCAAGCGGGGGCCACTCTTCATCACAGTGCGCAGGCCTCTCACTATCGCAGCCTCTCTTGTTGCGGAGCACAGGCTCCAGACGCGCAGGCTCAGTAATTGTGGCTCACGGGCCCAGTTGCTCCGCGGCATGTGGGATCTTCCCAGACCAGGGCTCGAACCCGCGTCCCCTGCATTGGCAGGCAGACTCCCAACCACTGCGCCACCAGGGAAGCCCTTTTTCTTTCTTTTTATGTGTTACTTTTAACTTCGTCTTTATTTTTATTAACATTTGTTTCATCTTTTACTTCCTCTTTTGTTTACTGGGAACAAGAAGTGACTGCTTAAAGAGCCTGCACCACAGGACTGTGCCTCTGAGATGTCTCAGGACTGGGGTCAGCAGACTTTCTCTGCCAAGGGCCAGAGAGTAAATGTGCTTGGTCTTTGCAGGCCACATGGTCTCTGTCACAGCGACTTGCTGCCGTTGTTAGAGTGTGAAAGCGGCAGTGGACAACACACAAACAAATGAGCATGTCTGTCCCCCAATAAAACTTTATTTCCAAAAACAGTCAGCAAGCAGATTTGACCTGTGGCCTCAGATCCAGAGCTGATCCAGACAGAGAACCCAAGAAAAGAGCCCAGGGAGAGAACCAATCTTATCAGCCTTTCAGCCAGGCACACGTTCCTTGTCCCAGCCCCCCAACACCCGTGGGACCTCCTGGCTCTCACCTGAATCTCTCAGGAACCGTAGCTCTTGGTCTTCAATAATCTCCCAGAGCCCTACTGGGAGACCATGGATGGGACATTTCCTTCTCGCCTGTTACCAGCACTGACCCTCACATGCCCTAGTTTTATCTCCTCCCAACGCCAGACCACAGTCTTATTCCTGGACAAAGTGCTAACAGGGGTCTACGAGGACACAGCAACAAAAATTTTTGGTGGTGTCACCAAAGAAGTCACAAAGATGACATATGAGCTAGGTCTTTGCCAGGCAAAGAAGGAAAAAAAGCACGTTCCAGGTAGAGGAGAGAAACTGCTAAACAGAAAACTGGCATGAGATTTTCATCTTAGAAAGACAAACAGCTTCAACAGGGAAGGACGGAAGAGGGTGGGACCAGAGGCAGAGACACAAGGCTGGCCTAAGAGGCCTGGCAGACCGGGATGAGGTCCCTGGGAAGGCAGGGCAGCAGCTGGCATCATAGACTGTGTTTCTGTGTCCTCCCCAAACTCATATGCTGAAATCTCAACCCCCAGTGTGACGGGGTCAGGAGGTGATGAGGTCATGAGAGTGGGGCCCTCATGGTGGGATTGGTGCCCTTAGAAGAAGAGACGGCAGAGAGCTTGCTTCCCCTCTGCTCTCTCTGCCACGTGAGGACACAGTGAGAATCAGAGGTCAGCCATCTGCTTCCCAGACGCCAATCTGCCGGCACCTTGATCTTGGGCTCTCAGCCTTCAAAACCGTGAGAACTAAATGCTTGTTGTTTAGACCATCCAGTCTGTGGTATTTTGTTAATGGCAGCCCAAAATAAGGCAACTAGGAAGTCATCTCAAACATGAATCGTTTCTACTATGATATTAAAAGACTTGAGTAATCAGCTGCGTGGACAAGAGAAAGAGGATAAGCTTGGGTTAAGATCAGGTTAGCTGTGGGGTTAGGTAGCATTCAGCTTAGGATCAAGGTCAGGGTTTGGCCCAGAATTAAGGCTCCCACTGGTTTGCTTCCCATGTGAACACATGACTCAAGAGGTCCTCGTGACCCATCGTAACTCACCGAGTCTCAGACGCATTCTTTTCACATTTTACACATCTATTTTTCACACATTTATTTTTCACCTCTCTAAATCTAGGAAGTATCTTACGAAGGTTCTCGCATTTTTTTGTAATATGCTGAATGTGTTCAAAACACAAAGGAAAATCAAATGGTTCATGTTACTTGAGAGGAAGCACAAGCATCGTGGTGTGTCGTCTGTTAGTCTCGTTTCTAAATCTTGTCTACTAAGGAAGCTTTTAGACTCAGAAGTATTTTCTTGAATAAAAGCTAATCAAGCTCTCTTATGCATTGGGTGCAGTGTGTTTCCTGGAGGGACCACAGGGGAGCAGGTCGAGAGCTGGGAGTGTTCTGGCAGCAGCTCATAAGAAGACATAAAAATTAAAGAATAAAAATCGAGGTGGCCTCTGTAGAAACTGAGAGTAGAGTTCTTAAAAAGTCTGAGAACAGAAAATATAGGAGAGAAAATATGAGAGCAAGAGGTATGGAAGTTTGGCTCAGGAATCTAGCAAGCAGGTGGATTCAGTAAACAAAATAGCTGTTTTTAAAACAACCTGTGACTCATTACCAACCTACTCTACGATTTGAGTTCATTTAGGTCTTTTGCTGTTGTTCAAACCGGACTGTGTGAGTTATCTTATAAACAGAGTGTCATGTGAACATGTTAATTGCCTGAGTCTGCGAAAGGGCTAGAAATCCTAAAAGGTGCCTAAGCATAAAAAAATAGAATCTCCCCGGAGAGGAGTTTCGGTTTTCCTGTCTCTGGCCACACTTCCGGAAGAGGGTAACCACCTCCTGACGGGAATCCCCGACTCTGGTCCTTCTTCAGCACCGTTTCCCACACCCCAGATGGCGCCCTAGGGCCTCCAAACTTGTCCAAATGTTTCTGCTCCGCTCACAAGGCCCCCGAGCGGGAGGACGTGGCTGGTCCTCTCCTGTGTCCTCTGCTGCCAGAAGCTCACTTCAGTCCACCCTCTGTGCCTCTCCTAAAGGTCCAGCCCACCAGGTCCCACCCCTCCATGGAGGCTTCCTCGGCTGCAGTCAACAGGCCAGGGAAGGGGATGGCCATGCCAGAGCTCCTGTGACAGACACCTGTGTGACCCAGTCCTGGCGACACAGCCCTCCCGGGGGGCTCCTGCTGCCCCCTAGGTGACCAGGTTCTGTATGACTAAGACTCTCTGGCCAAAGCTGATTGGATGAGAATGGGCTCCTAACCTAGGCCGACAGTCATAGGCTGGCCGGTGGCTGCTGAGCTCGACAGGGGCAGGTGCAGAAGCTCTGCTTAGAGAAGGATGAGGAGGAGAAGGCAGAGCCATGAGAGCCCCGCTCTTCGAAGTCTGGACAGGAGAGAGAGAGAGTACCTATAGGAGCAGGGGTGCAGACATCAGCAAGTGGGCAAGTTTCGTTAACAGCAGAGCCTTACAGAAGGAGCCGGAAGTCCTGCAGCGGCCAGCCCACGAGGCAGCCCTGTTACCAGAGCAGACTTGGGTCCAGGGCAGCTTCCCGAGCCCGGTTTCTACGGGGCCCAGTCTAACTCAATTTCTGCTTTCCCTAAGAACCAGCGTGCAGAGCGTTTCCTGGATTCTTATGAAGTCTGAATGACAGAGATTCCTGTTTCCCGCGTGTATCCAAAGGGAATCTGAATAAGTGTTAATCCCATAAAACAGAAGAACCATACACACACAGCGAGCTTCACCAGCCGCTGTTCCCTGAACATCTGCAGCATTTCCGGCCTGAACCATGCAATCTGGCACTTAATGCAGAATGTCTCTGAAGGTCACTAGTTTTGCATATGCTTTAATTTTGCTTCCCACTGATCATACACTTCCTCGGGGCGGGGCTCATGCCTCATGTGTCTCTTTTATCTCTCACGTCCTGTACGACCTTGAATAAGTTACTTAACCTCTCTAAGCATCAGTATTCTTGTTTTTAAATCTGGAATAACCGCAGTACCTACTTTAAGGGTGGTTTTGAAGAATAAATGAGAACACGTCTGCAACGTGCTTAGCATAGTACCTGGCGCACTGTGAGTGCCCAGTGAGCCCTGCTGGGGGTGCTGATGGCAGGGCTGGTGACGCTGGTGGTGATGGTGGTGGTGATGCTGGAGGTGGTGATGGCAGGGCTGGTGACGCTGGTGGTGATGGTGGTGGTGGTGGTGTTAGTAGCGATGCTGATAGTGATGATGGTGGCGGAGGTGATTCTGGTGGTGACGGTGATAATAGTAATGGTGGTGATGGTGGTGGTAGTGATGCTGATGGTGATGCTGATGGTTGTGATGGTGATAATAGTGATGGTGATGGTGATGCTGGTGGTGATAGTGGTGCTGGTGATGGTGGTGGTGGTGATAGTGGTGATGATTGTGGTGATGATAGTGGTGATGGTGATGGTGATGGAGGTGATGGTGATAGTATTGTTGATGGTAGTGATTTTGCTGGTGCTGTTGTTGCTGGTGGTGATGGTGATGGTGGTGATGGTAGTGATGGTGGTGATGGTGGTGGTGGTGTTGATGGTGATGGTGGTGGTGGCGATGGTGCTGTGATGATGGTGGTGATGGTGATGGTGGCAGTGATGGTGACAGTGGCATGATGATAGTGGGTTGATGGTGACGATGGTGATGGTGATGGTGGTGATGGTGATGTTGATGGTGGTGGTGGTAGTGTTAGTGGTGCTGGTGGTGGGGAGGATAGTATACATCATACCGTTCTGAACATACAGTAGATAACTTAGAAGTATTCACTGTCATGTGGGTCACCTGGCAAACCACATGCTCAGGGGCTCTCAAGGGGAATAAGAGGTAGAGACGAGAAGAAGTGAAAGCTAACACTTGTGGAGCAGCTCCGGGACACCAAGCCCACCAAGCACGACTATTATCTCATTCATACCTTGCAACAACTCACTGCTAGAAATCCTAACTTAAAGATGAGACAAATTAGGCTCAAATAAATTAAATGACTTGCCCGATTTTATAAAACTAAGTAATGACAATGCCTGGGACCCAGATCTGCCTAAGCCCAACTGCCAGGCCTTTTCCACAACACCAGGCTGCCCTGCAAACGAGCCTCGAGGACTAACAGGTGGAGGGCGGGGCAGCACAGCGACACTCTTCCAACGCAGCCATGGTTTCAGAACACAGACTCTGTCTTTTCTCAAAAAACGCCATACTTCTGCACACTAAATACGCCGTTTGCACCCGCATTTCCCCCATCAAACTCCATGTTTCATTGACCCCTGATCAAGGTTTACATAAGCATCCGGAGAAATAAAGTCGAATTACTCCATTTCAACTTTGACCTAGAAAGGAGGAGGAAACAAAAGTGAGGCGTCAAGAAGCAGTACCACTGCTGAGGTCGGCGATGGGCCATTAAGAGGCTGCAGGTCCAGTTCCTCCTAGAAACATCCTCAGCAGTTGGCTGGTTCTCGCCTTCGGATGACGGTTCTGAAAGGTCTGCTCTGCGGGGCCCACCTGGCTGCGCTTTGTGTCCTGACTCTGGTCCAGAAGCTGCTTTCCAGGTGATGGAGCAGAGTACGGGGAGGTGATGCTTTCTGAGTGTCCACTATGGCCAGGAACTTAACCTCCACTCACTTGCTGAAAGATCTGTGGTCCTCTCTCCTCCACGCTTGATGAGGATGTGGAAGAGGCCCGGGCAGGAACTCCTCGGTGAGTAACGCGGAGACGGGACTTGGGTCCGGCACCCGGCCCCGGTGCCTCAGGCTCCAGGCGGCACCGTCACCCCACCTGCCCCGCGTCCCCTCATGAGAGGCGCCAATTCCCCAGAGCAAAGGCTTTGTGGTCCAGCTGCCCCGACTCAAACCCAGCTGTGCTGGGTGACTTCCCACTACTTACCCAGCGTTTCTGGGCCTGTTCCTCAGCCTACTTGCCAGAATGACGTGAGCAAGAATGTGTGACGTGAGCAGAATGTGTCTCGAATGCGAGACACACACACACAAGTCCTGCAGCCCCAGCACGCACACTGTCCCCCTGCCCGTGGCAGGTCCTGTCACTGTCATTCATCACACTATGACACCTGCTCTCTGGGGCTCTGTTCTCTCTCTTTCTTCCTCCGATTTTTGGTGCTGATGCCTGACTAAAAGCATCATAGGAACACCAAAGCCCATTCTGTCCAGTCAGCAGCTGCCGAGGCAGGGTGATGGTGAAAAGAAAATGAGATATGAGTTAGTAAAGCTGATGCAGCAGCTAAACGGCTAATGCAGTTTTGGGCTTTGTTCCCAATGGTTTCATCAGCAGAGAACAGAGGTGAGAGTCCCTCTTTAATAGCCTTTCCCAAACCCACCTGGAAAATTACATTAAATTCCGGGCACTTCAATACCATAAAGATGCAGAAAAGCTGAAGGGAGTTCAGAGCCGAGTAATAAAAATGATGGGGAGGTAGGGAGAATTGATTTACTGGGAAAGATTAAAATAACTAACTATGTACAGCACGTCTGGGTGGTGACTGGTGAGGAGCCCAGGGAAAACATAGCAGCCTATAAATAATGGAGGCATGCAAACAGCCGCAGAAACCCTCTTTAGCTGGTACCAGGAGGCACAGCCAGAAAGGAGGGTAGCACGGAGGAAAGGACAGTTTATGAAGAACGTACAGAAAGCTGTGTGGGCATTTTTTTTTAAAAGGCAGAGAGACGGAGACAGAGAAATTAAAGATACCATGAAGTAATGTTCCAATCCGGCAGGAGGAAGTCCTACTTCTCTAAGTCCTACTGGTTTCCAGTTCACCCTGCGTGACTCCTACCCCAACTGCTATAGCCCTAGGCTGTCACCCTCTGTCCCAACAGACGGCAAGCTTAGCAGAGTGGAAACACACCAGGTTCGCTCACCGGTGACTCCCAGCACCTGAGGCAATGCCCACCTCATAGCCATCATCCCATAAATATCAGCTGAATGAAAGCGGGGTGAATGACCAGTTTGCAAAGAAATAAATGAAAGAAAGCATTTATTACCAAAAATGATATGTAGTAACAATAATGTTAAGGCACCAAAGGCCTAGCAGGATCATTGCTATGGATTGTAAGGTATAGAATTTTAAGATTAAAAGGGCCATTAAAAATCTTATATTTCCTATAGGATGGATAAACAACAAGGTCCTACTGTATAGCACAGGGAACGATATTCATATCCTGTGATAAACCATAACGGAAAAAATATGAAAAAGAATATATATATGAATAACTGAGTCACTTTGCTGTACAGCAGAAATTAACACAACATTGTAAACCAACTATACTTCAATAAAATTTTCTTTAAAAAATCTTACATTTCAATGATACTCAATTTTTTCCCCAAACCAGCTCCCGTGTGCGCCTGTGTTTTTGCACAGTTTCCAGCACGCTAGTGTATGTCCATCCCTGTCTCTCCACCGTGAAAATGCCTGTCAGAGAGCAGCTACATGAGAAGGACATTCTCACACGGAAAACCTCGAAGCCACTCTGATCCACTATAACAAAAAAGTGAATAATCCTCGACCGTCCTGAGAGGCCCTTCCTGAGATCCACACGGGGCCCAGCACAGTCCCACATGCACACGAACACTTTCTGAGTTTTTAAATTTTGAATTAAAAGGTATCTGCTCCACTGCTCACACCTGGTTGTAACCTGTGCGTAACTCAGCACCTCGTTTGCTGATTAGGTAGAGTGACCTGCCCCGGGTCACCCAGTTCATGGTTCAGCCAAAACTGCTCAGGGTTTTACTGAGCTTTCCAGGGGCCGTTTTGCTATTTACAAAGGCAGAGACTGAGGCTTTAACTTAAGTAACTCAAGATCGAAGCCACACAGGCCACCTGCCGAGCACCCCACCCCTCGGGGCCGCCTCCTGGGGGTACCCAGCCACGCGCCAGATTTCCCTGCAGCAGTTCATCCGACAAAGCTACGGGCACCGGTCTGCCAAGATTTGTGGTGAGGGCAGGATTTTCTCTGTCCATTTAGCCAATGTTGATGAGCCATGGTTATGAAATTTGGAGGCAAAGTCCAGACAGCCCTTGATGCATAAACTTGTTTCTGGAAAAGTCAACTTCAAAGCCCAAAGTCCATCTGTGGCATCCCAATTCCCCCATTAACACCCAAAATAAAACAGTAAATACATTTCAGGGAGAAAGCAAGCAGAGGGAACCCATTTCTCGATTGACTCCAGAGAGCTGCTGCTGCCCCCGGGGTTCCGGGCACATGGGGGGCACGAGGGGGGCACTGTGGATAGAGCCCAGCACCACTCAGGAGCCCGCCAGCATGGGTGGTGGTGTCACCTTTGAGACGGTGCTCACAGGGAGCAGAGCAGGATTCGGGCTAAAATAATAGGTTCCCTGTGAACCTATGTGCTGAGTTTAAAGTCACAATGAGCCATCAGACAGAGGCATCCAACAGGGAGTTGGAAACACGAGCTGCCAGCCCCAGGGAGACGTTTGGTATCGCATGGTGGTAAATTAAAATTTCAGAGAGTGATCCGGAGCAGAGGCCATTCAGATTATCTTCCGCCCAGCAAGGAGGGAAGGGCAGGGAACATCTGGCCATGCTCTCCAGAAACCCCCTAAATAAGGTCGGTCGCACAGTTGAGGCAGGTGCAGGAAAGCACAGAAAAGGCTCCTGAGTTTCCCTGGTGCCCGTTCCTCCTGCCTCCCTGAGCTGACTTGGTCCCCGAAGCTGCAGCTCCCCTTGGGCCCGGTCTCCTTATACAGTCTCCCCTACTGCCCAGTGGTGTCTCCTTCCATGTCCTCTTTCGCTAACTCCAGACAGACCAGTTATCAGGGGAACCTTGCGGTCGCAGTTCAAGCACCACCATACAGCAATAAAACAGAAGCCCGCTGTTGAGTTATAGAGGTGGGAGAATGTGGTTTGTGCATGTTCTGAAACTGGTGTCATAAGGAGCTACAGAGCCCTCTGAGCTGAGTTGTTATTTTGTCTGGCGGATGTAATACTAAGACAATCCCATATACCTCCACCACCACACTTTTCCTAGTGCTAGATTCCTTATACGTATTTTTCGTCTTCTCTGGGTAATCTCTGAAATGGTTTCAAAAGTCATTCCTAAAATGCAGGTGTGGCCTCTAGCGATAAACCACCAAATTCCCAACCAGGGAGAAAGCCCAGCAGTGTACCTAGCCAACAGCCACTGACAAGGTGGCTTTGCTCAAACGGGTAGTTCGGGAGTGGAAAATGCACGGTGGAATTACGAAAGATTGCAAAGCCATTTTCCACGAGACAAATTCGTCTCACTCCATGAACGTAGATGGTAGCACAACTTACAGGCTATTTTCTGGTTTTGTCTTTAGGATTTGTTACTCGCTTAAAATACCCAGCAGGAAGCTGCTGAAGGTGGGCAACTAAGGCCCTGCCCCGATAGGGGACGTAGAGGTGAGGCAAAGAGGCCCAACGACAGAGGGTCACTGATGCACTTGCTTCTACTGAACAGCCCAGAGGAGGACGTTTAAGGCGCTTTCCCACCAGCCCCTCAGACACTGGGCTTGTCTACATGGTCAAAGCTGAGTCTCAAGGTCATGTGGGAAGGAGAGGGATGGGGGAGTGATGTGTGGTGTTTGAGGCCAGGTCTAAAAATGCCATAAATCTCTTCTGCTCTTGTTCCATGGCTAGAAATCAATTGGGTGGTCCAGCCCAGCTACAAGGGATGTTGAGGTAGCTGGTAGGAGGGAAACCTGCCGCTGAACGTGTTGACCAGGAATCACAGCCCATGGTCTTCCCCCATCGAGCCCAGTGACAGGGGCAGCCCAGGCAGGTACGTCTCGGGGCTCCTGGACCAGTACCTGCCAGGTCTCCTCTGCATGAAGATAAAATAAACCGAAAGAGAAGCCATGTTTTGGGGTAAATAAAGTGAAAATTAGATCACTGGTCTTCTAAGGCAGACTGCTCCTCACTCCCAGTGGAAACTGAACCAAATCAAGTCACTTCATTTCTCTAGCTCCCATTTGTTTCCAGTTCCAAAGAAGAAGGAGGAGGAGGAGGAGATGTCGAAGCAGAAGCAGCAGCAGCTAGTTCTGGGCCATGGCTTCACCTCCCTGGAATGTGGCAAAGGTAGGTGAGCTCACACTCGCCCTCTGCTTTGCTGCCCGAGATGTCCTGCAGCGTGAAAGGACCATAGATTTCGTGTTCGGGCTGCCCAAGCAGAGTCAGGAGGTGCACACGGAAACCCACCGCGAATGAAGGAAAATGCTAGGTGGGAGTTTCCAAAAAGTAGAACTCCTGGTGGGCAGCACCGCTCCCGTGCTGTAATACAGTATGAGGAGGAAAGCTGAGGCCAAGGTCAGAGAGCCTAGGTTCACTCACGGGACTAGCGTGAACTAGCTAGTTTGTTTTCTGTGAAACAGAGATAATTAGTTCCTCTACATTTGAATTTTAAGGATTCAAATGTAAGGTGTGGAAGGACAGCCAAATCCCGCTGCATGCTTACTGTGTGCCAGGCACTATTCAAAACGCTTTACAAACTTCACTTATTTCATCCTGACAACAACCCTTACAGAGGCAGGGCTAGAGGACCAAGCAAAAGCACAACGAGAAACATGGTCGTGTCCCAGGATTCAAATTCAGGCCACCAGACTGCAAAGCATATGCTTGTAAACCTGTGCTAAACGGCTTGGTGGAGAATGGGTATTTAATAAATGCAGACAAATGACACTCATGTAACTTCCACTCTTTTGAAAATGTCAATCAGCCTCATTGATCTTCCATCCCATGTGAAGATGCAAATAAGTATTCTTTATAAGCTGGCATCTCCCAAATGCGAATTAACAGCAGTATAAACAATTACTATTTCCATGGGTTCAATCCCTCTTTAAACAGTTAAGCAGCACAGTGGGAATGTGTAATTTTTAAGTCCAGTAGATTCCCCTTCAATGTAGGCACAAACTGGCCTAATTTCTGTTGAGACAAACCATAGCTGGCTTCTTTGCTGCCCTCCAAAAGCGAAGTTCTCATTCTAGTTGTAGAAACAAAGCTTTGATTGGACCTCCTCTCCTTTATATGTAACTTGTTTTCAGACCATTAATCTGAAATCCTATGGTCTTGACCTTTGTATCTATCTTCAGTATAAAGTCCTACGGTCCCAAGAATGGGTGATTCAGTCACTGGATTACACGTTGTATTAATTCCTCCCTCTAATCTCCCGTGAACTTCACGGCATAGTAGGCATTCTGGCATTTGCTTCAAATGCTCAGCCCTTTCTAGAGAGCAGTAGCTAATCGAAGGGGTTTGTACATACATTTGTCACACGGCCCTTAACAGAGTTCCCCGAGTGTGCTCAGAGCCATCAGGTGTGGTTCCCAATTTAGCCTCGTGACAAGTTGTCACCAGATAAAAAGAGCTAAACAGGAATTTTGAAACTTAACTCCTTTAGTTCTGAACTAAAAATACAGAACTAATCATTACAAAGCAAGCACAAAAAGGTATTCTGTCTGACACTACATATATGTCTCGATTGTCTTGCTGTTGTTTTTTTGTTTTGCTTGCACGCCTCCTTCATTGTATGTTGTAAGTCAAGCCACTCTCTCCTGCCGACGGTGTGCTGTCCCCACACGGAGGTTTAGTTTGGAATTGGGGGAGAGGGCTCTCTGGGCCATCACCCATCAAGAGCTGCTCTCCCCTGCCCCCAGATTCATCTGCCTCTCTCTGGAAGATCACCCCAGTCCAGAAACTGAGTTTTAGAAAATGGTGATCAGGGACAAATATCCTCATACTGTTTCCCTGCCTCTGGATGTTCCTTTCCCTGCTGTTTAGCAGACGTGAGGACCTCTTCCCTGACGGAAAGGCGTCAGGCTGTGGCTGTAAGAAAGGGGAGCAGACTGACGTGCCAGGATCACACTACCCCCGTCATCTCATTTCAGCTACAGGATAGCTCTTTATATAAATAGACTAAATATTTTATATAATGCTTCCAAATTTTTTCACTGTGGTATAATTGCCATGCCATAAACTGCACAGAAACGTAGAATGTGATAAGTTTGATGTATCTGCACACTCAGTAAATCAAGATCATTAACAAATCCATCACCCAAAGGTCTCCTCATGGCCCTTGGTCGTCCCTCCTCCCACCCCTGCCTGTCCTACTCATTTCCGGGAAACCTCTGATCTACTTTCTATAGCTGTGTGTTGGATCTAATCTTCTAGCATTTTATTCAGATGGAAACATACAGTACGTACTCTTTTGTCTAGCTTCTTTCATTCAGCACAATTATTCTGAGATTCATCCATGCTGCAGAGTGTTTCAGTAATTCACTCACCTTTAGAGTCGAGCAGTATTCCATTGTCTGGGCGTATCAGAGATTATTCATTCACCTGGAGGGTACATTTGGGTTTTTCCCAGTATTTGGCTATTGTTTTAAAAGCTGCATATGCCTTGGTATCTCTATTGGGCACATACATAGGAGTGGAATGGCTGGACCCTAAAGTTGACACATGTGTAACTTTTTAAGAAACTGACAAAATGTTTTCCAAAGAAGGTTTACAACTTTACACCCTACCACCTATGTGTGAGCATTCCAATTCCTCCAAATCCTCACCAACATTTAGAAGGGTCAATTTTTTTTATTTTAGCCATTTTAAGAGGTATGTAATGGTATCTCATTGTGGTTTTATTTCCCATCTCCCTGATGGGCAATGATGTTGAGTATCTCTTTAGTAACTTTTTACTTTTTAGTATCTTTTATCTTTTTAGTATATTTTAACTTATTTGCCATTTGCATATTCCTTGGTGAATTGTCTGTTCAAATATTTTGCCCATTTTCTTGAGTTTTGAGAGTTCTGTATACATTCTGGATCTAGGTCCTTGGACAGTAAAGTCTGGACATAATTTGCAAATATGTTCTGTCAGTCTGTGGCTTTTCTTTTCATTCTCTTAATGGTGTCTTTGAAAGAGATTGTGTTCTTTCTGTGTTGTAACTGAGAAATCTTTACCCAAGTTCACAAATATTTTCTCCTCTGTTTGATTCTAGAAGTTTTACAGTTTTTAAAAAATTAATTAATTATTTTTTTTTTTTTTGGCTGTGTTGGGTCTTGGGTGCTGCACACAGGCCTTCTCTAGTTGCGGCAAGTAGGGGCTACTCTTCGTTGCGGTGCACAGGCTTCTCACTGTGGTGGCTTCTCTTGTTGCGGAGCACGGGCTCTAGGCATGCGCACTTCAGTACTTGTGGCTCGCTGGCTCAGTAGTTGTGGCTCGTGGGCTCTAGAGCGCAGACTCAGTAGTTGTGGCGCACGGGCTTAGTTGCTCCGCGGCATGTGGGATCCTCCTGGACCAGGGCTCGAACCCATGTCCCCTGCATTGGCAGGCGATTCCTAACCACTGCGCCACCAGGGAAGTCCCAGTTTTATAGTTTTTGGTTTGATTTTTAGGTCTATAATCCATTTTGAGTTAATTTCCATATATGGTACAAGGTATGGATTTGAATTTTTTGCATATGGATATATCCAGTTGTTCATACCATTTGTTGAAATGCTGTCCTTTCTCCACTGAATTCCCTTTGTATTGTTGTCAGAAATTAGTTGTCCATGTTGGTGAGGGTGTGGAGCAACTGTAACCCTCATTCATGGCTGGTGGGAATGCAGGATGGTGCAGTCTGACAGTTTCTTACAAAACTAAACATACTCTTACCATGTGCTCTAGCAATCTTACTCCTCGATATTTACCCAAAAGAGATGAAAACTGATGTCCACCCAAAAACCTGCACGGGGATGTTTATAGCAGTTTTATTCATAACTGCCAAAACTTGGAAGCAACCAAGATGTCCTTCAGTGGGTCAATGGATACATAAGCTGTCGTCCATCCAGGCAATGGAATTTTAGCACTAAAAAGAAATGAGCTATCAAGCCATGAAAAGACTTGGAAGAATCTTGAATGTATATTACTGAGTGAAAGAAGTCAATCTGAAAGGGCTACATATTGTATGATTTCAACTTCCAGGAAAACGAAACCATGGAGACAGTAAAAAGATCAGTGGTTGCTAAAGGTTTGAGGGGTGGAGGACAGAAGATTTTTACGGCAATGAAAATACTCTATGTTACACCGTAATGATGAATGCATGTCATTATACATTTGTCCAAACCCATAAAATGGAAAACACCAAGAGTGAGCTGTAATGGGAATTACAGACTTTGGGTATTTTGACGTTATGTGGACGGGTGTATATGGGAAAGCTCTGAACCTAAAACTGCTCTAAAAAAATAAAGTCAATTTTTTAGAAGTATAAAGATTAAAATAATGAATGCAGCGCGTCAGATCTCTTTTTCGGTGCTGCTGCTGCTATATTACATTTCCTTTATGAGTATTTGCTTTTTAAGATAAAATAGAGAGTAATAAATATCATTTTTAATTGGGTGTCTACTGAGGTATGGGTCTATTTACGGACTCTGTATTCTGCTCCAGTGATGGATTTGTCTATCTTTATGCCAACTGCACAGTCTTAATCACTGTAGCTTTATACACCTTGAGTTCAAATGGCGTTAGTCCTCCAACCGTGTTCCTTGTCAGAGTGGTTCTGGATATTCTAGCTCCTCTCCATTTCCAGGTGAGTTTTAGAATCAGTTTGTTAATTTCTAAAACAAAAACTGAGAAATTCTGATTGGGATTAACTTTGATCAATAGAGCAATACACAGGAAATTTACATCTTAACAATACATAAACATGGTGTATTTCTCCATTTATTTAGGACTTCCTTTATTTATCTCAGCCATGTTTTGTAGTTTGCAGTGAATTGACCTTGAATATACTTTGTCATATTTATCCCTAAACATTTGTATCCTATTAAATGTTATTTTTATTTCAATATCTGATTGTTCATTAAGAATATGTAGAAATACAACAGATTTTTGTAAATTGCTCTTCCATCCTGCAACTTAAACTCATTTTTTAATTCTAGTGGCTTTTCTGTATATATCATCAAATTTTCTGTATAAATGATCATGTCATCTGCAAAAAAAAAAAAAAAAAGACAGTTCTTCTCTCTTTCCAATCCGGGTGCCTTTCACTTCTTTCTGCCTAGGATCTCCAGGACAACGTTGAACAGAAGTGGTAAGTGTGGACAGCCTGCCTTGTTCCTGAGTTTGGACTAAAGCACTCAGTCTTTCATAAGTAAGATGTTCACGTAGTTATTTTGTCGACACCTTTTATCAGATTGAGGAAGTATCTTTCTATTACTAATTTGCTGAGGGTTTTGCCAGGAATTATTTTAATTTTATCAAATGCTTTTTCTGAGTTTATTGAGATGATAATTTGCTTTTCTTTTTTGCTTGGTAATAGATGAATTACATTAAACGATTTTTTTTGTTTTAGAAAACATGTTTTTATTAATGCATTCTAACTATTTTGTTTACATCATACTGTTGATTAATACTGAATTTATTGTCCAGTAAATTACATAGATACGCTCCTAGTAAGCCATGTTTCTCCCATTCTAGTCTTTCACAGTTTTTTAGATCTAAGTTCATATTGTTATATTTACCCTTTTTAAATTTCATCTTGTTTTACTTGGCTCATTGCCCAAACTGTAAAGATGTTTTTTAAATTGAGATATAATTGACATATAACATTGTAAATTTAAGGTGTACAATGTGTTGATCAGATACATTTATATTTTGCAATATGATTACCTCCGTAGTGTTAGCTGACACCTCCATCCATCTCATAATTATCATTTCTTTTTTTTCGTGGTGAGAATATTTAAGATCAAGTCTCTTAGCAACTTCAAAATATGAGATACAGTCGTATTAACTATAATCACAAAGCCGTGAATTAACTATCCAGAACTTACTCGTCTTCTAACTTCAAGTTTGTACCCCTTGACCAACATTTCTGATAAGAGGTTAATTTCCAAAATATACAAAGAACTCATACCACTCAATAACAAAAAGACAAACAATCTGGTTAAAAAATGGGCAGAGGAATTGAATAGACATTTTTCCAAAGAAGACATACAAATGGCCAACAGATGGCAAGATGCTCAACATCACTAATCATCAGGGAAATGCAAATCTAAGCCATAATGAGATATCACCTCACACCTGTTAGAATGGCTGTTATCAAAAAGATGAGAGATAACAAGTGTTGCCCAAAAATGTGGAGAAAAGGGAACACTTGTGCAGTATTGGTGGGAATGTAAATTGGTTCAGCCACTATGGAAAACAGTATGGAGGTTCCTCAAAAAAATAAAAATATAACTACCATATGATCCAGCAACCCCACTTCTAGTATATGTCCAAAGGAAATGAAAACAGGATATCAAAAAGGTATTTGCACTCCCATGTTTATTGCAGCATTATTCACAAAAGCCAGGATATAACAACAACCCAAGTGTCCATCAATGGATGAATGGATAAAGAAGATGTGATACATACACACACACACACACACACACACACACACACACACACACACTGGAATATTATTCAGCCATGAAAAAGAAGGACATCTTGCCATTTTCGACAACACGGATGAAGCTTGAGGGCATTATGTTAAATGTGATAAGGCAGACAAAGAAAGACAAATACTGTATGATATCACTTATATGTAGAATCCAAAAGAGCTGACTTCATAAAAACAGAGAGTAGAATCGTAGTTACCAGAAAAGGGGGGGTGGGGGAACTGAGGAAATGTTGGTCAAAGGGTACATTAATTGATTTTCAATTGGCAAGTCAACCTTGCATTCTTGGAATAAATCCCTCTTGGACATGGCATACTATCCTTTTTTTACATATAGTTGGATTCAGTTTGCTAAAATTATATTTAGAATTTTTAAATCCATGTTCATGATGGATATTGATTGGTCATTTTCTCTTCTTGTGAAGTCTTTCTCTGGCTTAATTTATAAGATGAATTTTAAAATATTTGCTTCTCTTCAATTTTCTGAGTTTATCTTAAAATGATATTTCTTTTTCTTTAAACATTTGATAGAATTTACCACTGATGCTTCTGAGTCTAGAGTTTTTATTTGTGGGAAGGTTTTTAACTGCAAATTCATTTATTAGTTTTGTAATTAATATTAATATCTATATCTCATTATATTAATGTTAATATTTAACATTTAAATATTAATAGCAATAATATTAACCCTATTAGCAGAAATAGGGCTATTCATGTTATTATCTACTTCTTTTTGAGTAAGCTTTGGTGTTTGGCAGTTTATGTTTTTCAAGTAATTTGTCCATTTAATATAAACATTTTAATTTATTCAATATTAAACCATGGCATCAATTGTTCCTAGTATCCCCTTATTTTATTTTAACATCTGTAGAATCTGTAGTACTGTAACCTCTCCATTTTTATATCTATAACTTGTGTCTTACTTTTTTCCTGATCAGTTTGCCTAAAGGTTTATCAATTTCATTGATCTTGTCAAAAAACCAGGTTTTTTTGTTGTTGTTTCATTAATTTTTTCCTATTGTTTTTATATTTTCTATTTCATTAATTTCTACTCTGATCTTTATATGTATTTTGTTCTTCTCACTTTACGCTAAATTTTCTCTTCTTTTTCTAGTTTCTTAAAATAGAAGTTCAGATCATTGATTTGAGAACTTTCTTCTTTTCTAATAAAGGAATTTAGTAAATATCAATTTCTCCCTAAGTATTAACTTAGCAGTGTTCCACAGTTTTTGATCTGTTGTATTTTAATTTTTATTTAGTTCAAAATACTTTATAATTTCACTTGACTTCTTCTTTGAACCATGGGTTCAAAGTTAGAACATTTAGAAGTATGTTGTTTAGTTTTCAGTATTTGTGGATTATCCAGAGAACTTTCTGCTAGTTGGATTCTATTTTGGTTAGAAAACATACTTTGTATGACTTGAATCCTTTTAAATCTATTGAGATTAATTATATGACTTAGAATATCTTGGTGAATGTTCCTTGTACACTTGAAAAGAATATATATTCTGCTATCATTAGGTGGAGTGTTCTAAAAATGTCAATTAGGGGGACTTCCCAGGGGGTCCAGTGGTGGGACTTCACATTCCAAAGTGGGGCATGTGGGTTCGATCCCTGGTTGGGGAGCTAGGATCCCACATGCCTCGCAGCCGAGAAACCAAGGCATGAAATGGAAGCAATATTGTAACAAATTCAATGGAGATTTTGAAAATGGTCCACATCAAAAAAAAATCTTAAAAAAACTTAAATTAAAATATAATAATAAAATTAAAATGTCAATTAAGTCAAACTGGTTGGAAGTATTGTTTAAACATTCTATATTCTTAATGATTTTCTGTCTACTTGTTCTATCAATTATTGAAAGAAGGTTCTTGAAATCTTAAATTATAATTGTGAATTTGACTATTTCTCCTTGCAGTTTTATCACATTTCA
Source organism: Balaenoptera ricei (assembly GCF_028023285.1). Lineage (NCBI taxonomy): Eukaryota > Metazoa > Chordata > Mammalia > Artiodactyla > Balaenopteridae > Balaenoptera > Balaenoptera ricei. Next base: position 1,661,108 of record NC_082656.1, on the reverse strand, counting down.
CTTCATGTATATTGAAGCTCTGTTTATTAGGCACACAGTTTGGATTTTTCTGTTCTTTTAATGAACTGACCCCTTTATCATTAAGAAATTAGCTTCTTTATCCCTGGTAACATTTTTTGCTGTGCAATTACGTTTGCCTGATATTAATATAGCCACTCCAGCTTTTTTTTGTAGAACATTATCAAAGTATATATTTTCTCATCTTTTTACTTTTAACCTATTTGTGTTTTTATATTTAAAGTGTGTTTCTTGTAGAGAGTATACAGTTGGATCGTGCTTTTTTAATCCAATCTCTCTCTATCTTGTGGTGTTTAGGCCATTTAATTTTTTTTCTTTTGGCCACACTGCACAGCTTGTGAGATCTTAGTTCCCCGACCAGGGATTGAACCTGGGCCCCAACAATGAAAGCACTGAGCCCTAACCACTGGACCACCAGGGAATTCCCTAGACCATTTACTTTTAATGTTACTTTTAGTATAGACAGGTTTAAATCTATCATCTCGTTATAACTCTTCATTTTATTATCTTAGTGATTGGTTTAGAGTTTATACCACACATCTTCAACTTATTGTGGTGTTATACCACTCCACCTATAGTATAAGAACCTTACAATAATGTACTTCCATTTCTCCACTTCCAAGTTTGTGTTATTATTGTCATATGTTTTACTATTACAAATGTGATAAATCTCACAGTGCATTCTTATTGTTTTTGCTTAAACAGTCCATCATCTTTTAAAGAGATTTAAGTAAGAAAAAATCTTACATTTACTCATGTAGTTATCATTTCTGGTGCTCTTCATTCTTTTGTATGGATTCCTATTTCCATGTGGTATCTTTTTCCTTCTGCCTGAAGGATTTTAAGGTTTTAACATTAACAATTAATACTTATAATTTTAACATTTCTTATAGTATGAGCCATCTGATGATGAATTCTTACAGCCTGTGTATGCCAGAAAAAGTCTTCACTTCACCCTTGTTTTTAAAATATATCACTGGGGCTTCCCTGGTGGCACAGTGGTTAAGAATCCGCCTGCCAATGCAGGGGACACAGGTTCGAGCCCTGGTCCGGGAAGATCCCACATGCCTCAGAGCAACTAAGCCCATGCGCCACAGCTACTGAGCCTGTGCTCTAGAGCCCACGAGCCACAACTACTGAGCCCATGTGCCACAACTACTGAAGCCCACGCGCCTAGAGCCTGTGCTCCGCAACAAGAGAAGCCACCACAATGAGAAGCCCACACACCGCAACAAAGAGTAGCCTCCACTCTCAGCAACTAGAGAAAACTCACGTGCAGCAGCGAAGACTCAATGCAGCCAAAAATTAAATAAATGAATAAATAAATAAATTTTAAAAATAAATAAAGAAAATATATCATTGGTGGGTATATAATTCCAGTTTGACAGATTTGTTTTTTCGGTACTTTAAAGGTATTACTTCATTGTCTTCTTGTTCACATCATTTCTGACAAGATAGCTTCTGTCATTCTTATCTTTGTTCCTCTGTATGTAATATATGGTTTTTTCTTTTTTAACTGGCTGCTTTTAAGATTTTCTCTTACCACTGTTTGTCAGCAATTTGATTATGATGTGCCTTGGTATAGGTTATTTTTTTCATGTTTCTTATATTTTAGGTGCAGTGAGCATCTTGGGTCTTTGTATTTATAGTTTTTATCAAGTTTAGAAACTTTCTGGTCATTATTTATTTAAATTTTTTTGTCTCCTCTCTCTTCTTTTTTGGGGACTCCAGTTACATGGATATTAAGCTTCCTGAAGTTTTCCCACAACTCACTAACGCTCTGTTCAATTTTTCTTAATTCCATTTTCTCTCTGTCTTCCATTTTAGATAGTTTCTATTACTGTAATTTTGAGTATATGCATCTTTTCTTCTGCAATGTCTAAACTGCCATTAATCCTATCCAATGTATTTTTCATCTCACACATTGTACTTTTCATCTCTAGAAGTCAAATTTGAATTTTTTCTTGTATCTTTTCTTGTCTCACACTATTTTAAAATACAGAATATAGTTATAATAACTGTTTCAATGTATTTTTCTGCTCATTCTAACATCTTTGTCAGTTCTGGGTCAGGTTGAATTGAATGCTTTTTTATCCTCGTTTTGGGTTGTATTTTCCTGCCTCTTTGCATGCCTGGTGATTTTTGATTGGATGCCAAACATTGTGTATTTTATCTTGCTGGTTGCTTGGTATTCTTTATTCCCATAAATATTATGGAGTTTTGTTCTGTGATAAAGCTAATTTTACTTGAAAATAGTTTGATCCTTTTTGGTGTTTCTTTTAAAATATGTTAGGTAGAATTGGAACAGTGTTTAGTCTAAGGCGAATTATTCTCCACAATTGAGGTAAGACCCTTCTGTGTTCTCCACCTAATGTTCTATGAATCTTGAGGTTTTCTAGCCTGTCTGGCAGGAAGAGGCACTGCTCCTCACCCTTTGGGAGTGCCCGGTACTGTTACCTCTCATCCTTTAGGGTGGTTCTTTCCTGTCCTCAGGTAATCTTCTTATATTCATGTACTAATCACTACATAGCCCCTTTCTAGAGAGCAATTACTAATCAAATGTATTTATAAATTGTGCATACATTTGTCACATGCTCCTTAATATAGTTCCTTGAGTGTGCTCAGAACCATCGGGTGTGGTTCCCCAATAATATAGCTTCATGACAAGCCATCACATATTTCTGAGATTAAAAACAGTCACACAGGAATTTGGAAACTTAACTACTGTTCTGAACTACAAATAGAGACTAATCATTATAAAACATGACCAAAAAGTATGCTAAATTACATCATATTGACTTTATGCATGTTTTATTTTTCAGAGACATTTTTCAGTTCGAAGTCAAACCAAGAGGGAATTCCTTTGAGAACAATGATAAGCATCCAGTCGAATGGGAACCAAAAGAAAATCTCCAAACGGCACAAGTCCATTATAGTATAAAGTACCTGCTTTAAAGAGATGACACTCTGCTTTAAACCACATCCCAGTCATCTTCTCCAAGGAGAAGTGATATTTTATATAAAGGAGACAAGAAGAAAATTATGACAATAAAATCATGACACTTTCACAAGAGGTAGGCACAAGCTAAGCGAGTCAATACATATTCACATTGCATATGAAAACAAATTTTAACGATTCTGTTTTACTTTATAATCCCCAGAATATGGTATATATCAATATTTGCTTGCTTAATAAATTAATGAGCTTCAGGGAAAAGTTCCCTTCACTTAAATTTTGGTCAGGTTCTAAATAATCCACTGGGTATTATATAGACATGTTGAAAAATCATGGGTTTCCCTAAGAATAAAACTCAATAGTTGACCAATTTTAAACGGTTTAAAAAATTTAAAGCATCAAATGTGACCCATGACTACAAAAAAATAACTTTTATTTATCCCAACTACAATAATAATATTTATTCTTTCTATTTTATTTTTAGTTTTCCTATAATTTGAGCTCCTACTATTTGAAAAAAAACATGACCCAAGTGTCTATAGCAACCAGCTAATTAGGAAACAGAACAGCTCGTTTGAGAGCAGTCTGGCCATCTCAAGGAACTGACGCATTTGGGAACACGTTTAGGACCACGTGGAATGCAGAATGGCGCAATGGCTCACGGAAAAGGACTCGATGTGACTAGACTGTATTTTCAGGCAGGTTAATTCATGTACTTCAGCAGGAAGCATTGTTAATAATCTACATTTTAAAAGAAATAGCACTTTGCATCTGGAACCAAATGAAAGCTCTGAGATGAGAATAGTAGAATCCAGCCTTCTTGGATAGGAAATATGCCAGAGGAAGAAACAGGAAGCATGGGTATAGGCACATTAGAGTCACCACAAAATTTTAAATTGCTTCTTTGAAGCAGATCATCAGAAGAAATAGTCTGATTTCAAACTTTGCATCCATCTACCAAAGTAGCATTCATAACTCAAATTGATCTCTTGATGGCACGACATTGGGTGAATGGCAGCGTCAGGGAAATGTTCTGCCCTTAGGTTTTCTCCATCCAGGGACAGTCACGGCATATCTCCTGAAGGACAGAGAATTTATTTTCTTGCCAATATGTCCTGCTTTGAATGCTGCTCTAATTCAATTAGCCCTCATTCCCTAAACCAAACTCAACATCATAAAACTCTTCTGGAGAAATTCTAAAGACCACCCATCACATCGCACCTGTTCTACTTATTCTGTAACAGGCACCGAAGCATCTCTACTCGTCAAATGTAGGACAAAGAGGGGAAGACCCAAGAGAGTGGGAAGCCAGGGCACCCCTACAACTAGAAGAGGAAACCAAAGCCACAGGGGAAGCCAGAAGCTGATTAACTACAGATTTTTAATTCTGGTGAAGACAAAATGAAAAGTTTTATCCCTCTATCCGAGATGTATAATTTCATCTCTATGGTATAAAAGCTACTGTTACACGCCCATTTATATTTCAGTGAGGTGGGTTGTAAGGGAGATGAGGCATTTTCCAAAGCTTCATTGGTTCCTGTAGCTTCAGAGTCCTGGTATCCTTAAAAGACAGCCAAATGTGTAATTGATAAACTTTTGGAATTCCGGTGCCTTTTCCTTTGGATTTTCCCAAGGAAGGAAAAATGGGACGGCCTCTATTTCAAAAGAAACTCATTTACTGCCAAGGAGGAGATCATCTACCGAAAGAATCTGTATCATCAAATTTGAGGACACATTTTTAAAACACTGTCCCGGGGGTGGGGGAGGGATGGAGTGGGAGGTTGGGGTTAGCAGATGCAAACTATTATATTCAGGATGGATAAACAACAAGGTCCTCCTGTAGAGCACAGGGAACTATATTCAGTATCCTGTGATAAACCGTTATGGAGAAGAATATTTTAAAAAGTAAACAAAATTAAAAAAAGAAAACGCTGTCCTACTTAAAACAATAGGACTTGAACGGGTCTGCATCTAACTGGGTTCTTACATATTCATGTAAATTGAATACATGGCTGAAGACAGGTGAAGTCCATGGAAAATTGCCAACATTATCCTAATTGCCTTATAACGTGGGCATCCCAGTCCTACAGTATCTTAAACTGCATGTTGATATAACAATTGACATAGAACCCAGCCTGGTATTAAGTAGCAAGATCAAAATATTGTCTTTTTTTCCTCTACAATATCCTTAGCACTGTTCCATGTCATATAGCAGCTGCTCAATACATATTTATTGAAAGAATGAAGTGGATATTTTAAAGATTATCTTTTCACCTCTTTTGTTACCCTATATTTTCATTGCTATTCTGTTGTGAATTTTGCCTGTGACACGAGGTAAATGTGGAGGGGGAAAATTAAAGTGAGTAATATTAACAAAAACTAGTAGAGTCACATTCCTCTGAATAGCAACCAAAAGTAGCCAAAGAGCATTCTGAGTGTGGCCCCAGTAGGCACAGGGCAGCAGAGATGGTCTGACTAAAGACTGGTCCCCTTCATCTCCAGGAACCAAAGCCACGACCGATGCTGGCCCATCAGCCGGCACTTTTCACATCCTCAGGGTTCATCACAGGCATCCGGGAAACATCAGGAAAAGATCCAATGAGCCCCGATTCTCCAAGAACAAAGCACTTAATCTTGACACGGTTAGAAAGCCAGTGACTATAAGCTCTCCCTCTCGTACCTCCTGCTCATTTGCATCTCAGCTCAGACGTGACGACCGCAGGCCCTCAAAAGTCCATATGGGATGCACGGATGTCCCATGGCCCCCGGTACCCTCCCATCCCAGGGTCCATCACAACACCTCAGGATGCCTGTGGTTTAAGTTCCGTGTACCATCAGAGACCATGCCTGCCCTTTTATTGCTGATGCCAGCTCCACAATACGACAAAGGAAGGAGGGAAGGAGTGAGGCAAAGAAAAACAGGAAGGGAGGGAGGGGGCAGGATTTGGTCAGCCATGGAGTGAAGAGATGTTTGGAGTACCACTTCCTTCTGAAAGAGCAGCTATAATTCTAACATCTTCACGGACTAGGAAAAGCCCTCTTTTTATGAATCGGAAACAGAAATCTCCCAAAGCTGTCATGGACCAACCCTGTACACCCGCAGACACTAGAAGCGAGAGGCGACAGCCAGGTGGAGTTTACAGAATGCTTTGCACATCCCACAAAATGCTTAGGGAAAAGCCTGCGTGAGTGTGTTTACGATAAGTGTCTCCAAGCCGGGCCACGAACGTTGTCAGTAACGCTTGCGCTTCCACTGTGTGAGGAGGGCAGACTCAGCTGCTCAGCTCTGAATGTCCCCTTTACACACTGTCTTCTAACTCTTCCGTTCCCAGGATCAAATGTTCCCAGCTAAGTCCACTAATAACAACAGGAATCATCACCAAAACCACAAACAGAAGGCTCTTCAGAAGGGGATGGGAAAAAACCAGAGCCAGCTACCAGCACATCTGGCCAAGAGGTACTGAGATATCGGGGATGCCTACCACTTGTTTTAATTAAAGTTGTTTTAAAAATGTTTTCCAAGATATGTGCCGGAATACAGTTGGAGAGAAATGAGAAACCTACGTATGAATTTTCTCTCTGACGATCAACCAAAGTAGCAAAGAGGCCTCTCCTTGGTGTTCTCCTTGCCTCGCTGGTGGCCGTCACAACACCGTCCGACCTTACAGCCGGCGTCCACCAACCTGCCGAGTACGAGCTGGTGCATCGCCGAGACGTAGAACACACACACGTGAAGAACACTCGTTACCATTTCTTTCCAGAGAAAATTATAGAAGAGGCCGTTTCTCATTTCTGCACGCTCCCCCCGGTGAAGAAGAGGTTACAAGAAAAATTCTTCTGAAGACCTAAGGGAGGCGTCTGCCGAGGCGCGGGGCAGGCGGAGCGGGGAGCCACGTGGGGCGCGGCTCCGGCCCGCAGTCAGGCCCGCCCGCCACACCCGAAGCCCGGGACGCGGGGCTACTGACTGAGCGACACGTAATTCCTCCCACCCCACCTGTAACAATAAAGTGTCAATTTTCAAATGTGAAATGTCTGTGGATGCCCGTGGGTATTACGTCGCGTGTCTCACACACATACACACGCACACACACGCAGACACAGGGGCTTGGCGAACGCATCTTTTGAATCCATCTGGCGTATTCCCCGACCCCCGCCGCTTCATTGCTCTTTCATGCAAGTGACCACAAACAGTGGATCTAAATCCGGCACATTTCGAGGTCAAACGATGCAGCAAACAGAACTTGACCTCGGACAATATGCCTCTGTCCGCTCACCATCCACGTCAACGTGCGTACACACTGCGTTTTGCTTGATGCAAGTTCATAAATCTTTACCCCAGAAGCTTCCGTGCTCCCTCATCTAACGCTTACAGAAAAGACAGGACATCCGGATGCGTCTGTGCCCCGCATCATCGCCACACCCCCTCGTCCCTCAACACACACGCAACAGCTCAGCTGTGAGAGCAAGGAGATCGTGTTTTTAAAATTCCATCGGTTCATGTAGGCACAGAATCGGAAGCAGCTCCAACATGGACATCAAGTAAAAAATACCAGTTTTCCAAAGTCTGTAATTATGTATTTACACAAATTACATAATCCTGTATGTATTTACATACCATTACAGATTATCAAGTAAATAACACAATGTTGTGTTAATGAGATGAAATCGAATGAAAACCATAAACGGAAGCCGTCCACTTATCCACAGAACAGGACCTGGCAGGGACAGGTGCCCCCAAGGTACCTGGCACGTCGGCACCGCCTGGGGACATTCGCATGACAGATGGGGGGGGGGGGGGGGTGGGTCAGTCCGTGCCTGTTCAGTCTGTGACCAAGGTGCAGTGTTGGCACAAACGACACAGCGGTTTGGCTGGCCAGGCTTGTGTTTGTGAAAACTGGACCCATCATTCCACAGAGGTGTGAGCAGCCACCCACGGCCTTGGGTCCCTTACGACAAGAAGCGGTTGCAAAGCCAGGAGCTGGGGCGACTTGCTCTGCGGCCCAGCAGGACAGCGCCCACACCAAAACCCTGAGCCATCTACTCTCCCAGAACACTTACGTACAGAAATTGCATAAGTCAGTATTTATTTATTTACAGACCATTACAGTTTATCATATCAATTGCCAAAAGCATATAACATTTCGTTTTTCTTTTTTCAAAAAAAAAAGTAACCAAAACAAAATAACTCCAAAAGTCGACATTAAAGTAGCATTTTCTAGGAATGCATGGAGAGTTTAGTCTTTTTCACAAATCGTTTTCTTTCTTTTAGGCTGATTAATCTAGCATCTCATGCTACTTTAAGATTACTTTTGGCTATTTCCTAAAATCAATTTCTTCGGTGCTAAATATTGTACCTATGACATCCTAGAAACTTGATTCTTCCCTGTGATCAGATGTTTAATGTTTTTCAGCCAACAATATCAAATGCCTTTTGGAAAAACTAAAGCCTGAATATGTGCACATTTTAGCAGCAGCAAAGGGTTAAATAATAAATAAGAATACTACCTCTTGGAATTAAATGCAGTTTCTGTTAAGAAAGTTTAAAAAAAAAAACAACAAGAAAATAAATGAAGAGGACATTGACTTTTACCACAAATCAGCTATTTTACATTGCTTCTGTCCCCTCCCCCCCAGCATATTTCTTAATTCCAAATGTTGGACTTAGTTTTTCTTTAATGCACATCAACAGGAGGCCCTGTCCATTCTGCCCTTTGGACCAGAGATGGGCCCCCTGCGCTCATGACAATCAGCCATGTGCTTCTCCTTCGAAACAGCTTTGACTCACCAGTGGCATACTTTTATTTTTCATAGAGAATGTGCATCAGAGCAAAACAAAGTTGGAATATTAAATTTTAAAATTAGTTACATAAATCCCAACACATTTTTTAACTGTCACTTTCAATTTCCCACACAAATGGCTAGAAAGTGTTATATGTGGTATGAGAATTTGTTATAAATTTCTTTTTCTTAAATATTGCTTTAAGAATTTGGCTCTTTTCTCCTTAGTATATAGTAAGAAATAGTCTCCCTTGCCCAAGGGCAAGTTTCAAAATTATTGCTACTAAAGAAATATGTATTCTTACGCTTTTCAGCATAAAATGTTATAAAAGCCTTGTAAAAGATAATCTATAGAGTAACCTCCCCTCTAAAAAAATTGAGTGCTTGTGAAGACCATTTTAAAAAACAAAACACAGTCAACAAATATATACTTTCCCCCTCATTGTCATGATTGATGGAGATTTATTAGTTTCATTTTGCAAGTTTTACTTGAAGGGTGCTTTTACCAGGTATTATGACAGGTCACACCGAAAGCAATTTTCTATAAAAGATGTTACAATAACCCCTATGGTACTTGTGTAATTTCATATTTGAGAGCCAAGTGCACAAATAAAAAGTTTATAAGAATTACCCTGTTGTCTGACTCTGATTCTTGCCCCCTAAAAAAAAAAGAAAAATCTGTGCCAAGTAAGCTTTTTTTTTTTTTTTTTCCTTTTTGAGAATTCTAATCCAGTACAATGTTTGATATGAGTCCTGTTGTTCTGGAGATCGACTAAAATAAAAGCACTGTCATTGTTTAGCTTTGGTATATTCTGCGATACATTTAGACAAGTAGAATATATACCAACCTTTATATTTTCCAACCGTGAAGTTACAATGAGGGAGGAAGTCACTTATGAGAGAGGAAATATTACAGACACAGAATAAAAGTTTGAGACCCAGTTTATCTTTAATCCTCTGGGATAAGCTATGGAACAAGCAGTCTGAAGAGTGGACACTCAGTGTCATGAACGGTATGCATCAGTTTACAATAACACGGGCACAAAAGCGATTGTCGCCTTTAGGACACTAGGGCCATCTGAGTGTCTCGCATCCACGCACGCCACGTTCGCTGCATGAATATGCCACAGGTTTGTAGCCGACGTTGCCATTTAATGCCTACAGAGCCTAAAGCTTCCAAAGTGCCTATCTGGCCTGTACATATTTCATTAAAAATAAACTCTATAGAATAAATAAATATATAAAATAAATAAAATGTTGCCTTTGGAATTTCTATAAATAAATTTAACTTTTTTTCTTTTTTTTTTTTTCTTTTTTTTTTTTAACTAAGAGGTCTTTGCTTTAAATTCACTGGGATGACACCCGTGACAATGAACCGAGAAAGTCCTGTCGGTCAGACCGCACCCTCCTGCCTGTGAAAATGCAGCGGGGCCCGCCTCGGGCCGCCAGCCAGATCCCGATGCGTCCAGGTGTGGCAGCTCTGCTGATGAGGATGAAGGACAAGAGACCGGACGGGAAAGCGCATCTATCCCCACATGCATCGGCTGGTCCTCTCTGCTCCCTCCTCTCCGCAGCCCCACTCACCCCCTCACCCTGCGGCCTCCTGCCCTCTGCTCTCCACCCACCCGGCAGCAGCGGGCAGGGGGTCCCGAGAGAGGACGAGCCTGGAGAACAAAATCAGCATGTCCCCTCCACGCCTCCGTCAGACTATGCATGCGACAAAGTTTGGCAACAGTGGAGCTGATGTGATGACACAGCAAATCAATAAGAACCCACCGCGTGAAACCTTTATAGTGGTTACTTTTTTAAGGGCTCAAGTGAAGAAACGGTCTTTGTCAACTTTGGCTTAGGATACCCTTATAGAGTTCGGGTACTTTGTCGGGGTCCACTGGTCTGGGTAAAAAATGTGTGAATTTCTGGTGCCGTTTAGTCCTCGTTCCTTCTCTGGGGGTCCCGTCCTTATTTAACGCGACATAGAACCGCCTTCCAGTGTCCACGTGTTTGTACAGATTCGAGGAGTACGTGTTATACCAGTTTTCTTCAAACTGTTCTCTGAATACACACTCTTGGGTTAGTTTTTCCTGTTGAAAAACAAAAGCAAATATTTTGCAAAAATTAGCTACTTTCCGTACTGAAAGCAATTGCTACATAACATAACTGGTGACAAAATACCAATTTTAACCCACTTTAAGTGCACTTTGCAAAAACTGCTTACCTCTATAAATTTAACTACCTCCTAATTTTTTTTCATAATGATTAAAGCACAAAAGAGTCTAATTTTTTCTAGTTAAACTTTTCCACATGCCAATTATCTGAATGAGTCAGCAGGCAAAGGCAGCTAACGCCATGAGCTGTTCCCATTTTCACCACAGCAATTAGGATGGTGACCATCCTGGGGGGAGGGTCTCTTCGAAGAAAGAGTCTCAGAGCACTGCTTCATCTTCAGCGTATTTTTCAGAAAGTCCTCGCCACACAGACCAACATCACCAGTGACGTCAGAGATTTTCTGCCCTTTGAAGCAGTGGAGGTTATTCATTACACTAGAAGAGTGGTTTTCAAACTTCAGCGTGCAGAAGAATCACTTTGGGATGCTTTTTTTAAGTGTAAATTTCCAATCCCCAACCTTTTAAAATTCTGATCCGGAAAGTCTGGAAATACGCATTTTGAACAGGCCTTGTGGAATTCTGATGCAGCCACTCTCTGGTCCACATTTTGAGATACGATGCTTTCTATCAGGACTGGGTCTTCCTGAGTACAAAGACGTAAAGACAAACATCCTAGCCCTCCTGCTTCCTTGAACTTAGAAGAACCACCACACACTCCCCCCCAGTTTAAAAGCAGAAAGGTTCCACATTTTCATAAATGTATTACACTTCGCCCTCCACCAGAGCTTTAGGAGAGCCTGGGTTCCCTGGAACCCCATAACCTAGGGCCCCTGCAGCCGCGTGTCTCGAGGGCAGTAAGGACCAGAAGCGATGCACACGTCACACCCGAAACCGTGAACTCATTCTAGGCACAAACACGTGCTTCTAGCTGCGCCTGGAGAAGTGAGGCAGTGGGGTGGACCAGCTTCTTGTTCTTCTCACCACGTTGAAACTTTAAGATCAGCACCTTCCCAGATGGCAGTGTTAAAAAATAAACACTAAAATGACTTTTAAAAACATTCCCCTTGCTCTTGCCCACCTGGCCCCTTACGTAAATAAGAAAACCTACAAATACATGTCCACGCACAGTTACACACTTGAGGACACAACTTAGTGCACTGATTCACAGCCAGCAGGGCAGAAGGCATCATCTCCAGCTGCCGTGGTCGCGTCGGGAGAGCGAGGGTGGGGATGGGGGTGGGGGTGGGGGTGGGGGGGGGCGTGTCAAGCTGAGGATGCTGAAAACCAGCGGCCAGCGTGAGCTGGCTTCCCCACATCACTCCTCCGTTCACGGAAGGCTTAAACCACCCAGAAACACAGGGGACCTGCACCTCCTGGGAGCTGCTCTTCTAGGTCAGGGGTCCCCAACCCCCGGCCACCGACCGATACCGGTACTGGTCCGCGGCCTGTTAGGAACCGGGCAGCACAGCAGGAGGTGAGCGGTGGGCGGCGAGCGAAGCTTCATCTGCCGTCCCCCATCCCCCCATCGCTCGCATCACCTCCTGAACCATCCCCCCGCCCAATCCGTGGAAAAACTGTCTTCCACGAGACTGGTCCCTGGTGCCAAAAAGGTTGGGGACCGCTGCTCTAGGTGATCAAAATGTACTGAGCAGGTTGGTAACAGACTCTTATCTCCTTGGACCAGTCTCTGCTAAGTGAGCTGAAACAAGGGAAAGGAACAACAGCAACCAAAAGCATCGAGCAGGACAGATGATGGGGAAACTCTGGACAGCTGATGCTGGGTTTATAGGGACAAGGTGCGTTGCAGGGGGCGAGTGGCACCTGCAGCTCCCCTCCCCAGGGCGCTCGCAGAGAAGCCCCTCACCTCCCTCCACGAGCAAACCTAGAGGAAACCCCCTGTGCTGGGGAGACCAGGCTGAACGTGATTTCTGTTTCATCTCCATTAAAGCGGACAAAATAAAAATAGTGTGTTAAAAGACTTTAACAGCTATTTCAGACTTTACTTCCATCTGTACAATAAATATTCTCCCCACAGACAAGATTATTCCTGGCTTAAAATATCTGGTTTGAGTTTGCAGTGATTAAGTAAATTTTCTAAACAAGCGATGCTCATTTATTTTCTACTTAATAAAGGTGGACCAAAGTATGGAATTGTAGAGCCTTCAGTTCTACCAAGGAGATGAAAAACGAATTCAAACTAAGCTTTCTTTTTCTCAGCAGGAAATCACTTTACCTGACAGATACTTTGTTTAAAAATTAAGGCTCTCCCTCCTCCTTCTGGACCCCGAGGTATGGCCCAGCTTCCATCTGTTTTGTATACAAGTCGCACCTGCAGGGCGATGGCCTTTCACGGATCAGAAGGAGACATGGTCACCTCAGAGTCTGCACACCATGAGGGGCCTGGCTTTGGAGCCACAGCCCCTGCTCCGGCAGCCTCACCTGGAGCAGGTGAGTGTCAGCACCTGAGGCGAGGCCATCACAGGTGCGTGGCCGGGGATCGGCACCCGGAGGCCAGGACATGCCCCCAGTCACCATGGGTGCTGTGGACACTGCTGACGTCAGAACCTCTCAGAACTGGAGCCAACCTCAGCCAACAGGTATTGCAACTTTCCCCGGAAAATGCCCGGGACAGGGGAGCCCGGAAGGGAGGTCACCTGCCCCAGACCCCGCACCTTCCACTTCTCACTAACGGAGGGTTCCTCCAGACCCCCCGTCCGTCCAGGGACTTCCGAGGCCCCTTCCAAAGGGCCGGGCGGGGGGCTCCATGGACCACGCTCTGGAACTCGGTGCAGCCCCTCTGATTCTGACAATCACATGTGCTGCCTTTCTTCTTTACCTCAAAATGCAATTTTTTAAAAACACTATTCATTTTGCAGGTGGAACGGGTGGAGGTGGAGAGAAAACAGAGCGGATGCACAGAATTCTGTAGTGGGAAGGACGCTGCACGCTAAGACTGAAACACTAATGAGTCCAGTATTGAAGATAAGCCTCAATTCACATGTTTTGGGGGTATTGTCAGTTTGCGACAAAAAAAAAAAAGAAAAAAAAACCCTTTTAAAAAAGTTGAACCAGGTAAGAAACTGAACTAACCTTTTCACTGCTCAGCAAACATGGCCCTGTTCCCCTTATGAGGCTGCTGTAACATCGTTTACACACACAATATAACGCTCTAGGCAACGTGGAAAACGAAGTGAACTGTTCCACGTAGAATAGTGTCATCTACAGACAGCAGCTTTTGTGATGGTTAAGAGTTCAGTCCCCTCCTTCACGGGAGGGTTGGATAACCTCAGTTAACTAGTGAAATGAGGCCGTGCAGACATTACATTGCAAAACCCCTGATCCAGTTCAGCTCCCGTAATTATTACACGAGGGGTATAACGCCACTCAGATAAACCTGCAGGCCTTAAAAAATTTTTTTAATTTAAATGATCATAAAAATTAAAGACCCTGATACCTTTCTATACCATGTATATGCTTTCAAATAATTTCTTCTTGCTATTTGGGTTTATGTTAATGTGTGATTTTTGTTTCAGACAAAGGTAGACAAAGCAGCAAGAGTTACAGAATTAATCTCTTTATGATTAGACTTTAGTACTTAGCAATAAAATATTTAGTTGAGGTGAATATATTTATGTTACACATTTGTACTCCAAAGTGATTTCTCTAAATTAAAAATAAGAAAGTGAATGCAAATTGGGACAGCAAAAAAATATATGAAGCTGTATTCTTATATATACACAGAGGAGAAAAAACAGTTCCTGCCTTCAAATAAACTATACACTTTAGAATTATAGAACTCAGATGTTTTAAAACTCACCACATGTTTCCAATGCAGACAGTTTATAGAGTATTCCACTATAAAGTGATCAATTCTTCTTTTATTGTATTTCCATGTTTTAATATTTTTGGGGGGATTATTTAACTATAGCTGTTTATGGCATACCTATCTTTGAACTGCTGGATTATGTCACTCAGCTTGGGTGGAGAAAGTGGATTTAATTCAAAAGTCTCCTAAAGCCCATGCTTTGGAACAAAATCTGGTGAATGTCAGCAACTATGGAAACCCCTTTTCATTTTATATCATCAAATTCTGAGCAGTGGGAAAAACTGAAATTAAAACTTCAAAACTTTTACCAATCCTATTAATACCAAAGTATGAGATAATAATGTGAAAATTATAGTATACCCCAGAGAATGTTTAGGAATGTTATACGACATAAACTCATATGGACACTAATCTTAACTATTTGACAATTGGAAAATGTGTAATCCACATGGGCGTTACCATGCCTGATTCCTATCTGTACCCATTTAAAAACTGAAATAAGAAGTTTTCAAAATTTGAGATTCAAGAGTCCTCATTGAAAATGTATAGACTTATGCTGCTATTTTAAAACATGATTTCCATTTTTATACATATAAACATATGGTGTAGCTTTAACCATACCATCCAAATGGTTGCTTGTGTTCAACTCAATGGGTTGTTTGAACTCCCTGCATAAACTCACAACACATAAATCCCAAGGTCAGAAACTGCCTTGATAGAGTTCCCGAACCTTTTATAAGTTACTGATTTGATGTACTCGCTCGTTCTCTGCCTACCGTTTACCCCAGTCATGGTATTTAAACCTCCCTTAACTACAATTACTCGTAGAGATGTACCTTCCTCATTAATAATCTAGCAGTAAAGTCTTAATGGGAATTGTTGCAAGGATCGGGGTGATTAAATATAATGACGAAAGGATCATTAATAAGAAGCTAGGTATTTTAACGCTTCTCTCCTGGGAGAAGTCCCCAAACAGAAAGCAACAAACACACAGAACAGGCAGGAAGGCATTATTTCTCATTTTATTAGACGCTCCATTCAGATCCAGCCCCCTTAAGCCCTCAACATGCCTCCCTCAAAGCCCATTTTTCAAAACCTCTTTAAAATCCCTACCATTCCCAACGGGCCAGCTTTTACACCCATGATCCTGGCCATCAAAACTGCCACTGGAATTGTGGGAACAGTTGAATCAGTTGTGTCTGGTCAACGTACACAAACGAAGCAAGTGGGCGGGCAGCGTTTGTCTCATCAAATACACAAAAAAGTAAGAATTCCTACCTTCTCTCCACTCCTCCCTCACCAAACCAGACAAAGCAAAACAGAATTCAGCTTCGCTCCAGAAGCTGCGTACTTAGGTGTACCTGTGGACTCGAAGGTAGGGCCCAGTCTGAATCTGGAGGGGCACACCGACATCTCCTATGGCGTGGGCTCACCAGCCATGTGGTACCCACCACACAGCCAAGGACAGAGCCTGCCGCGTGTACCGCAGGCAGACCAGACAACTTAGAGGCTGTCCTTAGCAGCCACCCTAGAAACAGACATTTGTTTAGCAAATCAAGTGAGCTCATAAACTTGCAATACATGTTCAGAGATGGAGCCCCACAGGGGAAAGAAAACCCTGCCCAAGGTTGAACAGAATTCAAACGGAGAAGTTTAATATTCACCTTATGAAATATTTTTGCTTCTGCCAGTGGGTAGACTATGCACATTTGGTGCTTCTGCCGAGAGCCCTACAGGAAAAGTTCGTGAAGTTTCTCTTAGGGCCTCAGAGCACAGGTAACATTTCTTATCATAAATGATCATCTGATAAGAGAAGTAAGTCATTCAGTGACCACTTAAAATGCACATCAGAGATTTGCAAAAGCTGAAAAAACTTCAAGCTAAATATTTATTACTCTTTGTAAAAACTGAAAGTAGAAGGACAGACCATGGAGGAGAAGTGGACAGCTTCAAGGCTGGGAGGTGGAATGAAGGAAATAATTCCTATTATTAAGGACACCAGGCAGAGACAATGGAACCCAACCACCTTGTCTGCAGGATAATCAGCAGGTGCACCGCAGGAGGGAGAATCGAAACAGAAACACGTACCAGAGATCTTCTATGGTAGACAAAGCAGGCTGAATTCAGGCCTTGAGTGCAGAAATAAAATTAGAGAAACTGAAAGATTAACAAAGATAATGGCAAAGTAAGCGCAAAGCCAATTTCTGAAGAACTAAAAGATTCACGGAATTTCTATGGTAAAGGAATGTCAACCTCCTACAGACACACACACAATGGGGTTGATTAGTCACCCTGGGCCTCAAGCGCCTGCTCTGTGACGAGAGGGGATTGGACTCAGGGATGTCCAGGGTCTCTCTGAGTCTAAGGCCGAATGATCCGGCCTTGGAGCATCCAGTATGGAGGCCTAGCCACCAATAATGACTCGGGAAGGACGCACTGACCAGGAAATGGAAAAGAAGCTGCAGTGTTGCTGGAAAATAGGGGAAGAAACACGCCCAAATGTGCCGCCTCCGTTACCTCTGCAGAGACGGAGAGCTAAGTAATGCTTCCAGAAGCAGCCAAGCGGGGAAGCTGCTGTTTCGGGGAAGAAAGGACGGGGAAGGAGACACGGCTTCGGCACAAGGGGCCCCTCCTTCCCTCCCTGGGAGACCGATAGGATGTCCCCCGGTGTTGGCCTCAAAAAACACGGCTCACAAATGAACGTCTGCCTGACCAACAAACCCTACGCCATCAGCTGCCCGAAGAGGACTTACTGGGAAGAAAAACCAAATCCTGTAGGAAAACAAAAAGTTATCAAAGTCATAGAGCGCCCAGAGCTGGAGGCAAAGTTGGACGTGTGCACAAGGCAGATAAAAGGCAACGCTGAAGAGAAGCGACACCAGGGCTCCGGAATTTTTCAGACACCCAGCCACACCCTCTCCGAGGCGCACAGAGAAACCCCGAGTGGGCTCACGAGCACACGTGTGTCTCTGGCACCTCTCGGCTCCCCGGGGCCCCCACCTGCCCGCCACCAGCTCCAGCTGGACTCGCGTCAGCCCAGATTTCTCTGGAACCAAACTCTTCCTCCCAGCCCCCGCATCGTGCTGGAGAAATGGCCCCACCCTCGTGGAAAGTGACCGGTACTGCTGTCCCTTCCTCACACGCGGGTGGCTGTCCCATTCTCTCGGGGCCCCTCTGCGAACGGCCCACTTCCAGGACGAATCTGAGCTAATGCCATTGGCCAGTCTGCCTGCTCCCCCGAGGCACCAGAGCCATACATCAACGGGGGCCGCTTCCAAAGCAGCACCTTCACCCTGAAACACCGAGTCCGGGGGTGGCCACTGCGGTGCTGCCGCAGCCTAGTGACTTCACCAACACGTGGGCATGAGAAATCATGCTCACCATCACCACGATGGGAACGAAGCCCTTAATAAGAAGTCCAACCTTTTCATTTAATTAAGTGGGTGAAATAGTAATGTGCTGCATTTGAGAAGAAGGTGTATAAAATTAACCTCAACAAATAAAGCTTTATGGTTAACGTTTTCAAGTATAATGCAAGGGGCGCCATAGTTCGATCTGAAGGGACATGTTTCTTTACTGTCACAGACTGTGTCCTGAATCTTAACTTCTGAATTCAGACTTGCGAGAAGCACCATTTCCGTGCACCTCCACGCAGGCGTCTCCTTCTGGGGCCACACTTACCCCTGACGGAGGCGAAGGAGCAGCTGCACAGCCCCCGCGGGCCAGGACAGCACTGGCTGCATCCTGGGCCCCGTCTCCACTGTCCTCATTACCCTGGTCCCGAGGCCCGGCCCAGCCAGTCTGAGGAGGGTGCCCAAGGCTGCACAGCCCACGAGCCACGGAGCTAGCGTCCCAGGCCCTGCGTTGCCCCTACTCCACGCCGCACCTCCAAGTTCAAACTCTTCAGGATGCAAGTACAGGCTTGAACCTTCCATCGAAACACAGCAAACTGAAAATCTACTCAAAAGACAGGGAGAGAAAGAAAAGGAATACAAGCCACCCCAGAGGGTCCAGAGAAAACGACCTGCCACACAGCGATTCACAGGGAAAATGGAAGAGAGGGAGGGAGGGAGGGAGGGCAGGGAGGAGCCTCGGGCTGGGCAAGCGTGTGCCCACGTTCAGGGCAGTGTGGCAGCTACACGGACAAAGCCACTCCCGGCCACGGCAGAGCCAGCCCAGCGCGCACCGGGGAGGGTGCCCTTGGCATGACCTTGGCAAGTCCGAGCTCAGAACACTGCACTGAGCAGTGGGCGGTTCCCCACAAAGGAAAAGCAGACTGCAGCGGAGAGCTCTCTGAAAAATCACAACAACAAAAGATTGAGGAAGGAGGGGATGCATTTATGTCAGGATTGTAAGCGTTCGTGGAGCCCTTTGCGGGGCTCCACTCCAAGCCAGAACCTCTCCGTCCCTGGGGAGCCTCGGCGGCGGGGTGCTGGGAAGGCAGACACTCTTCTCAGCCGCCTGCAAGGATGCTGCGGGGCGCCCAGGTCGACGGACACGCAGCGGACGAGCCAGTCCTGGCAGGGGGCAGGGGGGGCGCGGCCCCGGGGCGAGCGGGTGGGGCTTTCTCTGGGAGGGGGCGTCTCCCGGGCCGGACACGGAGCAGCAAGGCTGCAGCACCGCCGGATGGCAACGATGACGACAGTGGAGGACCCTCCAAATGTCAGTGTGGTGGCCTCTGGCAGCAGCTGAGAGAAACAGAAGCAGAGGCAGGACCGCTGGGGGGGAGGGGGAGTAAGGACGGCAGAGCCGGGCTCCTCCCGGCGACCCTGAAGCTGCTTTCACGCCAGCCTTTCCCTCCGCGGGGCCACCTGCCTACTCTTCTCCATCTCCTCTGTCAGTAATCCCGACGTCTCCTCCCAGGCCAGGGAGGAAGCCCCCGCCCCCATGCCCCCCAAGGCCTTTCTGTATACGATTCTGTCACAACACCAATCACACCAAATTATAAGCCTTGGTTTGTACGTCTGACTGCCCCCCCCCCAAAGCTGCAAGGTCACCCCAGGAGAAAACAGCACTTACCTGCACGGGGTGTCGTGTGTGGATCGGGGCCCTGAACCACGGCTCCCGGGGAAACACAGGGTGAGGGTCCCGTGAGCCTCTGCTCATGACGTTTTTGTCAACCAATCAACACATGACCTCGTTTTACGTCTGTTTCTGTTTCAAGTTAATAGCGTTGGTTTATTAGCCGTGGACGCAGGCAGTGACTCAGGCCGACGGAGGCCCCTCTGAGGTGCGCGTACCCTCCGTGAGGCTCGCCCAGCCTCCTGCACTTGGGACACCGAACAGCACCTCAGCACTCGGCCCCGGGGGCCGAGTCTAGCCAGCAAAACCACCACCAAAAGCACAGAAACGTGAGACCCGTGGCAGAAGGGGCGCTTGCTCAGTGGGAGCTGCCCTCACGGGGCCTCAGCCAGGAGCTGCCCCCTCGAGATGGGGCCTCAGCCAGGAGCTGCCCCCTCGAGACGCGGCTCCTGCTTCTCTGTGCAGGCGTGCAAGCGACACGACTGCGGGGTCACGCACCAGCTGCAGCCAGCAGACAAACGTGCGCGCACGCAGCCTGCAGTCACGAGGGCCAACTGTACTCCTGGCACCTACGGAAGGGCCGGGCCGTGTGAGCAGTGACACGGTCACGTCCCCTGGCTTTGCGAAAGCAAACGAGTGTGCAAGCGAGGGGAGCCGAGTGTGGCGGGGAGCGTGCGGGGAGGTGGCGACCAGAAGGAGAAGCGGAAGCCCCACGTCCCCAGCTTCCAAGCAGCGGCCTGGCTCTGCGTGCCCGACAGACGACCCTCTGCAAAGAGGCGCGATGTGCGCGGGGTGCAGGGAGGGGCGGACCGGAGACCCCGGGCCCTAAAGAAAGACCCTCCCTACGCACTGAGCGCAGCCCCGGGTCCTGGAGCCTCTCCTCCCACACGGGTCTACTGGGCCCCGCCCGTGAGCTTCGACCATTAAACCGGGTCCTTCCCGAAGCCCGCGAAGACCTGTGCTGGGTGACTCGAGCCACCACTGACTTGCGAGGTTTTCCACGCACCTCAGACCGTCAGGGGAGGCAGCTCCGCTGCTTAACAACGGAAACGTAACTAAACTTAAATAAGCAGATACGTTTTTTAAAAGACCATTTCCCACTAATTAACGGCCCAGAGTATAGATGCTAATGAAACAAATGAACCACTAAATAGAAACTTGGCTACTAGAAAGAAACAATTGTTTCAAAGTCCTATCTGTGAAGGGGAGACTACAATCCTGCTCTAATACGGGGTTATTTCTGGCAAAAAAAAAAAAAAAAAAATATATATATATATATATATATATATATCTTTTATTCACAAAAACGGATGGCCACTCATGCATTTGTATCAGGCAAGATTTACTAATTCACCTATGTTCAAATAGTGAGTCCTTACGTACTCTCTGTGTTACCTTGACTCAGTCGCTAAGCCACTAAACTCTCACTCCCATCACCTCTAGAACAAGGACACTCTATGAGCGAAATCAGCTCACACAGCAGAAGATGCTCTTCTGAGGCGCTGCCCTCCTGTCTTCAAAGTCACCACTTGATCCTCTGAACGCTGGCAACGTCCACTAGCAATCGAAGGCCTTGCTCTATCACCCGAAGTGTCTATTTAAAACCGCCCACTTCCAGAGCACGCCTGCCATCAAGGAGATTACTGCACAAATGACCCTTTTCATTTCCTTTACAGGAATGACATTCCTTGGAGACTCGACGTACAGGACACGCCTGACCGTCCACCGTCAAAGTCATCTGAACTGACACAGCACAACGACAAACCGCTAAGTCCAGTGTGGACAGGCCATCGGGTACGGTGTCCTGTTCCGTAACACACACGTTCACTCTGCTTGTTCCAAAGCCCCTCACAAGGGCGCCGCAGCACCTAATGCAAACAACAGGGACCCTCCCTGCCAGGGCCTCCCAGCCCCAGGCGTTTTCACAACTGGCACCTACAGATCCCAGGAGGATAAAGGACCAAATCTGGGGGCAACAAGCTTCCTGGAAGAGTGTTTTCTCTGACCCTTCATTTCATGAAAAAGTAAAGGGATCATTTTAAGGCCACTCTAGACCCTCCAGATGACCGCGCATAACCACGTACTGCCGCCCAAGAATGTGCGTGTGTCTAAAGTTACCTTCAGCGCTAAGCAGTACTACTCTCACCATCAGGGCTACTGGGAAGAGAAACGACATCCTTGGAACGTCGGTGAAGGCCAGGTGACACCTGGCTTCCCAGTAATTCGCACCGGAAGACGTGGGGAGAGGACCTCCCCCCCCAGGAGCCCTGGGGGACAGGTGTGCCGAGCTCAAAGCCCGGACACTGAAGCGGCGTCTCAGCCATCACATCAGACCCACCCTGCTGCTTCACAGTCTATTGGTCTTATAGTCCAGTGTGAATTTTAATATAAATATGTTTTGAATTGCAGTTGCCAAAGAGGCGTAAGGGGTTCGTGTTTGTACATACTCAAATAAGATAATAAAAATAATCTAAGGCAAATGGGGTTCTGAGGATCTGAGATACTTCACCGTTTTTCTCTTACAGAGGTGGACATACTCCTTCATCCTGGGACGGGTGGTCCTTCAGGCCTCCTGCTGCTGTCCCCACGGTGGAAACACCGCACACGTGGAAACACCGCACACGTGGAAACACCGCACGTGGAAACACCGCACACGTGGAAACACCGCACACGTGGAAACACCACACGTGGAAACACCGCACACGTGGAAACGCCACACACGTGGAAACGCCACACAAGGGACTGCTCTGGCTCACACATGTCCACCCAGTAGAGACAAATGCCCCAGTGTTTTGGGCTTTTTTAAGTTCCTGTGCACTGGAAACACAGTCCAAATCCATCACACCTTGGTTACTGATTACATGCACGCACATAAACCCAGTCGGGCCCAGCTGTGTCTCTGGAAACGGAACAACCAACAGCAGCACCTCTGTCAGCGGTGGCCAAGCCCCACAGAGCTGGCCTGAGTCCTCGCTCCGGCCCACCGGCCCCCGCGCTCCAGCCCCCGAGCGAGTCACCCCACCCCCTCCCCTTCAGCCGTGACAGTTAAGCAGGGTCCCGCGTGTGGAAGCCCAGGACGGTCAGGTGACAGCGACGTCCTGGGTAGCGCTGTGCACGAGGGCATGCCCGGCTGAGCAGCTGGGGTGACGAACCCTGTGTGCCAACTGCTCGTGCAGAGCGGGCCTGCAGGAAACAGACAGACGGCAAAGACAGAGCCGGGCTCCTAAGAACTGAATCCAGCGGGAAAGACCAACGGGGAATGAAAGCTCCGGACAGAATACCGTAAGTGCTAAAAGGGATACAAACCAGAAGTCCATGTCATCCTTTTCACCACGTTTACAGATCCCATGCTCTGCTTTCCTGTATCATTACAACTTCAGTGATTGTGCTACCTTTTTTTAATGAAAAGGTCAATATCTCTCATTAAATGCAGGCTCCTTGAAACCGGTTAATTTTTTTTCAAGGCATTCTTTTTTAAAGAGATATTTATTACAGTCAATTATTCTTGACACATTGAAGTATCTTGATGATACTCAGATAATTAAGATTAAGACCCTAAAAGTAACTGAGCCTTACTTCTAGTCTCTTTGATAAGAATGAAAGTGACAAATGTAAACTAATACTCTAATACTTTAATCCTCTGCCCAAGTGTGCACCCAAATGAGTGTGTATGTGAGAGATCTAATACCCTCCCTAAATTTCACCCAGGCAGGATATTCTGATCTTTACATTTGAAGCATTATGTGCCCTTCCTTGTCTGCCCCCCCTTTTCTGAGACTCCTATTCATCCCTCAAGACCCAATTAAGCGCTACCATCCAATTTCCCCAAGCAGTTATTTAAACACTCTTCTGGACTCCCAAGATACTTGTGATTCCTCTAATACAGTGCATTTCACATTGTACTGAATTATTTGTATTTCTCCTACCAGATTTTGAGATATTTGTTGCACTGTCATGCACTTAGCACAATGCTGGGCACATAGTAGGTATAAATGTTTGTGAACAAATGAGCAAACGAATGGAGGCATGGATGAATGAACACATGAATACAGTAATCAAACTCCATCCCAGAAGTAGAACGACTCAGGTTTCCCTTAAATCATATAATGATACACATCAGCAATAGAGTTTTTCCTATTTCCACAATCTAATAGGATGTCACAATCCCACATATTTTTCTGAAGAAATATTACACCATTCACCTCTGGTCTTTTAGATCTAATCCTAATGTAAACTTGGAAACAAAAGATCTACATAGATGAAAAGAGAAAAATAATCCCAAAATACATTTTACATTAATTTTTGCTACATTTACACATTCACTTACTTTATAAAAGTGATGGCTATTTCCCCAAATCTATTTACCTTCTTTCCCAATAAGATCAGTCTTTTCAAGTTTTCCCCAATGTTTAGAAACACACCTTTTGCACTTTACTGAGCTTCACACAACTTCATACAAGCAAACTCCTCGGGCTAGTTTCCAGCCTATTTAATAACAGTATCGTTGCCCGTTTCTCTCTTTCCTTCTCTCCATCTCATCAGGATGAAAAGGGGACATGTGGGTGTCCCCCCCATTCTCACTGCCACGCCAGGATGACAACCACAAACGCAGTGGAAAGTGGCTCCTGGCCACCGAGGAGATGGTCTCCCCCACGCCTCCGCACACCTGCATGAGGTACGGGCCACGGGCAAACCGGGCCGGCTGCTCGGAACAGACGGTCCTGCCGCGTAACATCATGCGCGTAGAGCACCCTGTGGGCCAGGCAGGCAAGACTCGGGAGCGAAGCCTGGAGAGTCCTGAGATCCAGAGCAGGAGCCATTCGGGCCACCTAAGTCCAGCCCTTGGTTTCGCGGATGGGAGGAGCAGGCAAGGCACCCAATGACGTCCTGACGCCCGTCCCCGTGCTCCCCCAGACACCACCTTCTCCAGCCTCGGCCACTCCCCCTGGGGACAGCCCAGCTCAGCACGGGGGTGGCAGGGAGGGACCCCTCCCTCCAGCAGGGCCCTAGGGACACGCTGACCTCAAGGGCTGCACCTCCAGGGCCAGTGAAGCCACGAATGAACCACGACGTTCAATCGGCTTCAACCTAACATGCGCGGGGCCCGGGCTGTGGCAGGACGGGGGGGGGGGGGGGGGGGGCCCGACATTCAAAAGGAAGCTGCAGCCCAGGCCCTCGACACGCTGGGGACACGGCCACACGGCCACACCGGAAGTGTACATTCCTCGCGTGATGACGGAAACACAAAACATCCCCGGGGCCCAGAGGACAACCCAAGAAATCCTGACCAGAAACTAGGGTCCGAGTTAGGGGTGTAGGGAAGGTTTTGCAGAAAAGGCAGCATCTTCACGGAATCTGAAAGAAAGAAGGCTGCCTCCGCGGGCACAGGGGGGAGGGGGCGGCAGGGCCGGGGGGGAGGGGGGCCTGACCGCGCGGCCCATCAGACCGCAAGCGTCCGGAGAAGAGCAACGAGGCGGGCGCGGCCCGCACAGGGACAGGGGCAGAGACGACACTGCAAAGCGGGCCAGCAGCGTGGTTCGGGGAGAGGACGCAGCAAGAAGGGGGCTCGGCCTGCAGAGGCTTGAGGGATCCGAGCGGGAAGGGACCCTCCCATCGGGGTGGGGAAGGGGACGAGCGCGGACGCGAGCCGCCTGAGACGCTTTCCCACGGCGGGAAGCGGTCCTGGTCCCGCTGGCCTCCCAGCAGGGCCCTCAGGTGAGAAGGGACGAGGGGGAGAGGGGCCTGTCCCACCTCTGCTGGGTGCAGGCGGAGCTTGAAAGGCCCTAAATCGGGCAGCAGCGCCTCCAGTCGGGCTTCCCTGCCTCCCAGGAGACGGCCTCCCGGCCTGGCTACCGCCCCGTTGTCAGCGGGGCTCAGGTGGGGCCACAGGGAGGCGGGCGGCAGCAGGGAGGGGGCAGGCGGCCCCCGGAAGCGCCCCTGCGCCAGGGACGCAAGGCCATCGGCTGCCCGCGTGGCCCGAGGGCTGAGGTCAAGCAGCATGGCCTCGGTCCACTCACTCGTCGCTGCCTTCGGAACACTCTGCCTTAAGGCGTGTTTTATAAAATAACGTAACATATATGAACTACGCGTTACATATGCAATTTTCAAATAATTTAAGATGCAGTGTTGAGATCCACACTCAAAAAATCTGGAGACCACGGTGATAAACTACAGTCCCCTTCCACCCCACCCACAAAAGGTCAGACTGCGACCCAACACAGAAAGCCTTCTACTGAGCCCAACTATGACTGACTTAATTAAATCCACGTTATGGACCTAAAAGTGAAGGAAAAAGTGAGGGGTGACAAAAGGAGAACATCACTTCATGTTTTAAAAATCTAAAAGCTTCCTTACATCTTGAATCTTTGCACTTAAAAGCATTGACGAAGATAATTTAGAAAGTAAATAACTTCATCTAGACCAAGAACTGTGTTTAAAAAACTAAACTCAATCCTATGCTTAAAAACCTATTTTAAAATAATCCATTCTCTCGAGGAAGCACTTTTTTAAAAAGACAAATGTCTAACAAAATCAATCAATCTACATTCAAATTTTACCAAAGCAGAAAAACCATCCTTGTGTCATGAAAAATGGTGGGTGTTATATTCAAACTATACCATTTATTGTCTCCTGGAGTTTCTGAGTAAAAGTTGGATACCACTCCCAACCCTCATGTGTGTGTGTGTGTGTGTGTGTGTGTGTGCGCGTGCGCGTGTGTGTGTATTTACCAGTATATGGATAAAAAAAAGGATATCTAGAAAAAATTTCTCCTGATTCTACATAAAAATGCCCTTCATTTCTGCCAACAGAGGACTCCAGAACTTCTCCCATTCTGAGCTTCTTTTAATTTTCAACTTTTTGTAGATTCTAGCCAAAGTTCTCATATTGCAGATAATATGGATTAAATCCCCATCTGACCACCAATAATGGCAACAAGAAACTAAAGGCTGACTTCACTACAAATCTTTTGTTGAAAACTCAAGTTATATACAGTAACTGATAACCTAGTATTCACACTCATACCTTTAGCAAAAATGTGTCAAGTTCCTACTGTGCAGTAAAGAGATACAAAGTCTTCCCCTCCTCTCAAAGCAGAAGTGGGGGACTCTCGTTCATTTCTGCCCCCCCAACCCTGGCACCTAGAACCCTGCCTGGGGGGCTACAGTGAGCGCTCTTCTTTGCCTCACCCAAGGAGCTTACGACCCAGTGGAGATGGGAAGTAAGACAGAGGAAGAAAGAAACTCATAACACTTGCAAATAATTATTATATTTTTATATTCTTATTCACATACAAGAATATCTGACAATAATTTCCATCTCCCTTCTCTCTCTACATAATGAAAATCTTATGTAGCTCAGAGAAAGGGTTTATACTCACTGCATGGTCTATTTCTAGTTTTAATTACAATGCTTGGCAAAGCTTGGAAGAAGATCATTTCAATTTGTTTCAAAAATAACTCCCATTCAATACAAGAAGATGGGATTTTTCACAGTTGTGAATTTTTTATTTCCTTCACAATGAAAATGGCTTGGCATATAAATAAAGCATTTGCTTAGAAACTTTGGTCTCGTGAAGATCCAGGGCTGATATCTATTAATAAAAATGAAGCGGTTTTCTTCAAAAAGTGAAAACCTACACTCCCCTTCCCACCACTGTTTCATTTCTATTTATAAGCTAGAGAAAGAGCAGTTCCCAGCAAACGTGAGTCAGGAAGGCTGGCAAGGTCTCTCTCTCATGGTACTTACTGATCCGTACAGCTCCCCCTTCTCATTCATGCCGAGGTAGAGTCCGCTGTCCACGCCTCGAATGCTGACCAGGCCCACCGCTATACTGATAAACTCCAGGATGCCTGTGAGACCAACAGCAGAGGGAGACAGGTCAGAGCACAGATCATCTCCCCTGGAGCGCCCACATCCCTGGGAGCATCTCCCCTGGAGCGTCCACATCCCTGGGAGCATCTCCCCTGGAGCGTCCACATCCCTGGGAGCATCTCCCCTGGAGCGTCCACATCCCTGGGAGCATCTCCTCTGGAGCGTCCACATCCCTGGGAGCATCTCCCCTGGAGCGTCCACATCCCTGGGAGCATCTAAGAGGAGGGCCGCACCTTGACCCGAGAAGTGTCTTCTCTTAAAACAACTGCCCCAGGGGGCTTCCCTGGTGGTGCAGTGGTTGAGAATCTGCCTGCCAATGCAGGGGACACGGGTTCGTGCCCTGGTCTGGGAAGATCCCACATGCCACGGAGCAACGAGGCCCGTGAGCCACAACTGCTGAGCCTGCGCGTCTGGAGCCTGTGCTCCGCAACAAGAGAGGCCGCGATAGTGAGAGGCCCGTGCACCGCGATGAAGAGTGGCCCCCGCTTGCCGCAACTAGAGAAAGCCCTCGCACAGGAACGAAGACCCAACACAGCCAAAAAATCAATAAATAAATAAATAAAAATTTTTAAAAAAAACCACTGCCCCAAAGAATTGATTTTTCAACTAAATTTTATCTTACAGTAACGAGACAAAAATACTTATCAACACAACACATAACAAAATATTTTTTAAGTAAAAAAGCTAGCATTTACATAGATATGGTAAGAAGTAACATGTCAGTAAACCAATGCACATGTTCTAATTAACTTGAAAGAGTATAATGTAAGAGAAAACTTACTTCCACTTTAACAATGTGAAATTAAGTATCTGTGTATGGCCATGGATTGGAAAAAAAAAAGTTCTATTCAGAGAAGAGTCTAGGCCCCTCATAATAAGAACAGGAGATGCCAACCAAAGACTTGTTTGGTTTACACTGAAAGTTATCCAGCTCTCCATTGTATAACTGTGTTGAGCTCCATCTGGAAAACTAAAAAGCCCACACATATCCCAAATACTTCTGCTTAAACAAAGCATTGATTTTCACTGTGCTTATCTAAGCCCCAAAGAGATAGTTAAGCAATTAAGATAACACAGTATTCTGGGGGGAAAAAATGCTGATTCCAAAAATGCTCTTGATTTAAAATAGGCATGGAATACTATATCCCAAAATCAAATCAGCATAATGATCTTCTTTTATTTCCTTCTTTCACCTTGCTTACCTCACTAAGAATAACAATACCTAAGCTGGGCATAAACCCAGAGTTTTATGGTCATACAACAGCAGCTCCAGGTTCTATAACCATATTGTTGTTTTAACATGATTACCCAATGGTACATTTGGGATGATGCTAGTATCACTCATGCTCAGCCATTTTCTCCATTTTGTCTAAAAGTGCTACACTTTGTGTAAACCTTGTATCGACACATACCAAATATTGAGTTGTTTTAAAAATGTCTCCAAATATTAAAAAATTTACTTACATTTAAGAGTTTAGAAAGAAACTAAGGGTAACACTGGGCTAGAGTCAGTCTGATGTGACTCATAGAAAAGCACTTACATGTATTTTTAAACAATTAATTTTGCAACTCTCACAAAATAGACTGTGTTGCAATCACAAGAAGATATGAACTACATAAATCTAATAAAGCAAAGGTTCCAAGGTGATGGACAAAGGGAAAGAGATTTCTTATAAAGAGGTATTCCTAATTCTGTTATAAGCACAACATGCAACAAATATTTTGAGCTTACAGTTTACAGAATGTCTATCTGGACCTGCAAAACTATGTGTTTTAACAGAATGTGAAATAGTGTATGGATAAATATAAAGAGAAGTTACAAATTGTGTTCTGTATCTGATAACCTGTGACCTCTAACCCTCTAGTGAAAAATATATCTGAAATAAGTTCATTACCAGCCATCCCTACCTCACAAACCAAATGGAAAGACAAATAAGGCAGTAGTTCCATGAGAGTCATTTCTTGTGGGATGCACGCCCTTATTGATGAATCATTTTATTTCATTATACTACATCTAACTCTTATGATTAAAAATAACTTACATTGTAGCATTTTATTACTATAGGACTCACACACATGTGAATCTCTTCTTAGCTACCTGAAAACACACAATATAAGTCATAGTTTTCCTGGAATAGTATAAGGAATTCATTAATGTCCAACTTTCATTGTAAAATGAAAACATTTGGCCCCTTTGCATCTGACCGATTTAATACACCATATCAATAAAACTGAAAGTCATAAAACTAAACAATACTTGCACCTTCTAAGAGGGTATCTGATGATCTTTCTCTTTTCCCTAAACAGGAGGCAGCTCTGAGACTATTAACTGACATTGCCCATCAGACCTAAGAAAAAATAAGTGCATGTGATCTCACAAAACCATGTAACTGGCTGGTCAGCAGAACATCAGGAGTAATGATATCAACAGCGACAATCGTAACAGCTGGACTCCTTGAGCATCTAGTCTGTGACCAGTGAGAGGCCTGATGTCATTTAGCCCTCAGAACAGCCCTAGGCATTACCATATGCTAATCTCCAGATGACACGTGGGGACACTAGGTTCAAGGATAACTTGCCCCCAAGCAATCAGACTCCAAAGCCTAGGTCCTTACTGACTAGGTACACCTTCCCATCACTTTTACCTTTTCTCACGGGTCCGTGATTTCTGTACCACTTTTACATAGTTATTCCCTCACTAGTGACTGGAAGATGTTACCTAGGTGAGACTCTGCAGGCCCAGCGCACAGGACTAGAGCAGAGGAAAGGAGTTCCTGGGACCGTGCTCTTATCACACAGAACTTGGGAAGGTGGGCACCTCCTGTGTGTGCAGACTATTCACACATTGTTTTTTGTGCACATAGGTTTTTTTTTTTTTAAAGGACTTAAGGTCCGAAATGATTATTATACATTTTGGAAATGAAGGTAGTAAGATATCTATCTTGTTATCTCTTTCTGGCATCAGCAAGATATGCACTCACTCATTCAATCAGCAAACTAAGGAGTGACTGTTTTGTAAGCCAAGCACCATGCCCTTTGCTGAGGGTATGAAGATGAACAAGGTCTAGCCTACACCCTCAAAGAGCTTCCTGTCTAGTGGGAGGAAGGACAGATAACCAGACAAATGTAATAACGATGTGGGAAATGCGGTGAGAGGCAGGTGTTCAGGGTACACTCAGTATCCAAGGGTGGGCGGCTCACTCAGGCTGGACGAGGAGAGTCAGAGGGGCTTCCTAAAAGGATTCGGGCCGAGACAGGCCTCCGAGGGGTGCTCCACATGAGAAGGAACTACATCTAGGGACCCCAGGTGGAAAAGGTTTCATCATCTCAAACCAGCACCCCTATCTCTGCAGCTCCTTGAGAAGCAGAGACCTCGAACGAGCAGCCCAGCTTTTTATGAGGTCACCTCATGATCCGAGGACAAGCAGAACTCAGAAGGTCTCAGTCACAGCCGTGCCCTCACGTGCAGAGAGGGCCGAAGCTGCGAGGCCGGAAAGACCTGGCAAGCTGGCAACCAGCTCCCGCCCCCCCGCAGACTGCAGCTCCGATCATTCCTGCCACCATCGTGTCCACCGTGAACTCCAGAACCACAACCAGCTCAGCGAACCTCTCCCTGGGCCTGAGCCACTGCCGAGCAAGTGATCCCAGCCTCACTGATTCGAGCGGGGCCGCTCCCCCAGTGTCTGTTCACGTGGGCGTGAGGCTCAGGAAAAGCCCAGGAGAAGGCTTCTGTGTAGAAACGGCGACAGGCTTCACCATCGACAGGAGAGGAACGGAAGGAAGGAAAGAGCGAGGAAAAGAAAAAGGAAAGGGAGGGAGGGAACGGTGGGGCTGTGCCTGAAATTAAAGTGTGGCCCTCACATGTGTCCCGGGGGGGCCCATCTCTCTTAGGCAGTTCAGAAGGGTCACAGCAATGGGCAGTGCTGAAGTGGCCTGGGAAGCATGAGGTCAGTGACGACTGGCATCTGGCGATTCCCTTCCACGGCAGGCAACAGTTCCAGCGAGGATGGACTCACTGGGCCCAGGAAGCCTGACGGGGTCTGCTGGGGTCCACGGTCATCTGTGGTCCGCAAGAGGCCAGGTCAGTTCCTGGGACCACTTCAGGAAAATGACCTCAGCAGACCATCGTCCTCGCTCCGAACTCACTAGGTAGTAGCGCTCAGCCCCCAAGCTCTGTTCACGTGGACCATGACCCCAAAGCCGGCCCAGCTCCCAAGAGCCCCTCTGCATGGGCCTCACCTCCACGCTGGCCATGGGAAGTGGGAGGGCCGGCCCGAGCAGCTCCACTCTGGCCCGTGTTAAACAACCCTCCAGCCTAAAAGCCCCCAACACTTAACAGAGATGCATTCTTCAGAGGACAAGAATGTGTGCAGACTGTGGAGAGAGGCCTGACACGAGGCTTTCGAAAATAGATTAACCGGCCCGCCCCCCGCCCCCCCACCAGAGCTCCCTGCTGGCCGGGAGAATCCCGCACCAGGGTTGCCTAATCAATCAGCTCAGAGCCCCAATCCCAGCAAGCCCGAGTCTGCAGCAACTTGAGCAAATCCCAGAGTTCATGTGGGAAATGACTAGCTGAATGGGAGCCATAACCCCACCGATTTTTCGAGAATCTGAACCTATCCTGAAAACAGCTCCTTAAATAGGCAGCCTTTCCCTTACTGAGATATTGAAGAGCCAGACACCCAGAACGGCATTGTTTCAAGTGCGAAACCCTGGAAGTAAGATTTTTTTGAACCTCTTTTTTTTAAACCGTACTGTTATCATGCTTCTCCGCTCTGGTACAACTTCACCTGACCCCTGGACCCGGCAGCCCCAGCCGGGAGCCCTGGTCCTGATGCAGGCGGCCTGGCGGAGCTGCACTCGGGCCGGAAGACGCCCGGCAGGGACGCAGGCATCTCCGCACCAGGCCGGCCGGGGTCACCCCGCTCAGGCTCCTCGTGCCAAGTCAAATAACGGATCAGGCCCGACGCTCACTTCTTTATTATTCCACATTAACATTTCCTCAATTGATTTTCTGCTCACTTTTTCCGTCTAGCAAGTGCTCTAAAGAGGAAAAAAAAAAAAAAAAAAAAAGGAAACGAACCGTCTGGCTCCCCTGGCCTATCACCCAGAGATACGAGTCCCGCTTCCCTTTCTCCGGGCTGGGCCTCAGCTCCACGCCAGCACCCCCGAAAGGAAAACGAAGAGCTCCCTCTAGGTCCTACCTAAGTTGTCACCGCGCAGCTCCTGCTGGGACAGCAGTAAGGTCCCCCGCCCACGACCCGCACCGCCGCCGCAGTGCCACCGCCACGCTTGCCAGCAGCTGCGGTCACCTGCGGCTGCGGGGGGTGGCACGTCATTTTCCCCGCACGCTTCCTCCTGCCTTTCCGTTTCAGGTAGAAAAGGCACCTTCTGTTTTAATCAGGGTGCAAGCCCCCCTCGCCCCTACCCACAGCTACTCTTTCCTATGGACTAGGAAAAAAAACCGGGGGTGCCTTCGAAGTCCCCAGAGCGCAGCGGGCGAGGAGGGGGGCGCACGCGGGGGAGGGGGAGGGCCCAAGGTGAGGCAGGCGGGGGCGGGGGCGGGAGCGCCAGGTGCGACGGCCGCAGCCCCGCCCCGGGTCCTAGCGCCCACCCGTCGCCTCCGGCACCCCGGGCGGGGCCGGGAGCCAGGGTGGGAGGCTCGGCCGCGCCGCGCTGCAGAGGTTGCTAATATTGGGACCTGCCGCAGCGGGAGACCGCGGCACTGCTGTCACCCCGGGGGCGCTCCTCCCTGCCACCGGATGGAAGCTGAAATAAGCCTCCCGCCTCGCCCTCCTTCCCCGCCCCCACTGCGCACACCACCCACTCAGCCGCATCCAAACCCGGGTGAGGGCGCGGCGAGCGCCGGGAGCGCCCCTCCCCCGCCGCCAGCTCCCAGCCGACCCCCGAGCTCGGGCCGGGCCCCCACGCCACCCCACCCCCGGCCGGGGCTTCCGCCGCCCGGCCTCCCACCCAGCACTGCGCCTACCAGCCCGCCGGCAGCGCCGGGCGGACAAGGAGTGGACGTGTCACCTCCGGGGTTGGAGGTGGGGTGCCGAGGCCGGGTTTTTGTTTTACGGTCTCTGTTCAGCCACCGTGCCAGCGTCCTTGCCGGCTGACCCCAGAGCGCGCCTCTCGGCTCCCCGCTTTCCGGTCCCCGGTCCCCTCCATCCACCCTGGTCCCTCGCTGTCCCCGTGGCGGAGTCACCGGATTCCTAATGACTCGGCTGCGTGTAGCAAACGTCCTACACGAAAGGTGACTGCGTTTAAAAAAAAAAAAAAAAAAAACCCACGGTGGGGGCGGGGTGGAGGAGCCCCAACCGGAGCCTCCCCGTCTCTCTGCGCGGGTCCCGGGCGCTCCCGGCCCGGGCTCGGCTGCACACCAGGCCTCCGGCCGCTCTCGGGCGCCCACCGCGGGCTCCCGGGGCCGGGGCCCGGCCACGCAGGGCGCGGAGAGGGGCGCCGGGCCCCGCTCGGGAGCGGTAACAATGGCACGCGGCCCCCGCCGCCTGCGCCGCCCTTTGTCCCCCTCCCTTCCCCGCGGCTCCCGCCCTGCCGGCCGGCCCGACCCACCTCCGGCGTCGCGAGCCCACCGCTCCCGAGACCCGGCTGTGAGCGTCGAAGGAGGGAGAAGGGTCCGAGACGGGACGGGGCTCAGAGGCCTCGGCCCCGCCACCGAGTCCCCCGCCGCGCGCGCCTCCGGCAGCTCCCACCCCGCGCGCGGCCGCGCTGCCCGGGCGGCGGCTGGATCCGCTGGACCCGCGCTCACACGCGGCGAGCGCGAAGGGACACGGCTCGGGCAAAAGGAGCCCGACCCCTAAGCGCGGCCGGAGCGCGCCAGCCGGCCGGGCGCCCGGGACACAGCGGTCCCCGCAGCCGAGGGCGCGCGGGGCGGGGGCAAGCCGCCGAACCCGAGCGCGTCTAGGACCGCGCGGAGTTGGCCGGCGGCCGCCGAGTGGCACCTGCCGGCCGGCGCGCCGGGGACCCGTCTGGGCTCGGCGCCCCCGCCCCCGGCCGCCCCGGCTCCTGCAGCAGCCCCGGGAGCGGCTGCAGAGAGCACTTTAGGAAAGTTTCGTCCCCGCTCCTCAGCGGCCAGAGCTGCCCGCTTCTCGGGGCTACGTTTCCGTAACTGAGAGCTGCAAAGCAGAGAAGGGAGGCAGCCCGCCGTTCACGCCGGTAGGTTCGGTGCGGAGTGAGCCGAGGCAGAAAATCCCGGGGCTCGTGCATCCGGGACCAGCCCCGTCTCAGGCCCGAACCGTCCTCACCTCCGGCATCGTCTGCGGCCCACGAACCTACACAGATAGTTTAGATCGTGTTCAACATCTGGCGTTAAAGCTTGAGGAAGAGAAATCACCACAGGACTTTGTTTTTACGACCTAGTTTAAGTGTTGTCAGGTGGGTTTACTCAATAAGTTAACTCCTTCCAACAGTCTGGTTGCCCAATCGCCCCCCCTCCTTTTTTTTTTTTTTTTTTTGGTAAGTAAGGAAAGAACCCGAGCCGCCCCTGCACCATCAGTTCCCCCCACCCCGGGACTGTGCTCGCCGAGTCGCTGCTGTCGGGCTCAGGGTGGCCCAGCAGGCACGTGTGTGCACTCATTAAAGGGGGCAGTCACCAGCCCTCGGGTCTGCAGCCATCCATGCTGAGTCACAAATACTCTCCTCGGGAAATGAAATCCTCGGAATGCCCTTTAAAATTAGCTCGCAGCTTTTGCACGGGCGCACACACTCACACCAGAGCCACACAGGGCTGCACGCCATGGAAATGACAGAGCACAGGGACTAACTCGTGGCTGGAAGGACAAACGCCCCTGGTGAGCGCCCTGCCCCTTCCCGAGTCATTTTCCCCCAGCGCCTCTGACCCTGCAGCCCAGAGTCTAAAATACGACTTTAGTCCTCTTCCCAACAGAACAATCAGCAACCTTCGCCTAAAGGGTTCCAGACCCTCACGGTGGGAATAAGCAATACGCTTAATTTAAAATTCAAGCAGGATACTTATTGGAGGAAAAAAGGGAAGGGGCAAAAACTTCATTTGACACAAGATGATAAACACTGCCTTCAGGAAAATGCATTTTAAGTTCTCAGTAGTTAATCATGAAAGCTTTAAACTCGTGCAATCAGTCCATTCAAAAGAAACTTCCTAAACCCGATCTTCCCGTGTATCTGATGCAAAAGAACTAGGGGCTTGTGTTGTATTTATAAATCATGCCCTCCTTTACAAAGAAAAAAAAAAAAAAAAGCCTTTCAGTGTAGACCCGCATCAGTGCCAGCGGCAGATCTGCAATTCCGGAGGCTTCCCTCCCCCCACCCCCGCCCCTTGAGCTAGCAAGACAGAGACAGACCGAGACAGAAAGAGGGAGAGACCCCTTCTCGCATCCCCCGCCCAGCCACCTTCTCGGTAGTTACAATCCGAACATGCCAGCATGGACAGTAAAGGGTTAATGGTGTACCTACCAAATCGGCTGTGGTCTTTCCTGGTTCCCTGGATAGTACCATTGGGGAAGATTTCTAAGTGAAATCCAGTCCTGCAGTAGAGCTGCCTCCGCCTGAGAATCCCCTTTAAATGATCCAAGTCCGTGACTGCAGGTCCCCTGGGAAGCCCCCCTGCTTCGGACTGACCCAGGTGGTCACTTAACAAAACCGGGCTGTCCGCCGGCAACACGGGCACATTCCCAAACGGTGCCGCATCCTGCACACCGAAATAGTTCCCAACTTCACCTAGGGGAGCCATCAGAAGACTCGGCTTTCGGAGCACAGCGATAAACAATAATGATGGTGCCAACCCAGGAGCTATTAGGCGAGGTATATCCAACTCCCCTCCCTTACTGCAGTTCCAGAGAGAGAAAAAAGGTCCTTTTCTTCAATCCATTAAATGGATAAATAAAAGTCATCTGCTGTTTCACTGGCACAGGTTCAAGGTCAAACCACGGATAGTCTAAGAAGCCACCACTTTATACTCACACACTGACATATTGATAAACGTATCTATGTATCTCTACAGATAGATTCCCCGGCTCTCAGCAGGCAGGAAGGTCTTCATCCCATCCGACCGTAATAAGGAAAAAAAATCCGTAGTTTCTCCATTTGGTTTGAGATCAGAATGACCATAGCAACTTAAATGCCTAGGCGTTATTATAGGGGTTTTTAAGATGCACGGGCTACGTCAGAATTTACGGATCCAGGAAGGCATGCGCCGTTTTCACTCTAACCGACTCTGCAGATATCAGCAGGAATCCTTCAAGGGGAAAAAAAAAAAATCTCACGTTGGTGGCGGCGACAAATCTGCCCCCGTCCTCCCTCCAAAAATGAGAATAATGGTAATAAAACAAAAAGAAGGAAAAACTTTAGGCGTCCAAAGCTGGTATCCAGAATTCTCCAGGGGCTCGGCAGGCGTCCATTGGCTTAGCGCGGGCGGCGGGCGGCGGCGGGAGCGAGGGGCGCCGCGGCGGGACCCGCGTGCCGCCGGCGGCCGCGAACAGGTGTCGCCGCGGGCGCGGGGCGAGGTGGCCGGCGAGCGCTCCTCCTGCGCAGCCCCGCGGCGCGCAGAGTGGCGCAGGCAGCGGCATTGGGCTGGGTTTAAGGTAGCGCCGCGCCGCCCGCGCTCCCCGCGGTCCTAGCGCCCGCCACGCCCGCCGCGCTGCGGCAGGCCCCGCGCCGCGTGCCCGAGCGCGGGACCGGGGGCGCCCCGAGCCCGGGCCTGACAAAGGGAGCGGAAGGCCGGAGCCCCGGGCCTTCAGGGCGGCCGCTCTCCTGCGGAGTCGAAGCCGGGAACCGAACCCTCGCTCGCTGCGGTGGCGGAGGTGCAGACTGAAATCGGGAGACTAGTTTTCACTTGGGCTCAGATGCTGCTTTGCGTTATGAAATAAAACTTAGCTGAGAGTTGGAGGGAAGGGGGTTGGTCTAATGAGCTTGAACGGACACCGCACTTCCTCTCTCCTTCCTCCTGCAGACACACAGGCGCAAGCTGTGCGGCAGGTGAGACGGGGGTGTGCGCCCAGCCCCCTCCCACGCGCACACACAGGCCGCTGTGGCCGCGCTCCCGGTCTGGTTCGGGGCTTCCTGGGCATCTCGGGCCGGCGCTGCGTTTAGGTCCCGCCCCGCGGTGCGGCCGGCTGGGGGGCGCCAGAGCACCGCCTCTGTCCCCGAGCTCGCCTGGCGCGCGTCTGCGGAGAGTACGGGTGCAGGAGCGCGCGCCGGGGGCTCCCTACCCCGAACCGCGCTCCGAGGGCCAGCAGGGCCCGCCCTCGGGGACGCGAGAGGCGAGGACCCGAGTCCCCCACGGCCCGAAGCCGCCGCCGAACCGGGGGAGCCCGGCGCGGGGGGCGCCCGGGGTCGCGGCCGCTGCTTCCTGCTCTGCCCCCGCGGGGCGCATGTGGAAGCCTGAGCCCCGAGCCCGGGTCGCGGTTCTGCTCGCGGCCGGCGGCCTTCGCGCCCAGCCCGCGGCCGGGACAAAGAAACCCGCCGCCCGAGCCGCCCGGGAGCCGCCCGGTGCTCTCTGCGCCCGATCCCCGCGGGGCCGGCTGGAGCGCGGCGCCCCGACGCTCGCCCCCAGCCTGCCCGCGCGCCCCGCTCGCCCCTGCTCCTCTTTGTTCACATTGTCTTAGAAAGGGCCCGACTCTCGGGGCGAGCTGGTGAAAGTTGCCGAGACTGAGCACCGCTCCAGACCGCGGGACGTGCGAGTGAGAAGCAAAGTCGAAAGCAGCCTAGGACCCCTGCGCGGGGAAAGGGAACCGGAGCCTTTTTATGGGGAGAAGTCGGATCCGCCTCGGCGGTCAGCTCGAGGCTGGCGGCGAAGGACGGGGCTGGCCCTACTCGGGACGGAAGGCTTTCGCCGGAAGATGAAAGGGAGCAATGAATTTGCAGATTTCTTGGGCGCCGGAGGTGCCGGCGACCTGGAGCGACCTGCCCCTGCCCCCCGGGCGGGAAGGTGTGCTTGGCCCGCCGGGAGGAAGGAGGGGGCGCAGTGCCCTCCCTCTCCGTTCCCACACCCTTTGCCGCAGTCCCGGGTCATGGGGCGTCCGGGGCTGCCTCGTGCGTCTCGCTTACGCGTTTAGTGAGCTCCAGAGCCCTGCCCCGTGGTATTTACAGCAGTCACGTCGGCGGTGGGCTTTAACCTTAACTGCTCAGTGGCAGATACAAGAAGCTGGGGAGGAAGTGTCACTTCTCATAAAGCACCCGAGTAGCTCGCATTCATCACGCAGGCGTTACTGGACCGCTTGGGTACAAGGCGCGGGGTTGGCTACTTTTTTGTAAAACCTAATGAAGAAAGAC
The DNA here is from genome assembly GCF_028023285.1 of Balaenoptera ricei. Lineage (NCBI taxonomy): Eukaryota > Metazoa > Chordata > Mammalia > Artiodactyla > Balaenopteridae > Balaenoptera > Balaenoptera ricei. Next base: position 1,622,263 of record NC_082656.1, on the reverse strand, counting down.
AGGCAGGAGGACAGAGGGAACGATGGAGAGAGAGGGACGCTTGACAGGGCAAGACGAGCAGCACGTGGACATGTCCACTGAAGACAGGCCTGGGACAGTTTCCACCAGCTGTCTCCAAGCACATTCTTTCGGTCTGAATTTAGACCGTCAGCCAGTGAGCAGAGACCATTTCCGCTTCCGAAGCCTCGGCAGCCCGGTGACTGTCCCTTTAAAAGCGATGCAGCAGTGGGCGAGCGGGCTGGGAGCTGATGGAGCACTTTCCCGGCTGGAAGCCGCCTCCTCGGGCGCCTCTTGCCCACTGCAGTTGCCTAGCCCGCGTTTCCTCGCGGCTCCAACTCCAGCTGCAGGAAGCCTGTGCTGCTCCCTCGCCCCTTGAACTTGCCCATCAGGCTTCTCCCCCTGCTTCTCTTGGGTCGAGCTTTCCTCTTCCAGTAATAGGCACGGTATCCTTCCTTTCACCGATCACATCCCGTTTCTCTGGACCTCACCCACTGCCCAGGGCTGACTCCCTCAAGATCTCGCCCAGCCCCGCCGTGGTCGAGAGCTCTGCTCACAAATACTCTTCAGTTAGTACACAGACGCTAAGCTCCAAGAGGACTGAGGCCTTGCTTCCTAGAGACAGGTGGTGTAATTGGCTTAATAACACCGCCTTGGAAGACTGTTGTTAGGAATAAAAGAAAAAATGCCCATGAAACAGGCAGCACACAATAGACACTTAAGACACGGTAGCTATTAGTACAATACTCCTAATATAGCTCCGTGGATTTCTGCTGCCCATGGGGTATTTAGCAAATGGTATTATTGATTTGAACCCCAACGGTCCCTTAGGCTACCTCTTCCCAGCATATTAATCCCTCTTGTTTCTCCTTTTTCCAGTTTTTCCACCTGTCTTTCCTGCTGATAATTTGAGACTGAGACCCAAACAGGAGAAGTAACAAGGGAAGTGAAGAGAGATCCGGAGGGGAATGCGCACTTGGATTAGGGGTCTGCACGTCTGGACCCGGCTTCCCCCATCCCACCCACTCCCTGTGATTTCCCGTTCGCCCCTCACGGAACTGCTGAGCGGACGCAAAGACAGGTCTAGGATGCATTTGTGTAAAAACGGCCTGGAAGCTATCGAGTCTCTACAGATCCAAGGTGACCATTTGGGAAAAGTGTCCTGTCCGCCTCCACTACGTCATTAGCATGTGTCTCCTCCTTTGACTTCCCTGGACCCCCCAAATGCAGACCACCACAGAATGCTTTCCTTCCTTTCCTGCAACAACCAGGTGAGGGTCCTTCTGTGTCCACTCCCCCCATCCTCCCACCCTACAGCCTTTCGTCTACTGGCGGGCTTTGGTGTGGGAACTCTGAGGAGTGGTGGGTGGGAACACTGGTTGGGAGGTTCAAGTCTGTTCCCAGTCTGACCCCCATGTCTGACCCCCATGACTGACTGGGTTTGAGCTTCAGTGGTTAAGAGGACAGAACCACTGTAGCCAACATTAATCTATGGCTTACTGTGCTCCAGAGGTTCAACTAAGTGCTTTCGTGCTTCATCTTTTTAATCCTCAAAACTACCTTACAAAGTAGGTACTGCTATTGTCCCATTTTACACATGAGGAAACTGGCTTATAAAGGTCGAGTAGGAGGCACAGTGCCCCGGGGCCAAGTCCATAGACCTCAGCGCCCCACGGTGCAGACCCCCAGCTGCCCTCTGTTATACTGCACGTATGCTTCTAAACATTTAGAAACAGCATGTTTCCATAAAATAAACATATAGGAATAAACAGCTTATATACATGTATAAACAACCAGTTAAAATGCATAATTAAGAAATAAAGACCACACAGTAGGAAAAGAAAGATAAGATTTCTAGGGAAAAAATTAACAAAAATGTGCAAGATTTATATGAATAAATGTGTTTAAAGCCCTCTAGGGACACAAAAGAAAACATGAACAAATGGAAAGCCACACAATGTTCTTGGATAGAAAAACTCAATTTCATAAATATGCAACCATTCCTAAATTAATCTAAAAAACACTTAACATCATCATAATAAAAACACCAATAAGTGTTTTTTTATTAGAAGAACCAATTGCTAAAGTTAATATACAAAATTAAATTTAAATTGAGAAAAAAAAGTTTGAAATTGACAAGAAAAATAAAAGGGTAACTAGCCATACAATATTATAAGTATTTTAAAGCTGTACTAATTAAAACAGAGTAGTATTATCCTATGACTTATTCATATTAGCATATGAATAAAGAGATAAAGCAATAACACAGAATAGGAATTTTAGAAATAGACTCAAACACATATTGGAATTTAATACATGATAATCAATGGGGGGGGAAATGAACTATTGAGTAAATGGTTTTGAAACAACTGAATAGACAACTAGAAAAAAAGCAGTAGTACCTATTCTTCACACTCTGCATGAGGGTAAAACCTAAATGGAACAAATATTTAAATATAAAAAATAAAGCCATAACAAGTACTAAAAGAAATAATGGAAGAATTCCTTTATAATCTGAGTTGTGAAGGCCTTAGTAATTGTATCACATAATCAAAACATCTAAAAGAGAGTAATGATAAATTCAACCACACACAAAACATTTGTTTAACTGTGTGGGGGAAAACACAAATTTAAGAGATAAATGACAAAATAGAAAAAAATGGGCATCTCATATCAAGATAAAGAACTAATTTCCCTAATATATTAAGAGCTCCTACAAATCAGTAAGAAAAATATGACTTCTGGTTTCCAGTCTGACATGCAGAACTTGGAGGTCCCCTCTCCTCACAAAAAGAAAAAAGTTGAACAGACTGAAAGTCAACAACACTTCTTAGATCCATCAAAGAATTGAGGTCACAGGATAAACTGCTGGTCTGGAAACTGGAGAGATAAGACAGACAGATACAGAGAATTCTTACTGGAGCAGAAGCCCACAGCTGGAACCAGTATCAGTAGGAACACTTTAAAGTGTAACTGATGAATTGCTGGGAGCTCAGTGTGGACAAGCTGAAAAGCCCAGAAGAGGCCCAGTCTTAGACCGGTCCTCACACTCTCCTGAGATTTACCTCCAGAAGCCCCATCAGGTTCTCACTGAGGATTTCTGAGAAAAATCCCCTCCTGCTTCCTTCAGGAAGAGGGAGGAAGTAATCATTTTGAAACATGCCCAGAGTTCTCTGTTCTCTTTAACAAAGCCTGCCTTCAAGGGGAGCTATTTTACCAGGACCCAACCCACCGGGGGAGGGGAATATCCAACTCCAGCCCACTCCAGCCTTCAATGTGGGGAAGGGAAACACTGGACCCAGGCTCACTGAAAGACGGAGACCTAGTCATAGGACCACAGAACATTTCCGTGTCCCCACCTCACCACCACATCCACAGGGCTTCCATGTAATAACAGGGATTAGAGCTAAAAGAACTGCAAGACGCAGACCCTATTTAAGGAGTCTCCAGGGAAACCCAAAGACAACAGGGGAGACAGAAACAAGGACACCAGAAGAAATTTTAGCCCTTGACACCATAGCTACTGCAAACAGTAAAAACAGACTAGCTCCTAGCCAGGTAAACATAAAACCTCACACTAAAGGACTATCTACCTCAGTAATTTTTACCCAATACATCAAACTAGCTTTCAACAAAAAATTACAAGGCATGCTAAAAGCTTAAAAAAACAAATAAACCAGAGTATGAAGAGACAAGCAAGCATCAGAACCAGACTTAGACAGACTCATATATGACGGAGATTTTGGAATTTTCACACCAGGAATTTGAAATAACCATGATCCATATGCTAAGGGCTCTACTGGAAAAACTGGACAGCATGCAAGAATAGATGGGTAATGTAAGCAGAGAGATCAAGACTAAAGGAAAGACTCTAAAGGAAATACTAGACGTCAAAAACACTCTAACAGAATGAAGAATGCCTTTGATGGACTCATCCGTAGACTGGACACAGCCAAGTAAGGAACCAGTGAGTGTGAACATATGTTAATAGAAATTTCTCAATCTGAAATGCAAAGATTAAAAGAAAGAAAGGAACAGTGGAACAGAATAGCCAATAACTGGGGGACAATTACAAAAGGTGTAACATACACATAATGGGAAGATTGGAAGGAGAAGAAAGAGAGAAGAAAAAAAAATAAAAACAGAAGAAATATTTGAATTGATAACAGTTAAGACATCTCCAAAATTGATGACAGACTCTAAGCCACAGATCTAGGAAGCTCAGGGATACTAAGTAAGAAAAATACCAAAAAATCTATGCTGTATATCATATTCAACATATCATATTCCATGTCTACAATGTAGACAACCAAAGACAAAGAGAAAATCTTGAAAAGGGCCAGAGAGGGGTAAAAAACCCTATCTATAGAGGAACAAGGGTAAGAATTACATCGGACTTGTCTTCAGAAACCATGCAAGCAAGGAAAGAGCGGAATGAAATATTTAAAGTGTTGAAAGAAAAAAAAATACTAACAACAGGATAAAATAGTCAGTTTACAGAAAAAGAAATGCAAATGGTTCTTAAACATTAGTAAATATGCTCAACTCCATTCATAACAAAAAAGGGACAAAAAATAAAACTGTGCTGATATACCATTTCTTACCTATAAATTTGACAAATATTAAAAATAATATGAACTGGTGTTAGAGTTTGGGGGATTCAGGCACTTTCATACATTACTGTGGAGATGAAATTGAGACAGCGTTTATGAAGGGCACTTCAGTAATATTGACTAAAATTACAAATACCCAGGTCCTTTGACTCAACAATCTCTCTTCTGGAAATTTATCTTAGCTATCTATGGGCACATGTGCAGAATCGTGTGTCTAGAAGATTCCTCACTGAAGCACTATTCGTGGTAGCAAAAGATTGGAAACAGCCCATCAAGAATGTCCATCATGAATGACTGGTCACATGAATTATAATAAATCCATAAAGTAAAATCTTGAGCAGTTTGTTAAAGGAAAAAAAAAAAAGGGAAGCTTTTTGTATACTGATATGAACTAATCTCCAAAGAATATTGTTAAGGAAAAAACTACAGTGCAGAACAGTATATATGTTATGCCATCATTTGTGTCCTAAAAAGAAAGCTTTTCTATTTATACATGTAATTAATATCTCTATAAATACATGCAATCTCTTTGGTTGCCTCCAGGAAAAGAAATTGTATAGCTGAGGGATAAGGGGTAGGAGGGAGAATTCTCACTATATACACTTCTTACCTTTTTGAACCACAAGAATGTAGTATCTATTTACAAAGGCATAAACCTGGTTTAATTTTTTTAATAATTACATTTCCCTCCTTCAAAGGAGTGGAAGCACAGTGCCTGATGCAAAGATCTTGGGAGAAACCATAGAAGATGCTGTGATTAGGGACCACGTTCCCACACACGACCCCAGGAGCATGAACTGACACATCTCTGAAAACGTGACAACGTCTAACTCCTCCGGCTCCAGGGCAGCTCTGTGGATTGCTTCTCTTCGCTGTCTCTCCACTGCAGTGCCTGTCTTTCCTTAGCCATGCTCAGCTCTCTTCCTGCCCATCTTGCCTTCCTGCCTGTCCCTATGTCTCCTGTCACAAAACGTGGCTGACACAGCCCGGGACTTTCTTCACTTACAGTTGTCCCAACATGACATCACTTTGCTGCCCACCTCCCACTCCGAGTGCATCCTTGTGGCCAGCAAGCTGCCAGCTTCCTCATGTGGTCTCCCCTTCTTGTTTGCCTCTTTAACTCCATTTTTCTTCACTTTCATTTTGGTCACTCCAGTGTAGTCCATTTTAACTTTTCTTGCCTATTTCCCTAACTTTTAGAATACAGATGGAGGTCAAACAGTAACAACAACAACAAAACAATAATATGTATCAAATATATTTATAGAAAGTTAATATTTATAGAGATATATATTTACAGAAAGAACTTCACATACATTATTTCATTTAAACTTCATTACAGTGTGACTCAGACATTATTATCTATCTGTTAAGGTGGAGGAAACTGAGGCTCAGAGAGGTTAAGACACCTGACTGAAGTCACACAGCTAAGTGAGGGAGCAGGATTCTAACATAGACCTTACAACACCAAATTTTGAGTTTTCTTCTCCTTTAATATCTCGTGAAATTTAACAATAACTTAAAACTGGGGCGGGGGGGTTCTTTTAAATAGCTAACTTGGGGATTCTTCCATTCGACCAATTAGGTGAAAAAAAGCTTCCCTTTTTCTCTAAAGGCCTCTTCAATATTTGCTTCTTCCTTTATAGTTGATGGAACGTTCCTAGTATTCTCTAAGGATGGTTAGAAACAAGTAGCCAATCACTACTCATTGGTCTCATTGGTGCCACCCAAATTCTCCTGAGATGAATGAGGCTCTCGGCCTTCGGCACTGACCCTGCGGGACCTGACAGAGCTAATCGCGCTCGGCTTGCATACACTTGGAGCGTCCAGAGGCTCAGTCCCCGAGCCGTTCTCTATACTCCCTTCCTAGACGATTTCATCTCCTCCCAAATCTCTAAATACAGTCCAGTAACTGAGACGTCCCGAATTACCTCTCTGGACCCCCCTCTCCCCTAAACAATAATGTGTAACCAGCCCCCTCCCTGCCACCTCCGCCTGACTGTCCAGGGGGCCTCCAACACCCAACACTACCACTTCCCCCGGAAATCCGGGCGCCCGGGTCTCTCCTGTCTCAGTCCGAGGCACCGGCATTCACTCAGCTGCTCAGACCCCAAATGCAAGTCACTCTTCATCCAAACCCTAACAGTTCTACTTTCAAGACACATCCCAAACCCAGCCACCTGTCACCGTCTTCACTGATGCCACTTTGGCTTCACACCAGCATCTCCCCCACGTGCTACAACGCCTGCACCTCTGGTTCCTCTGCTTCACCGTGTCATCCAGGCCACATCAACACGTCAGATCCTGTCACTCCCCCGTCGCCCTTACACCTAATTACCTGCAACACCTGTGAGCGCCTGAGCCCCGACTTTTTCCCGACCTCATCTCCTGCTTCCCACATGGTCCCTCTGCTTCCCGAAAGCTGGCTCCTTGAGTTTCCCTAAGATGCCGAGTACGTTCCCATCTTCTGGCTGACACTCTGCTCGGAACACTTTCTCAAACACCCCGTGGCTTTGTGGAGGTCTCCATGGAATTGCCATCCTCTTAGGGAGAAGTTCCTTGGTCACTCTACCTAAAACAACGCTTCTATCACCCACTATCATTAGTTTTTGTCACAATAATTATTACTGGCCAATATGTTTACAATAAACAAAATAGACAAGGCCCTTGCTGTCGTGAAGCTTACATTCCATGCAGAGAAGCAGACAACAAACAAGTAAAGAAGGTAATTCTAGAGAGTATCGTGTGCTATCAGAAAATAAGAGTCCTGCAGAGGTGCCTGGAAGCTCTTCGTTCTAAGAAAATGACAAAAAGGCGCTGGCCTTGCTAAGACCTGAGTGAGGAGAATTCCAGCTGTACAGGGTCCACAGCAAGAATGAGAGTGAAATGACTGCGGGACGGAAGGTCAATGGCAGCAGCAGCGTAAGTGCAGGCTGGAGTTGTGTCAGGAGAAGGAGAGATGGGCCAGATCCTATGGAACCTGGGAAACCTTGCTGAGGAGGTGGGCGTCATTCCAGGTGTGATGAACAACCATTGTGACTGATAATGATTCCCTCGAAAGGGTCCACACAATGGACAACACAGTGCAGTTACTTCACTTTTCAAACATAACAGATGCTGAGTGGTGTTTAAAAACACAATCAAAGTCCTCTGGAATTTTATGAACTCTCATTATAATCAGTCTTTATCTTTCCCAATACTTCCTGTAACTCCTTATTCTTTCCCAAGACTATATTTTCCCCCTGGTTTCTCCACTCCCACTTGTCCCCACCTTAAGCTTAATTTGTAACCAGGAACCCACTGAGTCATCTGTCCATATTCTCTGCTCCATTTTTTCCACCTTGGCTCTTTAACAGGATGCTGGGCTTAATGGAACATCTATCTGCCTCACTGTCCTGTGCTTCTTCGTGATTCAACCGGTAATTATCAAGTTACCATTTTTATAACAAGTACCTAAAAACATAAGACATAGGAAGAATAGAAAAACTATAAAAGCATGGATTATATTAAGAAGAAAATAGTATTAGAGGTGTGACTTAAATTTCTAGAAGCCATGTATCAAATGTGGTGAAGGATGAGTGAAAAAGAAAAGAAGGGTAAAGAGAAAATTATTAACAAAGAAAGTAAGGGCATCTAACTTCTACTATCTATCTGCCAGCAAAAACTTCATACTTCATTAAAGAATTGCTTTTCCAATTAGATCAGAATTTTTTAGAGTAGGAGAAAATATCCAGAAAAATATTATTGAGTACATATTTTGTACAAGACATTGTACTAGAGTTTGTTTGGGACATGCATACAAAAAAGACAGGATTCTTCCTCTCTTTTATTTTTATACAGTCTATATTCATTTACATTTTTCTTTTCCTTTATTTTCTCCTGCATTTCCCTGCTTTCATCTGGGAACGTTTTCCTTCTGCCTAAATAACTCTCTGTGGTTTTTCTTTCAGTGAAGCCTATAGGCCACAAATTCCTTCAGTTTTTGTTTGTTGGAAAATGTGTTCATTGCACTCTCATCTTTTCAGATATTTTCACTGGGTATAGAACTCCTGGTTCACAGTCCTTTTATTTTATTGTCTTATAGCTTCTGTAATTTCAGTGGAGAAGTCATCTGTAAGTCTTACTGTCGATACTTAGCAGGTAATGTGTCTTCTATCTCGAGATGCTTTTAATATTTTTCTTTTTGTCTTTGGCTTTTCAGAAGCATTAATATGTTGTGCTTAGACACAATTTTTTGTGTGTTTACTCTGCTTGGGATTTACTGAGCTTCTTAAATCTCTCATTGATGACCTCCAGTTTTGGAAAACTCTTGGTCATGTTTTTGAATATTGCTTCTTCCCTATTCTCTCTTTGCTGGGACTACAGGTATGTGTATGTTAGACATTTTTTGTTTTGTTTCCCATTCCTTTTCTCTTTGTACTTCAGTTTGAGTATTTTCTAATGGTCTCTCTTCCAATTCACTAATCCCATTTTCTACTGAGTCCATTCTGCTATTAAACCACTCACTAAGTGCTTAATTTCAGGTAATGGTTTTGTCAGTTCTAAAATGTCCATTTGATTTTGTTTTAATAGATTCCCGTTCTCTGGTGAAATTTTCCATACTTTCATCTGTTATTTCCATCCCCCTATATACATGTGTGTGTATATATATATACTCTTGAATATTATTTTAAAGTTCTTATCTATTAACTCCATTAGTTTTAGCATGTGGTCTGCTGCCGCTGTCTGGTTTTCATCTCTTTATCATCATTTATATTTTCTTGCTTCTTTGCATGTCTAGATGTTGTTGATTGTAGGCCAGATGTTACATATAAAAAATGGGAGGATCCTGAGGATGCTGAATTCCATTCTTTTGGAAAGACTGGGTGAGGGGCTGATCACCTGAATCCAACCAGGAATTGAGTTGGGTTGGTGCTGGGTTGCACTTTTAGTCAGACTCTGGACCTGTGGTTCACCCCTGCTCCTCGGTATAGCCCCCTGACCCCATGCTTCTGAAGGGGAGGCTGGTGGGTATCAGTTTCCTCAACCCTGAAAGATTATGGGAAATCTCTCTCTACCCTTCAGAGGTATTAAAACCAGCTCTCCAGCCTCCTGGCCCCAGAAAGTTTCTGAGTCTGAAGCCCCTCAAGTTTCTAGTTTGTCCCACTAGCCCCATGGGGGTTAAAGCTTTGCCAGTTTCTCTTTCCTTCACAAGGACCCTCTGCCTGAGCCAAGTCTGAGCCTCAACCTGTGTCCAAAATCAACGAGTACTCCGGGGCCAAAAACAGCTGTCAATCACCAGCTTAGGGCTTCCCTGGTGGTGCAGTGGTTAAGAATCTGCCTGCCAACGCAGGGGACACGGGTTCGAGCCCTAGCCCGGGAAGATCCCACATGCCGCGGAGCAACTAAGCCCGTGCACCACAACTACTGAGCCTGCGCTCTAGAGCCCACGTGCCACAACTACTGAAGCCCATGCACTTAGAGCCCGTGCTCCGCAACAAGAGAAGCCACTGCAGTGAGAAGCCCGCACACTGCAACAAAGAATAGTTCCCGCTCACCACAACTAGAGAAAGCTGGCGTGCAGCAACGAAGACCCAACACAGCCAAAAATAAATAAATGAATTTATAAAAAATACATATATATAAATCACCTGCTTACCTTGGAACAATGTCCCTGCTCTGTAATTTTTGTTCCATCTAGTTTCTTCCACAACGTTCTGTGTCTTTAAAGATATCGTTTTTGTAATTTCTCCAGTTTTTCCTAGCTGCAGTAGGACAACTGGCCTGCCTCAACCAACCACCCGCTATCCAAAACTAGTGGTGAATTATTATGTCAAGGACTCTACCGTCTATTTCATAGTGTCTTCCAGTTTTCAAAGATCTTACACATCCACTATCTCAACTGAACCTTTTCCCAAGTCTGGGACATGGATAAACCAGGGCACCTGCCTCAGAGGAGTCACTGAAGTCCTACCCCCTGGGCATGACTGTCCATGAGAAAAGCCAAGAGGGCTTGTCCAAGTTCTTCCGAGACCTAGCTTGTCTGCACTGATGCTAATTTAAGGACATGAAAATAAATGAGAGGTTATTCACCAGGCTAAAAGCATGGCCTTCAACAACTAACTTAGACTTGCCAGCCTTCGCTTATAAGACTGCATGAATGCAGACAGGTTCAAGGTGAGGGTTAAGGTCATCAGTGAATTACCTTCTTAGGTCTTCAGAAAGGCGGCTTTACAACATTTATGAAACAGTCACCTCAACCAGCATTTTCCACTGAGTTACTGAACAGAGAAAACACAAAATCAAAAATTACATTCCAAATTTGTCTAAGGATATATATATGGCAGTAAAATTGTACCCTATATGAACCTCCTGGCACATTAGTTTTATGGATTATGTTGGTATGTAAACTCACCTCTAGATAACTATGCTGGCTTCTCGATATTATAAAACAGAGAGAATATGTTTATCCTTACAATCTCTCTAGAGAACTTTACCAAGCTAACCTTGCAAGAGAGTGGAAAGCACAGCATCTGTAAGCATCTTCTTGTAGATATCTTGGCCAGTTCAGCAAAGCCCTTTCCCTGGGGCACAGCGGCTGCTGTTTGGCCGAGCTGGTCCTCAGCATGGTGGTGAGCAGGATTTCTGCAGTAGCCTCTCAACGAACTCCAGAAAGTCTCTCTGCCCAAAACTTCTCCCCTCACACTAATGCAATTAAAACCCAACAACAACAACAACAAAATCAGAGGGGGAAAGAGAGGGAGTCTTATTCATGAACTAGCCAGACCCAGAAGACATCGTTAGTATCAAGTGGTGTGTCAGCATTTATCAAGAATAATTAAATAGCATGGGCTCAAAGAAAAGTAAGAAAATACAGAGACACCCAGCACACTACATCACGGTAGACAGTTAATGTTGGTGAGGCGTTCTTATTTGCAATATACAGGAGCAACTTGAGGGCAAAGGAAGTGAAAGCGTTTTTTTTTCTTTAATCATTTTTTTTAATATATCTTTTGGGAGTATAATTGCTTTACAATGGTGTGTTAGTTTCTGCTGTATAACAAAGTGAATCAGCTATACGTATACATATATCCCCATAGCCCCTCCCTCCTGAGCCTCCCTCCCACCCTCCCTATCCCACCCCTCTAGGTGGTCACAAAGCACCAAGCTGATCTCCCTGTGCTATGCGGCTGCTTCCCACTAGCCATCCATTTTACATCTGGTAGTGTATATATGTCCATGCCACTCTCTCACTTCGTCCCAGCTTCCCCTTCCCACCCTGTGTCCTCAAGTCCATTCTCTACGTCTGCGTCTTTATTCCTGCCCTGTCAGTAGGTTCACCGGTACCGTTTTTTAGATTCCATATATGTGCGTTAGCATACGGTATTTCTTTTTTCTCTGAAAGCATGTTTTAAACACCAGCAGTGGTGATATTTCCTTCTCCACAGTGCTGTAATTTGTTCGTGTACGTATTTTAATCAACCACCCGTATTTGGGGTGTTTCCTTTAGTATGGCATCATTTACTTCAATACATTAATACACACAGGGAAAGGACAATAAAAAGTTCTTAGTATTTCTAAGTATACCCTAATATGGAGAGAATGCTGTATTTTGAGTCAGTTCTCATGTGAAAAACCACAAGGAGATCCATCTGACAGTGCCCATTCTTAATCTTTGAACATTTCTTTAACGATAGCTGAATTTTACTTATTTATTTTACTTGCTATCTTTCCAATTGGGTTGGATGCTCATGTAGCTCTTTTTCTGTCGGTTTCAAGTACGTATGTGATTACGTGGATTTCGAACGGGATAGTTACCAGTGACTAACCCAAAACCTAAAAACTATGGCTTTTTCCTCTGTAAAAATTATTGGAATGTGAACTAAATTTGAAAACATAAATTGAAGTAAAACATCAATATTCACGCACCTAAAGAAAGGTGTGCTCCCCTTTGCTAAGTTGTAGAAAACCACTTACACTATATGACAAACTATGGAACCAGATCCTGAATCTCGCACATACTCTTTTCCACAGAACAGTATGCAAAGGGATGTCCCCCCACAATTCATAAACCCCTGTATCCACAAAAGGAAAGATAAAGTAAAATAAGCAAAACAAGACACTATAGCAAAGTAGAAAGAGGACAGTTCAGAACCCTGCCACCTGGCAGATGAGACAAGCTCTTTAATGGTCCTAAGACAAATTTCCTCATCTGTATAGAGAGGATGATAATAATATTTGCCCCATACTTGTTTTGAGAATAAAAACAGAGAGACCATGTAAAATGCCTGATACCTAAAAGAGGCTCAATAAAAGTACGTCTTATTAATGAGCAGAAATTAATTTTACATAAACAGTAAAGCTATTTTCAACAAAGGAAAAATAAAGAGGAAATGATATTTATGAAGACTAAGTAATAACAAAGGGAAAAGCAAAAAAACAAAAAACCTTTTAATACAGTATGATCCCCACCATACAAAGCCACGTTTGAATGGGGTAGGGGCTCGGGAGGGAAGCCTGGCCGACACACGGAATGCCAGGCCCTGCTTGTTACGATCGTGAACTTGCCGAGTGTTTGTGTTCTAGTTCACAGGCTTTCAATCGTGTGCTTAATGTTACTTACATAATGAAAAAAGTTGTTTTTGAATTTTGAAAGCTAAATGATGCCCTTTCTCATAAAAATTACCAACTTCCTAGCAGAGACATTCAAAATATTGTTTTATATACTCCAGAGCTGTTTGTGTACTTGCTAATAATAATTTCATTCAATCCATCATTTATTGAGAGCCTGTGGGCCAGAGTCCAGAAGGAAACAAAATAAATGAGATAGGGTTCTGTCCTCAATATGTCCCTTGACAATAACAATGGTGGTAGTTCTCTTATTGTAAATCAGCTTGTTCATTAGGCTTCCAGGGAAACAGAGAAAGAGAGAGAGAGAGTGGGAGGGGGAGGGGAGGGGAGGGGGAGGGAGGGGGGAGGGAGGGGGAGGGCCCAGGAGGTTGATCGCAAGGCATTGTGGGGGCTGGCTTGGCAAGTTCAAACTCTGCAGGGCAGGCCTGCAGGCTGGAAACTCTGGGGCAGGAGGAATTTCTTCTACTTCAGGGAAACCTCACTTCTGCTTCTAAGGTTAAATTGATTGGATCAGGCCCACCAGATCACCTAGGATAATCTCATCTACTTAAAGCCATCTGATCCAGATGTTAACACCACCTACAAGTACCTGAGAGCAAGCCTGCAGGACTGTTGATTGGATAACTGGGGGCTGCGGCCTCTCCAGGTGGACACTCACACTGACCCCCCCACCCTCCACAGGCACCCAACTTTGCGCTCCTTTATCTTCTCCTACTTCTTCATTTACTTAAAGCCGCTGGTGTCTCAGCTCATTTCAGACCCCACCAGAAACAGGGCTCTCAGGAAGCAAGGTCCTTGCTAAACCCCTGTCTTCCTTCCCAAGGCCAGCTGGACACAACACTTGGTTGTTCGGGAGCTTTCCACGTAGCTGAACCATCATTAATCAAACACGGTGTTGTTACTACACGGGTATAAAAGCTCTGTCACTGGACAGCGTTCTTATTCTGGGTAAAAAAAAAAAGGCCATTGCTTTGATCCTGGCGAAACCAAGGTAGAGAGGAACCAGAAAAGTTCACGAACAGCAAAAGCCACTTCCTACTAACCGCACATCACGTGCCAGGAGCCAACACTGCAGGCTCCAAAGGTTCTGTGATCCATTAACCTTTATTTTTACCTTTTTATTGGGCAGTCTCCTGTTTGAGCTTACTTGAGGCTGTGGTCCCTTACTTATTCACATAACCAGCCTTGCTCACGTCACACGTGTCTACGCTGCGGCCATTCTGCCCCCGGGGACCCTAGGCAACAGCTGGAGACCTGTTTGGTGACCACCATTGCAGGCGGAGGGGTGCTGCCGGCATCTACAGGTAGAGGTGCATCTACAATGGACAGGACAGGACCCCATGATGAAGGATTATCCAACCCAAATGCCACTAGTGCCAATGTTAAGAAACCCTGGTCTAGCATGAGTCCTGCCACAAATTCCAATCAAGTTCCTCAAAAACTAAGGCTATAAAGAAAATAAACTTGCTAAATTTTATTAACTTCTAGCTTCCAGACATTGCTGACATTTCCCTTCAAAATTGTATTAGAGTTTTTAGTGATTTTGAAAGAGTAAGATGAAGAAAATATGTCTGCTCTGAAACTAGCTGAAACACACATGTTCTGTGTGAAAGTTACTGTTATTGATTGTAGTATTAAATCTTTAAATATGATCACATGTATGAGATGTCCACCACAGTGCTGTTAGTTTATCATGAAACATAATTTATGTTATTGATTTTTTTAAGTAACATATTTCAAGTGATTTATTCAATCTTCACTTATTCTTTAACAGAACCTACATTAAGTATCACGTGCTCCTTTCAAAATCCATTTCACCTCAAATGTGGAAGGAGAGGAAGTTTTCTAGATCATAACTGTAGCATCCTCATGCCCAGTGATTCTAATTTACGTGTAATACATTTTCTGCTAACAATCCAATATATTTGTCATTGAGGAAAAAATAAAGGCTAAAAGTAAACTGAAAACTGTGGGTTTTTCATTCCCCATTGTATTAATCAGGATTCTCTAAAGAAATATAATCAATATGATATATGTGTGTTCGTAGAGAGAGAGAGAGAAAGAGAGATTGATTACATGTAATAGTATTGCATTATATATTTAAAGACATACACAGAGGGAGATTTATTGTAGGGAGCTGGCCCCTGCGATTAGGAAGGCTGGCAAGTCCAAAATCTGCAGGGCTGTCCAAAGGCTCGAAGCTGCTGTAGAACCAGGAAGAGCCTACGTCCTAGTTTGAAGGCCGTCAGGTGGGAAAATTCTCTCTTACTCAGGAGGGGGGAGTCAGCCTGTTGTTCTAGTCAGGCCTTCAACTGATTGGATGAGGCCCACCCTCATCTTGGAGGGCAATCAGCTTTACTCGGGCTACTGATATAAATGTCAGCCTCATCCAAAAGAACCTTCACGGAAACACCCAGAATAATGTTTGACCAAATTTCTGGCACATAAAATTAACTATCACACCCACTGAGGGAAAAAATGACACCAGGAAAAGGGAAGAAAAAATAGAAATAACTTAAATGTCCAATAATAAGGAATCAGTTAAATAGACTAATTCAGCCACAAACTGATACACATAAACCATTATTTTTTAGTGCAGTAGAAGATTGCTTAGTATCATGGAAAAGTTTCTTAAATACCATTGCACAGGCTCCACCATTATGGACATGAATTCTTATTGTACCTTGATATATAACTCATCCAGGCCTAGAAATTTAAATCTATTTAATGCTCACAGGTACTCACTTACCAGAGCAGTAAAATGGAGTCACGTAATTGGAAGGAAAGTTTGTGATGATCTCATCCAAAGACCCGCTAAGAGTGATAAAGAACAATAAGACGGTGATTTCAGTTTACCTTAAATTACTGATGGAACCTTGATTTCAGACACTTTAAAATAATAAGCATTTAAATATCAGACTAAGATTTGATGCTGACCATTAAAAAGCATGGGGAAAGTACAAACCTATCATGGCAAAATAATGCTTCACTATTCCTGTTTTTTGTTAACACACACACAAAAATTCCTATTTTTTTGTTACACGGGAGGGACCGATTTGTGCTCTGCAGAGTATTGTTACCATCAGAGGAAACCCCAGGCATCGGTCTGGGTCCTGCTGATGATGTGTGCGGTTTCTGTGTCGGGTGACAAAAGAATATAGTTGCTTGGGATTCATCTCAGATGAACTGCTAGGATTTCCCTCCCCTTCTGGTGAGAATGCTGGTCTAGATTTTTACTTAAACTTTTGACTTGCTTTTTTCAGACATGCCCAAAGCAAAAAGCAAAAAAGGGTGTTGGGCGTGCAAACTACGATACCAAAAAACAGGCCTACAATTTCAGAAGCAGTGTTTTCACAACTACATTTTCCCACGTCTAAAACAGAGGGTTTTTTTTTATCAGAGAGAGTCTTACTGAAGTCATTTCTGAAGTTAATCACAAAAAAGTAAAAAGATTATCGAGTTTAACTTAATCAGTGTCAGGGACCAGCCTTTCAGAATTCAGTTATAAATTTATAATACATCTATCTGCTAACAAAGAAGAATGTCTATAAAATACGTTAAGATCCTTAGACAAAAAGGTACTGCTAGCCCCAAACTCTGAAGCTACAGCATTATTATAGCTATAGTAGTCAACATAATCAGAAAATTTTTCTTTAGTTTTGCAAAACCAGTTACTGAAATATATTACCTCTATTGGGAGGTTAATGAATTAATTTTTCTTAAACCAAATTCAATAATTTATTAAAAGACCTTCCTTCCCACAGCAGACAGCTTCCTCTAAGTGGCCACCAAATAAAGATGATGCTACTGAACCAGGTCTGTGCACCAGGGGTTCCAGAACTTTACCTGGAAGTTACCTGGGATCTTTGTTTAAAATGTACATTCCTGAGATCAACCCATAGAGATTCCAATTCAATATGTCTGGAGTGGGACCAAAACATCCACATTTTTTTTTTTTTTCTTTTGGCTGCATTGGGTCTTCGTTGGGTTGCGCGGGCTTCTCATGGCAGTGGCTTCTCTTGTTGCGGAGCACGGGCTCTGAGGCTCGAGGGCTTTAGTAGTTGTGGCTCTCGGGCTCTAGAGCGCAGGCTCAGTAGTTGTGGCACACGGGCTTAGTTGCTCCCCGGCATGTGGGATCTTCCCGGACCAGGGCTCGAACCCATGTCCCCCGCATTGGCAGGCGGATTCTTAACCACTGCGCCACCAGGGAAGCCCCCAAAACATCCACATTTTTAAAGCATAGCCAAGGGACTCTGGGTGGATAGCCAAGGATAGATCAATCAATAAGTAGTTAATAAATGAATAAATGGTAAAGATTTCATATGTATACTTAGTTATATATTTATTCTTGGCTACTAAAACACAACAGTTCTCATGAAGGAGAGGGACCCTCCTTTTCTAGGTGTATATACCTAATATAAATATTACTGCAAAAGGAATACAGGCTTGCTGTAAAAAAATTCCAGACAATCCAGAAGCATACGAAGTAAAAATTTTAAAAATCCCTCCCCTCCTCTCATGGGCACTCTAGTCCTTGATGTGTATCCTTCCAGACCTTTTCTACGTAGCGACCTATATGTTTAAGGTTGTCTCTTTAAATGGGAACAAATTACACAGATGATATGCAGCTTGCTTTTTAAAAATCAGTGCTGAGCCATGGACACCCTCCTCTTCAGAACCTGCAGACTTACCTCGTTCTTTTCTCACAGCCACTTCATTTTCTGTAGAATCGATGCGCTGTAATTCAACGATTTCTCCTATTGATGAGTGGTTGGGCTGCCAACAGTTTTTCCGTCTACGGACGATGCTAGGCAATATCCGTTGACCTGAAGTCAGGACCCCTCCTCGCAGGACCGCAGGACATGACGCTCAGAGGAGAGAGGTGCGCCCGGGGTCGTGCAGCCCAAAGCACCTGCCCCTTTAGCACGGTTCGCGGTGTCACCCTTCTCCCCAGGAGGCTTTCCTAACCTGTTCGTGATATTCAACTCTAGCCGATCAACACGGATTGAGGTCCTGCTAAGCGCACAGCCCCATGCGACGTGCTGGGAATTCAAGGCTGCATGTCCCCGCCCTCAGGGGACTCGCCATCACGCTGTCAGGTGCCAACTGGTGATGGAAACAAGAGTGGAGGGAGAGGGCTTCCTTGGTGGCACAGTGGTTAAGAATCCGCCTGCCAATGCAGGGAACACGGGTTCGAGCCCTGGTCCAGGAAGATCCCACATACCGCAGCGCAACTAAGCTCCTGCGCCACTACTACTGAGCCTGCGCTCTAGAGCCCGTGAGCCACAACTACTGAGCCCACGTGCCACAACTACTGAAGTCCGCGCGCCTAGAGCCCGTGCTCTGCAACAAGAGAAGCCACCGCAATGAGAAGCCCGCGCACTGCAACAAAGAGTAGCCCCCGCTCGCCGCAACTAGAGAAAGCCCACGTGCAGCAACAAAGACCCAACGCAGCCAAAAATAAATAAATTAAATAAATAAATTAATTAAAATAAAAAAAAAGAGTGGAGGGAGAACAGAGGCAGGGGCGACGGCCTCCCCAGGCCCCGCTGTCACCCCCTGCAAACCTCCACTAACTATGCCCGCCCCGTGAACCCAGCCGCTCCCAGTACCTGGCCGCCTTTCCGGAAATGAAATCACCCGAGAGCATCCCACACAGTTCTCCTCTGGGAGATGCTGGCTGTACATCTTGCAATAAGTAAGTAAATAAACAAGCATATAAATATACATTACACACACCTGCGCCGGGGGGTGGGTACAGACAACACACCTGGAAGTGAGACCCAGCCCCGCACGTGGACGTCATGACGCGCGTTCCTTCCGGGAATTTCCATCTGCAGGTCAGACACAAAACGCATTGGCTCTCTAACGTGCAGAGCTGTGTGTGGTTCAGGTTCTGCGTTTATCTCTCTAAGGCGATTCGTTGTTCTTTTATGTTCAATATGTCAGGGCTGTTCCAGGTACGACGTGTGATTGATCTCCTTGCTTTTCCCCGGCTGGCATCCCACTCTATCCCTCCACAACCTCAAGTTTAGATTTCTTTCCTAGTTGACTTGTTCCTTCCGTTCTGTCCTCAGCAGAGACAGTCACCGTCCTCTTCGGATAACAATTCTTCGTAATCTGAATGCCATCAATAAGTCTCATTTCCGCCGATTTCCTCATCCCATTTTCATTGTCCTCAATTTCCGACCTTACACTATGTCTTGCATTTTCTCTGCACGTCCCATGCGGTAGGACATGCTCCCAACACCACCCGGGGGTGAGCCCTGCACGTCAGGCTTCGTCACCCACACGTCCAAGTCCCCAGAAGGGGCTGCTCCTCCTCAAGAGGACCTGTTACCTTCCAGGCCTTCAGTTCCCCTCTCCCAACCCCACTGTGCTGGTCGGCAGGGTGCCTGACTACACTTCACAAGAGGAGAAGCTTTCGCGTTCTGTAAGATAGTACCTGCAGCTGCTTACAAAACGTTCCTCGTCCACTCGAGGTATTTTATACTCGGCGGCCTTGATGTTACAGCACTGACTTTGAAGGCGATGTTTTCATGCCAAGCCCCAGCCTTGCCATCCTTGCTAAGTAAGCATACCCTCCGGCACGATGGGTCAGCGAATGTTGACACTGGGTCAGAAACCAGTTTTTGAGCAGGAAGCTAAAGCTAACGTCTCCCTCGTCCTTTGTGAGTGATTATCTCCTCTTCACCTTTTGGGGCAGATTGACCCTCAGGTAAAATACGAGCTCCCCCCCTCTTCCTTTCCCTTCACTGTAGGGACGTTTGCTGTTGTTCCTTAGACCCTGCAGAAAGGAGAGAAAACCCTAAATGAGGGATCTGAACAACCCTGAAGGCTCCATTAGACCTTGGCAGACACCCAAGGAGACCACCAAGCTTGCTCCTAAGTGCACAGTGTCTAATAAAAATGTGATGATGATTACCATGATACATTTATTGAGCAGCAAAAATGCGCTACATTTAAAAATGTATGCGCTCTGTTATTCATACCTCCTGATGGGTGTGTAGAAACTGCTGGCTCTTTATTTTCCCCGAGTACTTGCATCTTGTTTTCCTGGCCTGATGACTGCCCATGGCCACCATTCTGCTCACGTGCTGGGGTTTTTCTGTGGACCAAGGGCTGCACCTGACCGTCACCTCACGTCAGGACCACTTAATTGTGGGTCGAGCTCCGTTCTGTGGAGTCAAGGATATTTACCCAGCCCACTGGATTTTTTTTTTCTTCCTATTTCTCCAGAGGAAAGCATTTGTTTGAGCTTTCAAAGTGAGGAATTTGCTTCTTCACCCAGAGATCACACACACACACACATACACACAAGCAACTTCATATCCTGAATCCACTTCTGATTTAGAAATCACGGCAGGAAATCACTGCCCTCTCAGGCGAACTCCCATTCTGTTTGGAGAATAACAACAACAAGAAATTAGTTCCTTGGGGAATTTCCCCCAACAACCATTGCTTTATAAGTACTTTATCAACTCTTAGGCAAAGTGTCTTAAAATACAGCAAATGTTTAACAAGTGGGAAACCACAAGTTGCGTTTCAAACCAGAAATAGGTGCTTTGTGAACTGCTTGCTTTCTCTAAATTCTGCAATGAAAAGAATAAAACCAGTCAATAGAAAACTCTTGTTGTAAATCAGGTGAAGTCTGTTTTTCATTGTACCTGCCCTCCCTTAAAGCTGCAAGTCACCAAAATGACTCAGCCAAAGCAGAGAAGGACATTGCAGGACCCAGCCGGACTGGGCGTCTACACCCAGCACATTGAAGGCCAGTTCTTAAAAGGTCCCCTCCCCTTTTGCACCTGCAACTATTTTCAGGCACAAGTAATAGAAGTTAAATTGGGCACTTGTGAGCTGAATTCAGCCCTGGCTCCTCATTTCGACTGAACAGGAATCATTTTCTAGTGAAATCACATTTTACGAGCAATTTTTGTGTCTGCATGTTGCGGCTGAAACCAACCACCCTAAAGATGACAGCAACCACTGTCTTTAAAACTTAGTAGTACACTAAAAGTATTTGTCATTCTCTCTCCTCCTGGCTTTTCTAAGATGATAAATCAACACCTGTCACACGCATGCAAATTCAAAAAAACTAACATAAATTCAAAGCTTCACATGTTTCATTTCCCCCCCTAAAAAAGTCTGGATTTGAGTCAATAGTTACGCTCAAGAAAAACTCCTATAACAAAAAAAACCCAGCTTATCTCCAAATCCACCCAGTAAAAATACTGTCCTAATTTTTTTTCTTAGTTGCCCTATTTAAAAATAGTTTGCAATTCATGCAACTCCTGTCTTTCTACACAGAGGAAGTAGTATATGTGTCCATGTTACGGCAAATTTATCAAGATGTTAAGTGCAGTAAAGATAAATGAGTGAACTCACTTCGAGAAAGAGTGCCCGTGACTAGAACTGAAGGTCTCTTCCCGGGAGAGACTGGGGTGGGCAAGTGAGGCGCCCAGGATGCGAGGTTTAGGAGGCTCTGGCGAGCTGACCCTGCCCTGGAGGGGCCCCGAGCGGGAGGCCTGCTTCCTCCCTTCCCCGAGTCTAGGTCACGCTGGGGTCGGCAAGGATGATGGGACCGGGCGGGGCTGGTCCCTCTAATAGTCCCTTAAAGGACAGTGGCCCTCACTGCCAGGCCTGGAAGCCCCCGTCCGGTCCCCTTGTGGCGTTAAACCCGTGATGCTGAGCTGGGCAAGTCCTTTAAGTGGGATCCCCGTCTCCTGTCTCCACTGCCCCTGACGAAATGCTGCAGGGAAATGGAGGAGTAGGCCCGGGGGCACAGGCTCTGTGCTTGTGGGGGTGCAGCGATGCCTTTGGGGGAGGGGCAGGGCTCCGCAGGCAGAGCTCGGGGGTCCGTCAGTGCACGAGGGGGCAGACACGCTAGAGTCCGTCTGTCTGTCTGGGCTCTCTCGGGGGCTGGAAAGGCACCCCTGGACCCCCAGCCACTGGCGCTGGGGCACTCGTGGCTGAAGGGCCACTGTCACTCCATGAGGCTCGTCTCTAACTGGTGCCCACGGCCTCATTGCAAAGGCCCCGCGGTCATTGTCACCATCAGCGGGGCTGCCATCAGGCAGTTGCTGAGAACTTCCCAGAGGGGCTCGCTGGTGGCCGGGGGCCGGGGCTCACTCATGTGGAAGAGCGGCCGCGCTAATTCCCAGGCCCCCGGCCATTAGGGAGCGAAGCAGCTCATTAGAGGTCCTACCCTCTCAACTCCAATTACCCCCAGATAATGATGGACCGGGTCCCGCCGCAGACGCCCAGAGCCCACAGCTCTCCCCTCACCCATGATCTCGTCAGCGCATCCTCAGAGCTCAGCCCCAGGCCGGCCTCCTCCTAACCAGCTGGGAACGGGGGCCCAGAGCGCTGGTCGCCATCCAGCGCTTGCAGGCAAAGTGCGGGGCACGCAGAGGCGGGTAGGAAGTTTCCCCCAGCTCCTCATCTTCAGAGCAAGGGGGGCAAGCCATGAGTCGCAGAGCTTTTAATGTCTCTTCTCTTTGCAGAAAACTGTACAAAACAAAAAGCCAACCCGAACCCCTCCCTGTGTCATATTAATTTAGGAGTAAAAGGTGAGTCAGGGAAGCAAAGAGAGAGTGAGGGAAACACTTCTCAGGAAAGCAGGAAATGGCATGCATCTGCTCTAAAAACAGCATCTTCACCAGGTACCGCGTGTTGGACCACTGGACAGAGACCCCTGGGCCTCAGGCACTGCTGTGCACATGCTTTTGTCCGGTGTCATCAAGTTCAACTTGTTTCCTCCATCGCTGAGCTGCTTAGTTCTCTATCTGTGTTGCAATTTCACACTGAGTTCGAAAGCCACAATTTTGAATTTCCAGCTTTCTGGCCACGTCAAGGAGTTTGTGTTTGTCCACCTGTGTCCTCACCTGCAGCCCCTTCCTTATACCTGGGTGTCATTTGAAAAGTGTCATGTGACTCACATCTGACCCTATTAATGGAATGTCTCCAGAGCTGTAACTGTCTAATCATGAGGAAATGTATCATTCCATTGTTTCACTATCTTAAATGAATCAACTTGCTTTCTCTGTTATGTCAGTATTCTTTCCAATATGCAGCAGCACAATTTGGAGACTATTATTTTACTGACAGATCTTGTTCATGGGCACTAATGAAGGAGATATTTTCACAGATAATCCAAATAGCACAGAGCTCATATTTTATAGGGATACTGTTTGTTTATAGGGATGCATATTTCCTGATGTCCTAAACTAACATCCCAAAGTCCCGATGGAAAAAAATCACAACTGTTTGGAATGTAACAGAACTGTCAAAAGTGACACGCAATCAGCTGTGCAAACAGCAAAACCTAAGTCACTCTTCTGTTTATCCTGTGCCGGGGTGAAAATATAAATGGTGGTTTCCAGGTGGAAAATAAAACCAAAGAATATAGGCGCCCCCTTGTGGACGGAGCCGACACTGCACGTCAGGATGGCTCGTCCACATCAGACTACGGCCCAAATCACAGGTAAGTTTTCCAAGACGTTCACCTTCCTAATTACTGCTCAGGTGAACACTCGTCCTGCTAGGCAAGGACATCGGAGCTTGATGTGCTGTGTAATCAGGCGCCTTGCCTCCCAAAGTCTCCTTAGCGGACCCACTGTGCATCTCCAGAGCCCCCGGGGCTGGCGGCCCCTGTGCTGGGAGAGGCGCCCACCCTTTCGGGACACCCCGGAGCCGCCCTGGCCTTATTGCTGCACATCGAAGACACAGGGCCCCCCTGTCGAACACTGTGCGTTCACGGAATCTTCATTATGTGGAAAAGAAAACCTGACCTGAGTAAATCTCGGGATCCTCGTCCTCAGAGACGTAACAGTGCTGTCCTTGCGTTTGGAGGGCACGGCAGGGCCAGAGCTGCTCGCGAGCATTAGCCGTGGGTGCTCCGTCCTCAGCCCGTCAGTGCCGCGGGGGCAGCGGCCTTCTCCCCTTTCGACTGTAGCACTCGGAGGCCTTGCTGGCACATGCTGGGTCCTTGGAAACTGGGTGTCACACAAATAAACCCCGTTCTGATGTCCGAATTTGGCCTGCTAGAAGGTGGGACCTGCACGAAGGACTGGTCAGGCCTGCGAGGGCAAAGCTCCCTTCCTCCGGCCACAGGGGAGCAGGGGGGAAGGAGTGGGGGTCGGGCAGCGTCCACCCCCTGCCCGCCCCTTGAGAGGGCGGCAGGTTCCCCAGAGCCCCAGGGAGCAGGTCTGGCTGGGGCCAGAGAATGTGCCCCTCTAACAAGTTTCCAGGTGATGATGTTGGTCTGAGAACTGCATTTGGAGAACCACTGATGGGAAGTGCCGTGTGAGTCTCACTGTTAGAACCTCCTGGAAACTTCTGAAAATGTGGTGCCCAGACCACCCCCGGGACAACTGAAATCAGAATCTCTGTGCCAGAGGCTGAAACCCAGATAAGCTATCGGTTTTGAGGACAGAAACACACAATAACAATGCGTCTCTTTACTACAAAGTCTCCCCTGACATTATCTCACTGGAACCACAGGCAATCCCGGGAGAAAGGAAGGAAAAGTTTTAACTCAACCCGAGAGAAGAGCAGTCAGGTTATAAGTGGCAGCTCTTGGACTTGACTTGGAGGACTGGTCTTTTAAAAAGTCAACTCCAGAGTCAAATGCACTTGGGATGGAGGTGTTAGGAGGTGACGGATATTAGCAGTGACAGCTGAAGCCAAAGGGACCCAGGGTCCCTCGGTGGCTGATGGGCCCACAGTGGCCCAGCGGGCAGAGGAGGGGTGAGACACGCTTGGCCTCTCCCTCCTGTCCGTGAGTCCGAGCTGACCAGATGTGAGGTGTAGACCCGCCCCAAAATAGTGCCACCCGAGCCATCAGGCTGGTGACCACGAGCTACGGAGCTGACCTCCCTCTGCCTTCCAATGGGGCACCCGTGGGACAAAACATGTTCCAAAGACACTGTCATGGACATGTAGAGCATTAATTTCATATCACGATTTTTTATTTTCAGTCAAAAGAAAGAAACACATCTTCCGGTCACCATCCATTTAGAGAAGCTGGATGCACATTACACACGAATACATCCATAAAGACACATAAGAAAAAAGAGAAAGTTGAAGGTAGGAAAGAGGTAAACAAGAGTTTGGTCATTCACAACCCGACGCCATAGGCTTCAGGTTTGCTAGTCTGTTTGTAGAATGCAAAATTATTAAAGCCTAGTAACAAGATGGTGTTTTTTTAAAAAAGTAAAATCTTTATCTAGAGGAAAGTCGCTAACTAGGAGTCGGTAGGCCTGGGTTATTGCAAGATCAGCACAAAAACCATCCAGTCTCTGGGTTCATTTACTTCCTTTGTAAAATTAGAAAGTTAATAAAAAATGTCAAGTGTTTCTCCCAAATCTAAAATTATATAATGCCTTTAACAATTGAACAAGAAATTTCAAATTTCACCTTTTTCTTTTCTTAACTCTAGATTTGTGTATCCAATATTTTGCCTTGTTTTTATTGTATGTACACGAGTCAGCTATGACCCCACTGAAAATTAGTCAGTTGCAGGAGGGTCAACTCTAAAAAGAGCAGTAAATCTGTAGGGTGGTTCCCTGACTTCCTCGCTGCGGGGGAGTACAGCCCCAGAGTCAGGGAGGATGAGTGGAAATCAGACTCCCCCAAGCTAGGCCCTTTGCACCCAGTTTGGTGACTCACCCTTCCGGCTGCTGGGAAGAGTGAACGGTCTCACACCCAGGGCATCCTGCCAGCCGTGTGGCCATTACTAACCACACTTAAGTTCTAAGAAAAAACTTTTTTTGTTGTTAGTATATAAGAAATTTGCAGAATCCCATAACAAAATTTATCATGAAAAAAGAGTGTTTTTAATTTTCTGCTCAATTAAATAGTCATTCAACAATAAAATTAACTTCCAGAGAATTCAAACATTCCTATCATTACATACAAAGGTCAAATGGGTCTTTTTCCCTTGTCATTAGTACAAATATTAGAATAATAATACCTTTTCCTCTATTCAGATGGCACCTCTTTTCCCAAGGGGTTTCATGTGTTTTTCAGAAGTATTTTCTTTAAATATCTTGACTACAGGAAATAATCCCAGTTAAAATACAATGTGTTTTATAGGAAACAATAATTGTGATGTAGTTTTACAATCTTAAACTTTATTGAGGAAAAAATTACATACACTTGTTATCTCCAATATTATTTTTAAAAGCATCACATTTTAAGATAGACTTTACTATTAATTATTATTATTAACAATAATCATATTAATTATAATCATTAGCCTTTGGCAGCTGCTCACACGGAGAAACTAGAGACTCAATAAGCTTCTCCGAGTTTAGCATTTTCATGCAACATATAATTTTGAAATACTGAAAATAGATTTAAACACTAGTAATTCTATACTTGTGTCCTTAATAGTGTTGTGACCTAATAGATTTCTTTCCTACTTAAATTGTTTCTTCTACTTAATAGCAATTATCCAAAACTCTGTAATTCATATTAGACTTAGATACAGAGACCCTATTAAATCTTACTGGAGTTTGGAGTAAAATATATCAATTAACATTGTTAATCTTGACATGATTTATCATGCTTCTTAATTCAGCTTATTTTAGAGCCTAGAGACAAATATATATATATATATATGATTTACATATATATAAAATTTCATATTATAACACATGTTACAAAGAAAACAGTCAATGAAAGAAGTAACAAAATTAACAATTCTAATAAGAATTAACAAGAACTAATTCCACTACTGTTACACATCCTAAACTTTCTAGAAATAATCATTTCACCCAAGTACCATTATCAATACTTATCAGAGAGGAATCTGGAATATTCAATTGCTTCAAAGGAGCAGTGTGAGTGATAGCATGTGTGCCTTATAATTTTTTCCAAAAATCATTTACCTTTCTCAGTCCTGTTTGACCTATATTTTTCCCAATATCTTCCTTTATATTTATATATACTACTCTGTGCTTTCTCTACCTAAATTGATATCCACTATAATCTATTTCATCAAATTTAAATAATTCAAGCATTTGCTCTTGAGTAAATAACATTAGGAACTATCTCATATTCCATACACCTCATCAAAATTAGTCAATTGAGTTTTTGGAAACTCAAAGTAGGATTTGTGACATCGCGTGGCTCTCAAGTCTTAGCGCACTTGAGAATGTGCTGGGTCCTCCCAACCCGGTGGAATCACAGGCTAGAGAGTCTGAAAGGACAACTCACTGCGGAACAAATGAATTTTGCATGAAACACCACTTTTGCTTCAGTGCTGGGCTTATGGGACTAGGCATGGTTAGTCATCACTAAGGCTAACTAGTCTCTGGTCCTCCTTCCCCCCCTCCCCGGGCGTATGGAAGACTGTATTCCCAGGTCTCTCCCCCAATAAATGTGAGCTGGATGACAAGTGTCACTGGAGAGTTTACGGAGCAGAGTTTTGTGTATAATTCTCTATGCTCACTCTTCCCTTTACATCATAAAGGCAGAGGCCTCCCATGGAGATAGCCTTTCACTTCTTTGCTTAGGTTAATTCCTAAGTATTTTATTCTTTTGGTGCTACTCTTCATTGTTCATGCACAGAAATGCAACTGATTTTTGTGTGTTGACTTTATATCCTGCTACTGAATTCATTTGTTAGTTCTAACAGGTTTCTGTGAAATCTTTAGGGTTTTCTACATATAAGATAATATCATCTGCAAATGGACTTAATTTTACTTCTTCCTTTCTCATTTGGATGCCTTTTCTTTCTTTTTCTTATCTAATTGCTCTGGCTAGAACTTCCAGTACTTTGCTGAGTAGAAAGGGTAAGATGACATCCTTGCCTTGTTCCTAATCTTACAGGAAACACTTTCCATCTTTTACTGTTGAGTATGAGGTTTGCTATGGGATTTTCATATATGGCTTTAATTATGTTGAGATAGTTTCCTTCTATTCCTAGTTTATTCAGTGTTTTTACCATGAAAAGGTGTTGAATTTTGTCATATGATTTTTTTCGCATCAGTTGAGATCATAATGTGGTTTTTTTTCCCCTTCATTCTGTTGATGTGGCAAACTACATTGATTAGCTTTCATATGTTGAACCATCCTTGCATTTCATGAATAAATCCTACTTGACCTTGATGTGTAATTCTTTTAATATGCTTCTGAATTCTGTTTGCTAGTATTTTGTTGAGGATTTTTGCATTAATGTTCATAAGGTATATTCGTCTGTAGTTTTCCTTTTTTGATTGTGTCTTTGTCTGGCTTTGGTATCAGGTGGTGGTGTTGGCTGTACAACA
The DNA here is from genome assembly GCF_028023285.1 of Balaenoptera ricei. Taxonomy (NCBI): domain Eukaryota; kingdom Metazoa; phylum Chordata; class Mammalia; order Artiodactyla; family Balaenopteridae; genus Balaenoptera; species Balaenoptera ricei. The sequence goes on along the minus strand of NC_082656.1, from coordinate 1,593,771 downwards.
CTGTGACGGTGTTTAATACCACTGAACTGTACACTTAAAAATGGTGAAGGTGGTAAATTTTATTGAAATGTATTTTACCAAAAAATTTTTAAATTTAATGAATAAATAATAATTGTTGAAATGTTTAAACCTCGATGGATTAAATAGCAGAAAATATAGCTGAAGAGAAAATCATGAACCAGAAGATTGATCTGAAAAAACTACTTGGAGGCAGCATAGAGGGACAGGAAAGTAGAAAATCTGAAAGAAGCACTAATAGATATACGAGAATGGAAAGTAAAATTCTCACAGAAGGAGAAACTAGTCAGAATGGAGAAGAGACAGTAGTTGGAAAGATAATGACTGAGAACTTTCCAGAACTAAAGAAAGACATGAATTCACAGGTATTAGAAGTACAACATGTATTGAACAAGAAAAAAAATTTTAATCCACAGCTACACACATTTTAGTAAACTACTGTTCACAACAGATAATGAGAATCTTCAGAACAAAATGACACATCACCAAGAACCCACAATTGGATTGTGAGTGGGTGCCTCAGAAGCAATAACCAAAGCAGGAAATCAGCAACATATCTTCAAATGTATTGAATTGTATGCCCAGAAAAATTAAATTTCAAGAAAAAGTTCAAAATTAAGACATGTTCTGATAAGTTAAAAAATGAGTGCTAACCAGTAATAAACTACACTAGAGGAACTTCTGAAAGGTGTATTCAGGAAAAAGGAAAATGGTCTCAGGAGGGACCGAGGCACAGGAAGGAACGGTGCACAAATAACTTCTTTAGAATGCAGGAAAATCTAAGTAAATATTTGCTTTTTGAATCAATAATAATGTCTGGTTTGTAAAGAAAAGGATAGGATGATGAACATAACACGTAAACTAGGAGAAAATGATCAAAGCTAAAGTGTTCTGAGGACCTGAATTGTTCACAAGGGGTTAAAATATTAACTTTAAATGTTGATAAAGTAAGTATGCATAGTAAGATTTCAAATGTGAAAATAGAATGTGTAATTTCCAGCCAGTAGACAGAGAAAAAGTGAATTAAATGACAAATCTTTTTAAAAAATTAATATTTAAGGTCTCCCCTGGTGGCTCAGTGGTTAAGAATCCGCCTGCCAATGCAGGGGACATGGGTTCGAGCCCTGGTCCTGGAAGATTCCCACATGCTGTGGAGCAACTAAGCTCGTGTGCCACAACTACTGAGCCTGCGCTCTAGAGCCTGCGAGCCACAACTGCTGAGCCCGTGTGCTGCAACTACTGAAGCCCAGGCACCTAGAGTCCATGCTCTGCAATGAGAGAAGCCACCGTAGTGAGAAGCCCGTGCACCACAATGAAGAGTAGCCCCCACTCACCACAACTAGAGAAAGCCCGTGTGCAGCAATGAAGACCCAACATAGCCAAAAATAAACAAATAAATAAATTTATAAAAATTTAAAAATTTAAAAAATTAATATTTAAAAGGAAAGAAAGAAGAAAAACAGCATAGGAAAATCTAGACAAATAAATAGCACCAAGATTATTGAAACAAATTGAAATATGTCCATAAGTACAATAAAACTTAGTAGACTAACCTTGCCAGATAAAAGACAGGCAAAACCCAGCCAAATGCCGTTCACAAAAATCAAAACATATGGACATGTTAGTTTACCCTTGAATACTGGAAAAGACTTCCAGGAAACTAATAAACAAAAGACAGGTGGAGTAGCTGTATTCATTACAGACAGAAGAGCTTCTCTGACCACAAGCCTTGTTAAGGATACGTCACTTCATGATGATAAAAAGGTTCAGTGTACCAACAAATTACTACAATTTTAAAAACTTATACGGCTCAAAATTTTAAAAGCAAATATTAAATGTCCATTGACAGATGAATGGATAAAAAGATGTGGCACATATATACAATGGACCATTACTCAGCCATAAAAAAGAATGAAATTGAGTTATTTGTAGTGAGGTGGATGGACCTAGAGTCTGTCATACGGAGTGAAGTAAGTCAGAAAGAGAAAAACAAATACCATATGCTAACAGACATATATGGAATCTAAAAAAATGGTACTGATGAACCTAGTGGCAGGATAGGAATAAAGACACAGACAGAGAATGGATTTGAGGACACGGGGAGTGGGAAATGGTAAGCTGGGACGAAGTGAGAGAGTGGCATGGACATATATACACTACCAAATGGAAAATAGATAGCTAGTGGGAAGCAGTCGCATAGCACAGGGAGATCAGCTTGGTGCTTTGTGACCACCTAGAGGGGTGGGATAGGGAGGGTGGGAGGGAGGGAGACGCAAGAGGGAGGAGATATGGGGATGTATGTATATGTATAGCTGATTCACTTTGTTATAAAGCAGAAGTTAACATACCATTGTGAAGCAATTATACTCCAATAAAGATATTTTTAAAAATTAAAAAATAAAAATGAACTGGGCAATTTAAAAATAAATAAATAAAAAGCAAATATTGCTAGAACTACAGGAAGAAAGTGACAAATTACCATCACAAGATGTATATGCAGAGTAGCGAGAGTTCAACATATCCTTCTCAAACAAGACAGATCAAGCAAACAAACAAACAAACAGAAAACAATAGCAACTATAGCTATAGAAGAATATGAACACAACAAACAAGCTTGACTTATTGGACATATGTAGCATAGATTTAATAATTAGAAAATATACTTTCTCCTCAAGCGCAAATGGAATATTTACAGAAAGTAATATAAAGCAAGTCTTTACGTTTTACAGAAATACCATACAGGTCACATTCGCTAAACACAAGACAGTAACGAAAAGAAAAACAAAAGTCCCTGTATTTGGAAATTAAATAAAAACTTCTGAAAATGGATCAAAGAAGATATCATAGTGGAAATTTTTAAATGTTTATAAATAAGTAATAGATACACCATATTTGAAAGCCTGCTGGGATATAGCAAAAGCAGTAGTTCATGAAAATTCAAAGACTTAAGACGCTTATTTTAGGAAAGAATAAAGACTAAAATTTAAGTGTACACTTAAGAAGTTAGTAAAAAGGAAAAAAAAAGAAGGGAAGAAAGTAGAAAGCAGGAAACAAAAACGAGAAAAACACAAATTAACTTACTATGAAAACAAAAGAGGATAACAAAGAAATGATGCCCTAAGACGAGTCTGATTATCTAAATCAGTGGCTCTCAAACTTCACCTTGCAAGAGATCAAGCGGAGAGCTTGTTAAAACATGGATTGTTCAGAACCACCCCCAAAGCTTCGGAGTCAGTAGGTCCATGATGGGCCCAAGATTCTGCATTTCTAACAAATTCCCAGGTGGTGGTGGTGATGTTGGTCCAAGGACCAAACTTTAAGAACCACGATCTAAGTTAATGTCTTTAATCCTAACCAAAATAACCGTTAACAGTACTTTTAATTCCAGTTATTGAAGACAGATTACACATACGCATTTATCTTCTCTCCCTTCTGAGACTCTGCTAAAAGGTAAACCCAAGTAACCATCAACAGGTAAGAAAGTAAAATAAAGTTCTGGAAGAAAGCAAGTGATGTAGTGGTGGCAAAGCCCACACTGAAGAAAGTCACAACTTCCTTGAAGACGAGAAGGCACTGAATTACTCCCCACTAGAATGCTGGACGGGATCAGGGTCAATGTAGGATGTGTGACGTCAGACGAATAGGAACTTCAGGGGGAAAAGGAGAGAGAAAATAGAGGAAAAAGTCATCAGTGAGATACACAAGAATATAATCTGGCTTCAAGTGCCTTACGATGTGCTTGGAGAGATACAGATACAAGTGAAGATGATGATTATCAAACAGTCAAGCTGGGTAACAAGTAACGTAAGGAAAGATTTTAGAAAAGAAGTAGTGCTTGACCTAGTTCTAAACTGCCTTATGCTACATGGGTCGCAAGAGATTTTTTGTTGCTTTTTTAAAGTTCTTTTTTAATGCTTCATCTTCTAAAGTTGTTTGTATCATTGATGGGTGTCCAGGTAGGTTACAAAATTTATCAAATTATTAAGGCGAATTGCTAAAGTATCTGATACAAATTAGAATGTTAGACGTATTCATAGCTTCAGAAGGCAAGCAGGAAAAGTAGATAATAGAAATATTTTATGAGCAAAAGGTCTTCAAATAATATGAATATACTCAAAGCAATATCTTTCTATTCCAAAGACCACGGAAATCCAGGAACATCTAAAGTACACTATACACCTTAGGTGTTTGACATTAGGAAAGATTCAATATGAATTTGTGAACTTATAAGTAGAAGGAAAAAATGTAAAGGATTAACTTTAAAACTTCAATAACAAATACTTAGTTGTACCTTGGGTGTTCATATTTCTTTAAATATTGCTCTAAATCACGTATCATTCTTATGTGCAATATCATAGAACAGAAGAGGAATATTAAAAATAACTGAGCCCTTACATGTTACCTTACATTTTCTATAAGTAAAAGGAGACTCAAAGGTATTAAATGAGTCCATTAATTGTTGTTCTCTTATTTTAATCAAGATTTTAGTTTAAAGAAAAACCTTAACAGCAGTTAGATTTTTATGTGGTGGTATGAAATTGAACTTAGCTTATTTAGAGAGAAGCCTTTGTTTGATGGTGGTTGGCACCAATCTGGTGACAAACACCCAAATTGCAATGCTTTTTAAGTGACATTTAATAAGTAAAGCTTCATGAGTGCTAGCTTTGCAAATGGAAAGCTATAAAGTGACTACAAACATCTTACGGTAAGTACAGTCAATTCTTCATCTTCATTGGGGTGTTTTTTCCCCCCAGAGGACATTTTCTTGGACATCTAGGGGTCATTACACTTTTGAATACTTTTTAGGAAGAAATTAGACAGAAAGTACACAGAATCTTTTTTTGAAGTCTCGGATACTTAGGGTTTCAATGATCATTGTGTTCCTAAACTTCCCTCTTTTTTCCTTCCCAGAACTCTTCTACATTTTCTGCCTCAGCCAGTGTTGCCGTGGGATGTGCAAATACAATCCTTGGATTCCTCCATTATTTAGAATGTGTTTTGAGAAATCAAATAGATTTTCTGGTTAGACGTTCTCCAAGAGAGCTGGCTTTTGTTGTTGGTCTCCTCACCAGGAGACCAGACAACCTCACACATTGTGGCACACGTATTCATGCTTTGCAGTGCCGCCGTCCAGCTCGAGAACTGCTCCTACCCAACGTGGTTCATCAGAATTGGGTTCCTGGTCTTCAGGCATTTTGAATATCTTATATCTCCCTCCCACCTATTAATAGTTCTATTGGGTTAAATATAGATGAGATGTTTTAGTGCTGGTGCCACCTGTTGTTGAAAAATACACTTGAAAATGACTTTTGCTGGTGAGCCTAGAAATTGGATTCATCTTGGCTTTAAGATTACCGAGTGACAGACCACAATCTAATCTTTAATCTATTACAAAGAGACTACTGCAGGACTTCCCTGGTAACGCAGTGGTTAAGAATCCACCTGCCAATGCAGGGGACACGGGTTCGAGCCCTGGTCCGGGAAGACCCCACATGCCGCGGAGCAACTAAGCCAGTGCGCCACAACTACTGAAGCCCGCGTGCCTAGAGCCCATGCTCCGCAACAAGAGAAGCCACCGCAATGAGAAGCCCGCGCACCACAAAAAAGAGTAGCCCCAGCTCGTTGCAACTAGAGAAAGCCCGCGTGCAGCAACGAAGACCCAATGCAGCCAAAAATTAATTAATTAATTAATTAATTATTTTAGAAAAAGACTACTGCAGTGGGAGAAGATACTAAGTAGTTGTATTTTATGTCTGTTTTTATTTGAGATTTCCCATTTTTTATTTGAGATTTGCCATATTCGGTTGACTAATTTTGTAATAATGGTAAGCAAAGCATATATTCTAAGTACAGAAAAGAGATTACAATTCAAGTGAAAAAGCAAATAAGTTAAGTGATGAACTGTACCACTTATGTATAGACAAAATGGTCAGTGTTACAGTCAATTCAGAAATTTAAGGTATTTTGTACTGATACCATGTCTTCAAATATCATAACATAGACATACTTTGTTAATTTTTCCATTTAAACTCCAAGAGTTGGCTTGGGATAAAAGGTTAAAGATATGATTTAAAAATAAAGCTTCTCTTTGTGGCTGCCTTCAAAATTCAAACAAAACAAAGCATCCGTTAAAACATGTTTCCAGTCTTATTCTCCACACCCAGGAACTGAAAATGTTAAAAGGTTAGAAAATAAGAGTTGTGAGGAAAGATGAAAGGCACCGAGGTTATTTCTAGTCTCCTGTGAGCCTTTGAACAGAAATGTCCTTGGGCCGAGGGCAGGACCCAGTCCCTAACAGTGCAGCACCCAACTCGACCTTCAACCCCTGATCCTGCGGGTAGTGCCAAGAGCTCAGTCTCAGGGTGACCGTCATTAGGGCCAACTTCCCATCCAAATAAAACGCTTTTAGAAGTAACCTCAACAGAGGGCCAGTCCTCTGTTGTTTTCCCGAAACACTTCCCGAGTGGGAAGTTTAAGGCCTACTGAAGAAGCCACTTCCATTGTTGGGCATTCATAACTGTTGGGAAATTCATCTTCAAATTACGTAAAACTAGAAATGCTTTCTAATTGACTAGAAGGACTTAAGAATTGCAGGCAGAATACTTTCCAGGTCATGCATGGGCTGCCCGCACGGCTTTCTCTCTGACAGCCCCATCCAAACACTAAGGCTGTGATACTTTTACGTGTACGTATTCTACAACATTTCAGGGACCCATCATAAAACATAAACTCAATAACCAATTATATAATCAAAAATATAAAATCAGTAACAAGGCTCCCTTCAATCAACAAATAATTTTTTAAACTAGGCCCTGGGGAGGACTAACCCTTATTTCCCTAGGATCCTAAGTCTTTTCTTATCCCTTTGGTGTTTTTCCATTTTATATATTTTCCCCTCTCTAGACACAGTTATGTTTAGTAAATAATAATGCTCTTGTTTCTAAGTGTTTTTCCGACAGGATAAATTTACTTTAAGCCTGCAGTATTTCTACAGTATAGAAAGGCTGGGCATCACCTTTCTCTCTAAAATCCTTTCTTTAGTTAATAATATTCATCCCTGACTCTGACTGCTCTTCACAACTCCAAACATGCATTTTTCACCCCCTGCTGGACTTCCCTACATCAATGGTTCAAAAGTACCAGGAGCCCACAAGAGACTCTCCACGGCCCCTCACCACGTCCTTGCAAGGGGCTCCTCCTGGGCACTCCGTTTTCCCTCCTTGTCAACATCCCGTCCGCTGCCACGTTCTCGTGATTCTACTTCCACCTGTGCCTCGACTTCCCCTGTTCTCCACATCCTCCCCCCCTTTCCTAGGTCAGAGCTTTACATCCTGACTCACTGACCATTTCAACAGCTTCCCACCTGACCTTCTGGTCCTCCAGTGAGACACTTTGATGATTCTCCGTTAAATATGGAATGAAGCCCAAATCCTTCAATCTGGAATTCAAAGAAAAACCCTTGTCTTCTGGATCGTTCGGCCTCCTTCCAGCCTTATTTCCACTTCACGTCCCTCTCACCACACCCTCCTGTTGCTCCTTCCCCCGGGACCTGCCCGCTCTGTGCAAATCAACACCTTTGCCCACGTATTCCGAGGGCAACGTCCTTCAAGGAACATCTGCTAGCTGACACGCTCTCCATTCCTGAATTCCCAGTACAAACGCCTGACCTCTTCCAAGGCCCTCCCAGTCATTATCAACCCCTCTGTCCCCAAACATTTGAACCTGGATTGCAGCATTTATCACATTTTACCTTATATCATAGTTACTTATATCTGAGTCTTTCTCCCACCAAACCGGAAACTTCCTGAAAGCAGGACTATGTCCTAGTTATTTCTGCATCATCCACAAATTCTAGCAAAATCCTTTATTCATAGTGGGTGCTTTATAAATATTTGTAATAGGAATGGACAAAAGTTTCATGAAAATCAGAGCAGATTAAGCTATAATATGGGTCAGCTCTTTAGGAAATGTTAAGAGAAGATGCCCTGTTTTATAAATGTTTTATGTCCATGTATTGATTAACAAGATACTGTATGTTGCTACTGTGTGCTATGGAAATTAGTAAGACAGGAGAAAAGAGAAAATTGGTTGAGAAAATCAGTTCCACCAAAACTTGGTTGACAGCAAATGTAATGAAATTTACAAACCCTGCCCTATGATTTGTCCTCCGAATGCTGGATTAAACACTTAATAACCTAATGGGGAATATGCTAGTGTCCCTCAGAAGTTCTTTGGTCACATAATATATTTCTTCTTTGCTTTTGGGCTCAAAGAAAAGGGATGACAGAGAGACTGAATGGAAAAGGGAAGGAGGGGAGGACAGAGGAGGGCAGAGGGAAGAGTAGTAGGAGAGAAAGAAAGGGGCAGAAGTGATTTACAATCCACTTAGTGTCCGGTGCGCTCAGCACTCTGCCCTCTGGTCCCCAGCAGTCTTTGATCTTCTTCACGGCTCGTCCCATCTGCTCCCTAGAGAAGCTGGAAGAACCAAGGCTCAGAGCAATGTTACTTCTTCTCTTGTCGAACTTCAGGCTCTCCCTGGAGTCCTGCTTCCTTGCTGCTTTTACTGGGGCTAAAATCAACGACCTGCATGTATATACATCTCTGTGTCTATATTTAAACGGACTGTTGTGGGTGAATTGTGTCCTCCGAAAAGATGCTCCAGTCCTGGCGAACGTGACCTTATTTGGAAATAGTCCTTGCAGATGTAATCAAGTTAAGATGAGGTCATAGTGGACTAAAATGGACCCTAACCCAGGGACTGGTGCCTTGGTAATAGAAAAGAGAAGGAGGTTTGGACACGGACACACAGACACACACAGACGGAAGACAGCGTGTGATGATGGAGGCACAGGTTGGAGGATGCAGCTGTAAGCCCAGGAGTGCTGAGGATTCCCAGCAGCTGCTACGTGGGAAGAGGCAAGAAGGATTCTTCCCTGGAGCCTTCAGAGGGAGCACGGCCCTGCTGGCACCTTGATTTCAGACTTCTGGCCTCCAGAAGCACGAGAGAACGCGTTTCTTATGTTTGAAGCCCCCCAGTTTGTGGTAATTTATTATGGCAGCCCTAGGAACCTGCTACAGGCCCTAAGATGCTAAGTCATCAGAGGGGATCTCAGACCAGAGAAGAACGCTATAAAAGTTCTCTCCTCCTAAGATCAAAGTTAATCCATTTGCCCAGATTGCTAAAGAGTGTGGTTTGCTCCACTTAGAACAGATTTTGTCATATTAAGTTCTGGCTGGGAAATTTCATTTTATTACTGTTTAAAATCTCAACCAGAAGAAAGAAGCTGTCTTGAGAGAAGAGAAGAAAGAAGAAGAATTAACAGATGCCTGGCACCTAGGAGGTATTTAATAAACCCTCGTCAAATGAATGAGTGAAGTGAATGGAGAGAGAATTATCAGAAAATGTCGTAAGACATAAAGGCAAAACCTCTGACCCACCAGCATAAAGAGCTTCCACAAGTTAATCGGAGTTACACAGGAACATGGGCTTACGACTGGGGGGACCCCCAAAGTCAAGAGCAGTTTACACAGCATAAACTACGGGTAAAGCAATACACGACCGCACTGCAGAAAGCGTTATATGGTCAGGGAAAGAAAATGTTTCCTAAGTGGGTGGGTTCTGTAGTGCATACCCACTGCTCAGGAAAAAAATGTAAAAAGTCAAAATAATTGGTTACGATGTGAGCAACTAATTTTATCCTTCTTCTCCCTTCTCCCCAAACTAAAGCTGCCCCATTCCACTACCCTGCTCTCCAGCTGAAATGCTGTCATTGAGCAATCTCTGTCTAGTTGAACATTTCTTTGATAACTTCCAGCCACCACACGAATCAAGCTTTTCATTCCTTTTTTGCCCCTTGTGTCCAACAGAACTTTCTGGGATGACGAAAATGTCCTGTATCTGCACCGCTACCCCACACGGTACGCACTAACCATGTGTGCGCCTGAAATGTACCCAGAGCAACTGCAGAACTGAATTTACATTTTTCATTGAATGCTAATTAAACAGCCGCAAGTGGCCAGTGTCTCCTGTACAGGACAGCACAGCTCTGGACTATTTTTGAGAGAATCCCAGGCTTTTTCATGGCTTTCATCTCCTGCTTCCTCACCCTGAAGCTCCGGTCTAACGAGGAGACAGTGAATAGCCATCCATCTGCACACACTCTGCCTACCGGCCTCGCGATCTGCAGAATGTCCCCAGGCAGTGAAGAGGCGGTCTGCCCCTGCTCTGCCTGTGAAGGGGCGAGTCTGGGGGGAGTTGATGAAGTTGCAAAGAAACCCACCATCCAGCCATTCGGATAATCCATTACTGAAAGGAATTTTATCATGAGACTGAATGATCCGGTTCCTCTTGGAATTTCCATCTGGTATTTGCAATGACCTGTGATGACAGGTAGTTGGCATTTCTTAACAGCTACTATGTACAGAGTGATTTTCTAGACACTCTATAAAAAGTAAAAAAAGGAGCTGGCCAGGAGGGACGTTCAGCGAATTGGGAAAAATCTATCATTCAGAAAGAAATAATACACATTTTTTAAAAATCAGATGAATTCAAGTTATATTTATTGTTGTCTTACTTCTATTCATTTGTCTCATCTACTGCCATAAGTGGGAGTTCTCTAAAGGCAGGAAACTTTCCGAGGGTTGTAGGGTCTTCCGTGCTCAGTCTTAACCCTGCTGGTCAGGCTGCATCAGAATGTCTAGGAAGCTTGTTAGAAATGCAAGTTCCACCTCATTCCTGCAGAAATTGACCTGCATTTTAACAAGACATCCCAGTCATTTGTTTACACATTACAGTTGAAAAGCACTGATCTAAACTATTTAGAATTGTCCACACTGATGCCACTAAATATTTGTGCTTATAAGAAAAATGGTAATCGGCTGGTCTTCAGCCAGTATTATATTCGGGGGGATATTTAAATCATTCGTGAAAAGCTCATCAATTGACTAATTAATCGTAATTTTATTTTATTTTCTTATTGACGTATAGTTGATTTACAATGTTGTGTTAGTTTCAGGTGTACAGCAAGGTGATTCAGCTATACATATATGTGTATTATTTTTCAGATTCTTTTCCCATATAGGTCATCACAAGATATTGAATAGAGTTCCCTGTGCTATACAGTAGGTCCTTGTTGATTATCTATTTTATATATAGTAGTGTGTATGTTAATCTCAAACTCCGAATTTATCCGCTCTCCCAGCCCCTTCCCCTTTGGTAACCATCAGTTTGTTTTCTATGTCCGTGAGTCTGTTTCTGTTTTGTAAATTAGTTCATTTGTCGTAATTTAAATTTGAGAAGTAGTGTACTGTTGTGAAAAGAGTGTTCCACTGAGACTAGAAAACCTGAATTTTTTATTCTTGATGCCATCCTTATTTTGTGCTAGAACTTTGGGCAAGCCATTCATTTTGTTAGGTTTCAGTTATTTTGTTTTTGTTGTTTCATTACTCTTCATCTAAATATATGAAACTAGGGTTTTCTACTTGTTGCTCTCAAACTGGGACCCACAGTCTCTTTGGAAGTTCACAAGAGTAGTGATCGGACCTCAAATGGTCTCTTGTATCTAAAGAGCTTGACGCTGAAGTCACACATCTAAGCCCAGTAGGGTCACCCAGAATTTACTCTTCACCACAACATCTTCATGGCCGCCCAGGTTAATGTCAAGAGTTAAGCTGGCTCAGACATAGGAGGAATTCTCTCATTTTATAAGCCTTCCGGAATTACTACGGGACTGATATTTAACAGTCTCCACTGTAAAAGAACCTAAATCCTTCCATCCTTAAGCTGTAGTTTGAGCCTGATTTCTCAGAGTCGTGGGGATTAGGGTCAGCAAGCCCCCTTCTCTGAACGGGGCCCTTCACAGATCCCTTACCCGGATTAGCTGGCCGTCAGGGGGCCAAGCCTTCGGGGACAGGCGCTTGTGGGGGGCGGGAGGTCACAGAAGGAGTACAGAGAATAAGACAAAAACGTGGTGCCCCACTTCACGGGGGTGCCCAAGGTCAGAGGCCTTCCAAATCAAAGACAAAAAGGAGGCTGGACCCAGGTCTTCTCGCTCCCGCTCTGTGGCTTGTCTGTCTTCCCTGGGATTTACCATGAATTGGAAGCCTTTTTTTTTTTTTTTTTTTTGGTCCAGCTTCAGTGATTTCATACAGTCACTACTTTGTAAAATCGAAAGCAGATCTGTCCCCAGTAGGGATACCTGAAAATGTTCCAGTCCCTCAATGTTCTAGGGACTTGGGGCTATATTTAGACACCACTGCATTTCTGCATTTCAGAGAAAATGTGGTTTCCCTTGAAGGGTCTGTCACACAGCCCTTACTTAAAACAAACATACTTTCAAGTTAATAAAAGCTCTACCTGCCGAGGCAGCGAATCTGGCTATAATTAAAAGGGAGGAAACATTTAACACAAGAAAATGTGTTATTTGGTTAAAGCATAAAAACAAAAACCCATTAAAGGTGATAGCATGATATAATTTGTATTGCTGTTTTTTATTTACCGAATAAGATGCTGGAAGAAAATTGTTTTAACTATTAACTTACTATATTCTAATAACTTTTTTAATGTTTCACATAGTGACTGCAATGGAGCCTGTAAAAATAACTTTAAATTCCAATGTCAAGTGGAGCGTGAAGATTTGGTTTCATTTTCAAAACTGCTCTGTTGAGAAATATGCCCTAAAAAGCAATTCTCATTTTACCCCATTATAGCTCCGACAGCTGCAGGATGAATTATAAAATGTATTTAACCCAATCTGAAATTTAGAATTTTGATCTCTGAGGAAAGTATTTTTGAAGAATCTCACACATGCTAGAAAAAGGACTTAGAACTTTGATAAGGCTTCACAAAGAAAGAAGCACTGTGAAATTTTAACAAAGGGCACCTTTTTTATTTTACCAGGAATGCTTCAGATCTATACTATACAGTTTACTACTTTATATACTGTATTATATATGGATAAGTAATCCTTCATTCCTGAATCTGACACCCTCTGGACGCATTATATTATCATATACAAAAAGATACTTCACACAAACAAATTCAAACAAACACTTGTTTGTTCAGAAATAAGCAAATGTAACACACACACACACAGACTACATAGTCATATATATTTGTCTTCTGGCAATTCACCCACGAAAACCATGCTTTCAAACATCGTGTATCTTTTTGATGCTGCAGGCAGCTCTTTAAGGAGTTACCGTTAACAGGGACCCAGAGCCTTGGCGATTTTTCAGTGCCTACCCCAGGGGACATGACGGCCATCCAAGGAATGAAGGAAGTGTCTGCAGCACCTCCTTTGTGTCCTGCCGGCCGTTACTCTAGTTGAGCATAGCTGCTGTTCTGCCTGACATTGGCAGGTAGATACGGCTATTGTCAGACCTCGTCTTCACTCACTATGAAACTCATCATTGCAATCCTCTTTTTTGAAAAAAATCACAATGCAGCGTTTCAGTATCTGTTTCTCTGCAGCCGTTGTGCTCTTGATATTTGCACTAGGGGAAAATATACTTAAACAATTCTTACATTAATAAAAAATGTCCCACGTACTATCTCACTACTTTTCTCCTTTTACTTCATAGAAAGATACTTAATGAAATTTGTAAACACTACATTTCTGCCTGAATAAGTTATTATGCTTCTCAATATCTACATTTGAGTGAGAAACAAAATGTTTCTTACAAAAAGATTGCAATACACACTGAGATCATTTGAACTGAAATATAGAAAAGCATATATGTCACAAAATACATGTGCACCATATAAATATACCTACAGTTTGTCTGATCTTTAATCATTTAATATTATAATATCCCTTTTCCTAACTTCTGTTCCATTTATCCCATCTGATTCCATTTTAAATTTAACATTTTTAAATCAACACATATACTAACAACATCTTTATTAATCAATCAACCAAGAAATATTTATTATATGTTATTAGGAAAGCTACCAAAAACCTAGAAAACCTGTTACAAACTAGTCTATATTCTAACTGAAAAATAGGACAGATAACAGTAAAAGTCTCCGTATTTCTTAATGTGTTCATATCAACTTCTTTACCAACAAGTATTTGAGGTATTTAAAGAAACACAAAAAGAGTGATTTATTTTTATTTTTTTTAGCAAGAAAGTATGGCTCACTGGCTCTCAACTCCTCAGCCCAGAGTAGACGCGAACCAGCTGCCCTGATGGAGCGCGGCCGGACCTGGTGGCCCAACGCCATCGCACCGCAGCTGCCTGCGTGCCCCCCGCAGAGGGAAACACTGGGGTCTGGCGGATCTATGAGGTTGTCTTCCCCACCACTGGGAACGCTAAGCTGGGAGGCTGGACTTGCTCCAAGATGCACCAGACCTGCTGTTCTCAAAAGAGAGGGTACACACCACGGATGACGCAGGAGCGAGATGTTAAAGCTCCCACGCGTCGTTTTATTTCAGTCCAACAAAAAGGTGGAAAGTCCCACCGTCCCTGTGAACGTGGTTCCGTGTCCCCCGTGCGCCTGCTTGGCTCTGCGATAAAAGCTGCCCTTCCCATCCCCCGGCAGCGGTGGGCTGGCTTTCTGGGCACGGGGGCGCAGAGCCGGGCTGGCTCGGTGACAGGTGGGACTCTACGTAAATGTCACGGTGGGAGTCCGGGCCACGCGGTCGGAAGCGCCGATCGTGCGAGCTCCCCACTGTCTTCACGCCACCCCAGGCCCCGGCCGTGGGCTCGCAGCTCATCCACGCGGGACCGCGTGTAAGCAGCCGAGGGCAGCCACTGGCCCACAGAGACGCCACCAGCCAGCAGCCCTGCCAAGAGTCCGCCATCCTCGCCGTCACCCCAGCAATCAGAGCAAACACGGCAGCCTCCGAGCCTCCCCGCCCGGGCTCAGCATTCACACCCTCTGTTTCCTGCTGCCTCTTCTCACTTGCCCCCCTGGCTCTGGACGGGTCTCCCACCCCAGCCCTCCTACTGGAGGCAAGTGGCCCTGCCAGCCCAGCCCTGAAAAACATCTCAGGCGCCCCAGGAGGCCCAGGGGACCCCCAAAGAGTAACGGCAAATCAGCCACTTGAGCTGGTGTGCAAGGTCAGAGGGCCCGGGGGAACCGGCAGGCCTGCCCCCCACCCCCTGGCTGTCTCCCTGAAGACGGGCCTCCACGGTCACCCCTTCCCCCAAGGAGCCCAGAAGCAGCGCCACCCTCCCCCTGTGCCAGCTCTTCCACAAACCGACGTCCCCGTCCTGAAGCCCACGCCCAAACGGGGTGCTGCCCTGCACTTCTCTTCACACACTCGGGCTATTGGCTCAAATTCTGAAGCTGTCCCCCTGGCGTGGCCAGGGCTGCTGGCTCTCAGAGCCACCCGGCTTCCGTCCAGCTCCTCTTAGCCTCTGTCAACAGCATCCTGGCCCTACCCTCCCCCCAGCACCCAAAGGTCACAGCTGAAGGCCTCACAACTGGCAGAGGTCACTGTGGTCACGGCCAGGAGGACATAGCCAGACCGAATCCCTCAAGGCCACCGGCGTCACCTCCCTGCCTGTCAAGCAGGTCCCCGACATGCCCAGCCATCAGTCTGCTGTCTCACGGTGATTTACTGGAGGGTCACCTGTCCCCCAGACCCCACCCTCCCTGCCAGATCCGCAACAAGTCTCAGCACCTTGGGATCAGCGTCATCTCGGGGGAACCACTGAATGGTGACCATCTCCGTGTGTTTTTCTGAGTCCCTGGAGCACAAAAGAAACTCGGGAAACCAAGACAGAGAGAGAAGCTTCTGGAGGGACCTGAGATTCCGCTGTCAGATGACCGTCCTGCACCCTGCCGGCCTCCCCTGGACAAGTCACCTTAGGCCACATGGTCACATAGCGTGGTAGCCTGAAGACAGAAAAAGAACAGATCTACCCTTGGGGGAAGGGAAAGCATAATGAAATTGAAATTTTTTTTATTGTGAAACAATGAAAGTAGTAAAGCTTTTGCACTAACTTAACGCCTTAGTTTTTTACACAGTTGAAGACATCTATGGTATTCTGGGTGTCTTGATCACATAAACACATATCATGGACTTGGAAATTTCTGCTGAAATCTTGCGATCAAAGAACATCTCATTAGGTTTTTCATTCCTGTCCCTGTCTTCCCTTGCTCATCTGGACAGACGTGCCATCTTCTTTAACTCTTCTTCAGTCACCATCTTTGATTTTCTTGAGATGTATGGTTTACAGTTGAAAAAGGGCAGAGGAAAAAAAAGTGTTGATTTTCTTTCTTGGTGGAATATACAGAACTTTGGAGACATTATAAGTGATTTGAAAACAATCAAATATCCCGGACATGCACAGTCTGTTTCATAAATGTGCTCTCTGGAGAAAATCCTGCTTGCAACTTCAAACGTTGTGCAATCACGCTTTTGTTAGTGCACTTCATCACACACAGACACCTCTCCCAGGGATGTGGAAGTGTGACACATGCTTGTACAACAAGACTTTTCACTCACTCTTCTTCTCTCCACTCCTTGGTGTCCCCTAACTTCCTAGCATTTTTTTCTTGGTGAAGTTTTGTGTGTTCATTGGATTACAAACATTATTAAGAAATACAAAACAGGGACTTCCCTGGTGGCACAGTGGTTAAGAATCCACCTGCCAATGCAGGGGACACAGGTTTGAGCCCTGGTCCGGGAAGATCCCGCATGCCGCAGAGTAACTAAGCCTGTGCACCACGACTACTGAGCCTGTGCTCTAGAGCCCACGTGCCACAACTACTGAAGCCTGCGTGCCTAGAGCCCGTGCTCCGCGATGAGAGAAGCCACCGCAATGAGACGCCCATGCACCACAACGAAGAGTAGTCCCCACTCGCTGCAACTAGAGAAAGCCCGCGCACAACAGCAAAGACCCAACGCAGCCAAAAATAAATAAACAAAATAAATTTTTAAAAAATTTATTTTAAAAAAAGATTTTCTAAGTTAATGAAGCCAATTTAATCACACCGATCTCACTAAAATAATATTAACAGTTTTAGAGAGAGCAAAACATTCATTGCACCTTAAATAATAAAATTTAAATTTTATAAATACTATCTCATCTTTTATCTCACCATTTAAGTTTTTATTATGTGATTTTTAACATTTAGTTGTAAATGTGTAGATTTGGGAAAAAACATACACAAATGGGGGTAACATACTTTCACAAGTTCTAAGTGTAGGGGCACAATCCAATGTGTGGAGACCCCTGCCCATGACAGGGCACCATGGCGGGGGGCTGTGTCTGCATCTCTAAGGGGTGGCACTCTGCGTGGCATGGATTCCACACTCAGTATTATTTGCCAAATGAAAAAAAAAAAACCACTCTGGAGTGGCATAGAGTGAGAATTTTAGAACTGGAAAAATAAACTGAAAGCAATCTCCTCATTTTCCAACCAGGAGACGGAGGTTTAGGAAGGTTAAATCGCACAGCTAATGGAAGTATGGTGAAAGAAATGTTTTAGGAAGATTGATCTGACATAGATCTATGGGCTGCTTCAGAGGAGAAAAAGAGTAGAAGCAACAGTCCGTGGTAAGAGACGACGGCGATCATCAAAGCCTGCAGTGACGAGCGCGTGAGCTGGGTGATGGGGAGGGAATGAGAAGCAGAGGAGGATCTGAAAGACGTTGAAAATGCAACTCTTGGCACTGCTTTTTCACTGTCAGGAAGATTTCATCTTGACCTATTTCTACACATGCTGGTATCAATCACGATACCCAGATATTTTTACCCATGGCCCCAAACTGCACAAAAAAGACATAATTAGCAATTCTTTTGACTCATCTAGGGCCTCTGAGGATGATTCATACCCTCTGCTACACAATTATCCACCATAAATATAGATTAACCTCTGTCTATTCCAAGCAATAGTTCTTTATAATGTCCATTCAAATACTGTTTATTACTACAGGACTGAGTCCAACATCTTTAATTTATCTTTTGAGACCCTCCATATTTTTTTCTCCTCCACCTAAGATAATCAATCTTAACACCCATTAATCTGTAATATAACAGTAAACAATCTTTCAGAATCAGGATAGCAATTTTTTTTATCTTCCCCACTCATGCTAGGATTAAAGATGCATTTGAGTTAATAACTTCATCTTTTTAAATGGAGATACGATAGAATAAATGCCTTCAATAAGAAAAGCAAGGTGATCTCTTTTGTTCAAGACCAGCAACCCAGAGAAAATCAAAGTCAGGTTGTAGGCAGGAAGGAAGATAATTTAGAGAAGCCCATGGGACAGTGGGCGAGAAAGGCCAGGATAAAAGCTGGACAGGTAGAAGACAATCACCGGGCAGAGAGGGTCTGAGCTGCAGAGGAGACCAGGCATGAGGTGGGTGGGGATGTCAGAAAGGAGGCGTGAATACCCCAAAGACAAACGTGTAGAGGGGTCAAGAGAGCTGACAACCGGTCCATATATTGGTGGAGATCATTGCATGACCCTCTAGTGGCCCCCAAGCTATTCCAGGGCAGCCCTGAACCAGCCCTTCTGCTCCAAGCCATGGAAACACCCACCATATCTACCTCGCGCCCAGGCTGTCAACCCTAGTGTTCCTCCAGTCGTGGAGGATTCTACCTGTAGAAACATTTCTGGCTTCCCAAGTTCTAGATCAAGTCTCCCTGCTTTCCTAGATGCCTTCCTCTCTATTCAAGCTCACCACACTCTTCCACCTCTGTTCAGTACGATAGTTCAATGCCATCCTGCATTGTTTTGAAATTCAGGCTTGGTCTCTCCAGTGAAAGTAACGCCCCTTGAGCACAGTTTTTCTTCCATATAACTTTTGTCCCTCCTACAGAAAATGAGCACAGAGTAAGTGAATTAAGAATGATACTTTGAAATGATCGGTGTTTATATTCTGTCTTTCTCCAATCACCATTTAAAACAGCATAAATCTGATAGCTTTAGAAGCCGTTCCTTATTTGGAGATTGGTTTATAAACTACATGGTTGAAAATACATCCCAGCCAGGGACTTTCTCTACAGCTGGTGAGGAAGAAATGAACAAAGCCGGAGCCTAAAAAGACCAATACATTCAATGTGTTCAGACAAATGTCAGCAGCTGCCAGGGAAGATTTCATACTTAGAATGGTTAGTCGGCTAGAGATTGGCTCTATTATAAGAATGTGTTTCCTCTGCAAAAGAAAAGTTGGAATGCATTAAGTCTTAATGAGAGTTCTAGAGGCCTGGGCACATAACGCAAAAAATAATAATAATAATAATTACAAAGCACAGTTTTTCAAGTAGGTTCAAAGATTTTCAGCAAAAGAAAATAATTAAAAATGAGGCTTTTGTCTTGGAAAATAAATTACACAATAGTAATATTTCTGTATGTTTGATGCCCAAAGAATGGAAATCGGCACAGCAGTGCTTCATTTGTGCCGTCCTCACTTGGTGACATATTCACTCCTTCACTGAATGCCTAATATGTGCGGGGCATTGTGCTCAGAAAAATAAGATATCCTCGCCCACGAGGATGTCAAACTGTGGGGGAAATACAATGTTTTTAAAGACACCAAATGCTCTAATAGGAATATGCCCCTATTTGGGGCTTGGAACCATGACTACGTGATAGATGCCAGCTTTCATTAAATGCGTAGAGGAACTGTGAATTAGGCGGCATGTATACACACAACCACACAACTACATTTTGTAACTGTGGTTCCTGGAAATCAAGAATAAGCTTTGGGACTTTCCAGGTGGTCCAGTGGCTAAGACTCTGTGCTCCTAATGCAGGGAGCATGGGTTTGATCCCTGGTCGGGGAACCAAGATCCCGCATGCCAAAAAAAAAAAAGAATAAGCTTTAAGGTAAGACATCCAGGATGTACAAACATGTCCTAGAAACCCTATAATCCCCAGGGACAGAAACGAGCTAGATGTCATTAACCCAGAAAAGCAGGACATATGCCGAGAGCTACCAGAGTCAGCAGAGGTGGAAAACGGACCAGAGGTCTACGGGGTCAAGTCAGGTAGGAAAGAGCGGGAAGATCTCGGGTTAGACAGGCCAGCCCTCTGGACTCATTGGCATTCGATCAAGCTCATTTGTGATCAGAAGGTAGCAGTGAGCCAAATCTTGAAGAGGGTAAGCTGACATCTGCGGTGAGTCTACAGGGCACTTGACTAGTCGCTTCCTGTGGGACATCTCATGTAATCCCCCAACCCCAAACCCTGAGACAGTGTTTACAGTTGAGAAAATTCAGACTCGGAGAGTTTAGGTAATTTGCCCCTAATCACAGTGATCATCTCGGTAGAGGCAGGATGTAAACCCTGTGGCCTGGATCAGACAGCTGTGCACCGAGTCCCTCTACTTCCTGCCTGGGAAGGACACAGAAAGTGGTTCCAGCAGCTGGGAAAAGCGAGGAAGCTCCAACTGCAGATCAGTTTAGACAAGCTGGCTAAGGAAAGGGAGCAAGAATGAAGGGCGGATCATGACAAGAGGATCCAAGGGCTTAAGTGGTCAAAGCAGATTTAGTGTGGCACTTGTTCTTTGTTTTCGGTTTTTAGTTTGTTTTGCATAACTTCAAGATGGCAGTGATTATGTGATGAGGACTCTTGGCACCTTTGACATGGGCTGTAAGTTACTGCATGCCCCAGGAAAGCTTCTGATGCCTTAGGGACATTTCAGAGGCTGAACCAAGTTTATTAAGTAAATTTACTCTGAAAAGTAAAGACCAGCGAATGGAGGATCAGAGACTACAAAACAAAGCCAAGCCATCTGCCTCAGCTAAATCATTTCTTATAATCAGTGGAACGGCCAGGACTGAGGTGTTGCCCAAGCCTGAGCTGGGGAAAACAGCTGGGTCCCTGATGCTAGAGACATGGGGAAGGTGTGCTGCTGCATCTGACTCGGGGCCAGGTGGGATAATAGACACCATCCAACACTTTATTAGAAGAGTTTAAAGCCAACACTCAGCAAATAGTGAATGCCTGAAGTAAAGAGACTGACTCACTGAGTTCATTAAAAACTACTTCACAGGTTCAATCCCTGGTCCTGGAAGATCCCACATGCCACAGAGCAACTAAGCCCATGCACCACAACTACTGAGCCTGTGCCCTAGAGCCCGCGAGCCACAACTACTGAGCCCACGTGCCACAACTACTGAAGCCCGCACGCCTAGAGCCCGTGCTCCACAACAAGAGAAGCCACCGCAGTAAGAAGCCCACGCACTGCAACGAAGAGTAGTTGCTCGCTGCAACTGGAGAAAGCCCGTGCACAGCAACGAGGACCCAATGCAGCCAAAAATTTAAAAAATAAAAATAAATAGAATAAATTTTTAAAAAACAGAAAATCTTATTTAAAAAAAAAAAACTACTTCGTCAAAGTTAGACGGCTGGGAGAGAACATGATTCAGCAAAAACCAAAGAGCAGACGAGAATGTAAGGAATGGAAGGATTTAAAAGACAGCGAAGACGCTTTTTTTTTAAGTTCGCCAGTTTTGCAAGACAAAAAACGTCCTGGAGATGATGGTGGTGATAGTTGCACAACAACGTGAATGTACTTGATGCCACCGAACTGTGAGCTAAAAAATGGTTAAGATGATAGTGTTATGTATATTTCACCACAATTGAAAAATACATTTTTAAAAAAGTTTGCTTAGCTGCCACAGTGAGACACTAGAATACAATTTTTTTAAACCAGGTTGTGTCCTCGAGGCCTGTGCGAAAGCCTGTAGAGCTTGAGCAGCTTTCTGACTCAGGTTAAGTGATTCGGAACGCAGCCTGTAGGATGCAGAGCCGACCCGGTTCCTAGGACCCGCAGGGCGTGTCCGTCAGCGCCCAGCACCAGGGACCCGGTCGCACCGCCTTGATCACGCCCCCCGGGAAAGCGGCTCCCGGCTCACCGCGACCGCCGCCCGGCGCCAGCCAGCCAGCCGCCTCGCGCGAACCCGGCCCCAGGCCCTCGACCCCCGCCAGACCCTGGCCCCACAGGACACGCCCCCCTCACACGGCACGGCGATCCTGCTGCCATACCCGGCGGCATGCCCACTCTCTCCTGGCCACTGCGCCCCGCCCCCGGGCAGGCCCCGCCCCCGTCCCCCGCCCCCGCCCCGCCCCCGAGGCCCCGCCCCGTCCCTGCCCGCAGCACAGCGCGCGGGCTCGGGGGCGGGACGGAGACCGCCCAGGTCTCGCGACACCGCGGCCGCGCGCGAGTTCTCGGGGCGCCGTGGGAAGCGACGCGGACGCGGCGACTGAGCGCTTCCGCAAAAATGGCGGCGGCGGCGGGTGGCGCGCGGCTGGCGGCCTGGGGCGGAAGGCTGCGGCGCGGGCTGGCTGCCGGCCGGCGGGCCTGGCCAAGCTCCGGGCCCGTGGCGGCGGCAGTGGTCGGCGTGGCCCTGGCGGGAGCAGGAGCAACGTGGTACCACGGCCGCGTGAACGTGGCGGCGCCCCAGGGCGGGCTCACCGTGGTAGCCCAGGTACGGGACGGGCCCCGTCAGGCAGCCCCGCCGTGCCCCTCAGTCCTCGGACGCCCGGCGGGTGGAGGGTGCGGGTGAGGAGTGGGGGGCTGGGGCGGCCCCCGGCAGCCTGCGCCGCGGACCCGCGGGGACGGTGGGGGCGTGTCCCGTGCGCCCGGGCCCGCAGCTGCGCCCCGTGGTCCAGCTGTCCTAACAGGTGACCTTTTTAATAACAAAAGAGGCAATCGGCTGGTCGATGCTTGCCAGGTTTGATGGTCAACTGTCAGGAACAGTATCACATGTCGTAAACCTTCATGCTTCCGCGGACTCTGAGTACCACGCAAAAGACGTTTGTTTTAAAACTATCGTGTTTGAAAGTAAAGGTCATGTTCTCTGGTGCAGTATCAAATTGTCACGTAAAACATTTGAACATTGGAAAAAGTACTACTTTTTAAATATTCAGAGGACATTTTAATTCTTTTAAGTTTGTGTGTGAATATTTTTGAAAATTAAAAGCAGTATTCTTTTTCTGTTGGTTAGACTTACATTATGCTTTTCTAAGTGCCTTGAGTTCTGAAAAACTCAACGGTCAGATACAACAAAAGAGAGGAAAGCAGGCGTTGTGAATTAAAGTTAAGTATTGACATACAGTATTTTTACTTGTATTAAATTAAGATGCCACAAAGTTAAAACGGGCAATAACTCTCCCCCCATTCTCATACCATTTCTGATTACAGGTGGAAGGATCTAGCTAACGGTGTTTTATGGTATTTTTGTTCATTTTGTGTGAAGCAGTTCAGTTTATTATCCATCTTTGGTTTCTCTGCCTCTGCTCTCAACCGCTGAATTCATCCTGTTTAGTTAGTCTTCCCAAGAGTATCGCTTTAACCACATAACGTATGCTTCTTCAGAAACCATTAGTGCCTCGTGCTCCTAGGATAAAATCCACATTTTTAAACTTTGCCATGCAGAGCCATCTGGAGTCACGCTCTGACCTAGCGCTACTCAGACACACCTTCTTTCAAAGGGGTTCACTCCGTGTGCCCAGAAATGGCTTCGGTTTTACCCCCTCAGCAATTTGTAGATTCCGGGTTCAGTCTGTCTGTGTCACTGTGGTTTTGTGGCCCACTGCTAGCCTGTTTGTGTTTTCAATTCCTGACAGGACACTAAAACTTTACACCAGTGTGGTGTTGCCAGCTCCCTTCCCTCCCTGCAACCTTTGGTACTTTCAGACCAGCTAAAGTAATACAGAAACCATTGTATTATCAATGGGTTTACAAAGTCTGTTGACACAGCATTTGCTTGATCTGCTGTTGGACCACTTTTATTAAAACAGTGGTTTTCGTCCTTTTGCCACCCCAGTGGACTTGAAGATGACCTCACCTTCCTCTCAGCAGCAGTGGCTGAATCCAGCAGGAATTGAGGGGCCTGTAGTTTGAAAACTCCCTCCACCTCACTGACTGGGGTAACATTTCCCTAAGAGGGGGCCTGTCAATCCCGCTGCCGCCCCGGCCGTCAGCACCACCGCCGCTTTGGAGTCATGTGTGCATGGTCGAGAACTACTGAGATAGATGTGCTCTTGATACACTTTTATGTATTATATAGTTATTTTACTTAGCATTGCAAGGTGGTACAGTCTTCCTGACACGGACTTAATAATAGTGATAATGTCCTTCATTTTTAGTCATTACAGTAAGTGATTTTTCCAATAAAAATAGTGAATTTATACTCACTGACTCATACACTTTTCAGATTTCCGTTGTGACCAGTGCTTGCGTTTGTGAGGGTCAGTCAGGAATTAAGGGTAGAATTCAAGGTCATGAAACAGCAGCTATGTTGGCATTTCCCTTCTTTCTTTCTTTCTTCTTTCCACAATTATTGAAGTGCTACCTCTGTGTCAGGCAGTATGCAAGGAGTGGGGAATTCAAGACACGGTTCAAGTGCTTACAGTTTAGTGCGGGGGCAATTTTAATACAGGGCGATAGCGATGGTAAGTGCTGGGTGCTCTGGGGGCACCTGGAAGAGCCCCTCCCACAAGCTTGGGTTCCTGAGCAATGACCTGTAAACTGACACCTGTGGGATGAATGGAGTTTGCTGGGCAAAGAGAAGGGGAGGAATACTGCACGCCAGGCAACAATGTTGCAAAGGTCTGGAGGGAGGAGTTGGACTCAGTAGGATGAGAGCTGTACAAGATGAGGCTCAGAACCGGGAGGGGTGGCAGGGAATCGGGTCATGAAGAAGTTTTTATCCTGAGGACAGCAGGGAGCCATCGTAGGGCTTCTTAGCCTTCATGGTCCCCCAAGAATACAAGC
Source organism: Balaenoptera ricei (assembly GCF_028023285.1). NCBI lineage: Eukaryota > Metazoa > Chordata > Mammalia > Artiodactyla > Balaenopteridae > Balaenoptera > Balaenoptera ricei. The sequence goes on along the minus strand of NC_082656.1, from coordinate 1,569,066 downwards.
ATAGAACTCAGGGAGTCTTTGAATTTAAATAGAAGAAGATTACATTTTTGTCTTCATTGACCTGTAACTTAACACTTTCTTCAATTGTGAATGTAAGCAACTAGCTACAGAAGTATTAACAGTAACCGACAGTATAACAAGCTCAACCTCAGATCTTTTCCTATTCTGATACAATTGTTACAGATATCTCAAAGTATCACTTCTTTGAAATTACAGTGCTTATTAAACATGCCACCATATCATGTTATTTAAGGCATAAATCAAGAATTACACATATTACTATATTGCAGATTTGACTTGGACCTTTGGAAAGAGTATGGAGACTTTAGTGAAGGGAATGGATTGAAAGTGAGGTCGGGAGCTGTTGAAATAATTCAGGAGAGAGTTGGTGATGGCTAAATTAGTGGATGAATTTGAAAGAAGTTTAGAAGATAAATTTGCAGAGTCTAAGTTGCAGGAGTCTTGTGTAAAATGTAATTGTATTGTTTCAGAAAATATACAGGTTCTCCCCCACTATCCAAAAGTAGAGCATTCCTGTGAAACCTTTTGTAAGCCGAAATGGCATAAAGTGAAGGAGCAGTTAGGACACGTCTTGCTAACGGATGCACAAAGTAAATGGAGATGCAGCCCAGATGCTCACAGACACAGTGCAGAGCTCTGGCATCTGATGCTGAGATGCTGAGTGTAGTTCCCGGGGCCGCCTTGCTGCCTGGGCTGTGCGCTGCCCCTGTAACGGCTCGCTGAAAAACAAAGGCTGAGCACTTCTGTCGATTTTTGCCTGTTTTCGTAAAAGCGAAAATCTTCTTCAGGTTTCTTTGGGTTAGCGGAAGCGGGTACTGTGTAGGTCTTTGGTGAACTTTGGTGAAAGCGAAGTGGCCTGAAGCGGGGGATCCCTGCAGGAGTCCTGAACAAGTGATTACATCTGGACAACAACATATTGCTCCTACAGATATCCTTTAGGGCGTGACTTGCTTTAGAGCATGTCAGCCTGTCAGTTACTTGTATGTAAGCTGCTTCCTCTGAAACACTTAAGTATATTTGAAAACTGTTCTAGATTTTAGTATTACTCTCTTTAAGTATTATTATATTTGATTCTGGCCTAGTAAAATCAGATAAGAAATGATAGAAGGGAGAAGACAAAATTATTCTATTATTCCAGTCCATTCTGCTTTAAAAGGATAGCTGCATTCTTAATAAACCTTGATATATTAAAAAATATAGAAAGTTATTTCATGGAGAAACAGGAGCTCTAGAGTTTTCAAGTTGCAATGGCAAAATAATTTTCTTCCTGCAGGAATTTCAATACTGTGTAACAGTTTTTTTGCTATTACTGTATTTTGTTATTGCAAGCTAGAAATAATATATTGGTAAACCAAAAACTGATGAAAACAAACATCTCCATATTACTAAGTAAATCCTCAATGGCGTGGAAGATCAGACTTAAAAGTAAAGCTTTTCTGAATCATTTTGATATTGTAAATCCTTGTAAATAAGGCCTAAAACTGCGGGGGGGAAAAAGTAAAGAGAAAACCATAAAGCCAAAGTTAAATGCATTACAGTTTGCAGGTGACAGCAGTGATAATGTTTTATTTGTTCTTACTGATTTGTTGAATGAGTATTTCATTTATTCTCTAAATTTTTATAATTTTTGGCCTTATATTAATTTTCAAATTATATGTGATATTGAATATATGTTTCCCTGACTTCATAATAGGATTTTTTTGGTTTGCTTTTTAATGAAAAATTTGTCCACCATGTTTAAGATAAAATTGTTTTGTATAACCTAGTCCATAATACTGTATAAATGTTTTTTATTCTACATAAATCCAAATTTTTTATTCTGTAGATTCATAAGTATCAGATTCCCTTTGATATGTTTATTTATATTTGTATTTATAAATCCTTGGAAGCGTTTCTTAACATTTAATTCATTTTTCTTTTCTTTTGTAGAACTTATCACTCCCTGAAATTATTTTATCTACTTGTTTATTTTGTCTCCCCCTGAAGAATGGCCTCTTCTTTTTCATCTCATTCTTGGTGCCTGAAACATTCACAGTCACACAATGGCACATAATAAATGTTTATCCAGAGAATAAATAAATGAACTGCACTATGTAATGAAGTGACCTTGTCTAACTTTGGTTTGATTAGTCTTTGTAGAAATAATAGACAGGCAGTTTCTAGAAATGTTCAGAATCAGCTCAGTTACTAAATGTCCTTTGTATACTCGATTACACACTTAGAGTCATAGAGACATGCCATTTTCCCAGTAGGAAACCTAAGTAAATAAGAAACCTTGCTCTTTTCTGCTATATCCCAAGAGCCTAGAAAAGAGTCTTGTGCATAGTAGGTGTGCTAAGTATTTATTGAATGGGTAAATAAATTGATGAAATCTATAATGAAACAATAATTGGTATACCTTTGTCTCAGAAGTTTAAAGGTGGGTCCATTTCACCTATTACTGTGTATGAGATTTAATTTTTAATTCATATTGTTAATGTTTATATCTGTCTTTATGCAGCAAACTTTTGTCCTGAGCTATCACATTAAAATATCAAAATTAATTTTAGAATAAAATTAATTGCATTTTCATTCCAATTATTGAGATTCTTCAACTTGTAAGCCTCAAGTCAATTAAATTATTTTTAAATTTGGAAAATAATCCTGACATACGGCTAAAACCAACTGTATTAATAGACACTATGTTTTGATGTTGTAGTTAAATGCATGGCACACACTTTGTGTAGTGTTGATTACACTGACTAAAGATTTAAATACAACAAGGTCTGTCTGTTAACAACTGGCTGAATTCCTCTTGGGGGAGAATGGTTTGGGTTTGCATGGCCAGTGTTTCCCGTGAAGAGTCAGCCCCCTAAGGACGTGAGTGTGGCTCGGGCTCCACTGGTGAGGGCCGGCTGCTTGCCTGAGGGCAGGAGAATTTGGAGCACACGGGCAAGTCTGGGCGTAGAAACGGAAGGGAGAGAGGGGCGCGGGACTGGAAAGGGTGTGTTCTCTTACAGCCTGTTGATCTCCCCTCCTCCCACCCAGTCTGAAGTCTGGTATATTCTCAGGGCTTGGGCAGAGTTACACGCGGCTCCTGTGGTTTAAGCAGAGGTGGCATCGGATGGAGCGATGCCCAAGAGAGGCGGCTGGAGAATGCAGTCCCTCCCCTTCCCAGGTTTTTAGCAGCACTCCTGGAAGGGGTTTTTGTTTTGTTTATCCTTCAGTTTTATTGAGGTGTACTGTATATATTCAAGGTGTACAACTTGATGTTTTCTTTGTGTAACAAAGATCATCAACACAGTCAAGCTAATTAGCATCCGTCACCTCATGACGTTACCGTTGTGGGGGGTGTGTGTGTGTGTGTGTGGTTGGTGAGAACACCTAAGATCTACCCTCCCAGTAGGCCTCAAGCATATGATATAGTATTGTATGTATGGTGTATACGTATAGTCATCGTGCTGTCCATTAGCTCTCCAGGACTTAGTCATCCTGCGTAACTGACACTTCGACCCTTTGATCAGCAGCTCCCCATGCCCCAGCCTCTGGCACCCACCATTCCACTTCGTTCTTCTGTGAGCTTGACTCTTCAGATGTCACAGATGAGTGAGCCAGGTAGTATCTGTCTGTCTGTATCTGGCTTATTTCACTGAGCATAATGTCCTCCAGGTTCATCCATGTTGTTATAAACGGCAGAACTTCCTTTTTCAAGGCTGGATAGTGTTCCACCTTGTGGGTAAGGGTGTGTATCGATATTGTCTTTATCCATTATCTGCTGATGGCAAACAGGTTCTTTCCATAGCTTGGCTCTTGTGAATAAAGCTGCAGTGGCCCTGGGAGTGCAGAGGTCTCCTAGAGATAGCGATTTCACTTCCTTTAGGTACATACCCAGAAGCAGGACTGCTGCATCATACGGTAGTTGTAGTGTTAATTTTTTGAGGGATTTTCCACAGTGGCTTCACCAATTTCCACTCCCACCAGCAGTGCATGAAGGTTGCCTTTTCTCCACATCCTCAGCAGCACTTATCTCTTGTCTTTTTGATAATAGCCATTCTGACAGGTGGGAGGTGATACCTCACTGTGGTTCTGATTTGCATGTCCCTGATGGTTCGTGATTGTCAACACTGTTTCATATATCTATTGGTCTTTTGTATGTCTTCTTTTTAAAAATGCTAATCAGATCCTTTGCCCATTTTTTAATCAGGGTCTTTTTGTTTTGTTTTTTGTTTTTTTGCCATCAACTTGAGTTCCCTATATATTTTGGATATTAACCTCTTATCAGATGTATGGTTTGTAAATATTTTCTCCCATTCCATAGGTTGTCTTTCACTCTGTTGATTGTTTCCTTTGCTGTGCAGAAGCTTTTTAGTTTGATGTAGTCTTGAGAATTTTTACTTTTGTTCCCTGTATTTTTGGTGTCATATCCAAAAAAAAAAAAAAGATCATTGCCCAGACCAATGTCAAGAAGCTTTCCCTATATTTTCATCTCATAGTTTTACTGTTTTGGTTCTTACATTTAAGTCTTTAACCCATTTTGAGTTAATTTTTGTATAAGGTGTGAGATGAGGGTCCAGTTCATTCTTCTGCCTGTGGCTGTCCAGTTTTCCCAACACCATTTTTTGAAGAGATTATCCTTTACCCATTGCGTGCTCTAGACACCCTTATTGAAGATCAGTTGACTGTAAATGCATGAATTTACTTCTGGTCTCTTTTTCTGTTCCATTGGTCCGTATATCTGTTTTTATGCCAGTACCATACTTTTCAGCACCTGCTACTTCTGGTTTTATTACTGTAGCTTTGTAATAGATTTTGACATCAGGAAGTGTGATGCCTCCAGATTTGTTCTTCTCACTCACGATTGCTTTGACTCTTCAGGGTCTTTTGTGGTTCCATATGAATTTTAGGATTTTTTTTCTATTTCCATAAAAAAATGTCATTGGGATTTTGATAAGGATTGCTTCGAATCTGTAACTCACTTAAGTCTGTTGCTACTGAGAGGGTGAGGACAGACGGTTGAGCTTTGGGTGTGGCAGGGGAGTTGTTGGTAACCTTGACAAAAGGCGTTTCAGTGAAATACTGGGGGTAAATTTAATTGGAATGTGTTGAGGAGAGGCTGAAGTAAGGGAGCAAAGAAAGCGAGTAGAGATGCTTCTTTCTAGAAGTGTTGCTGTAAAGGATATTAAAAGAGACACTGGCTGGGAGAATGATATAATAAGGAGGCAAAAATTGGTCCAGCTCTGTGGGGGTGATTATAGGTGGAAGTCTTTGAGGAAGGAGGTTACCTGGAGTCAGACCCCAGGTAGAAGGTTGGGCTTTGAGACTAACAAGTTTTCCTCCTTCATCCTGACAGGAGTGAAAGCAGAGGGCATGGTTAACCCTAGCAGCTGGCTGTAGACAGGAGACCCTGATGGTGAGCTGCTCTGGAAAACTAGGAGGTAGAATCAGGGAAACGTGGGCGGGTCAGAAGGGTCAGAGCAGTAATGACTGCTGCCGGAGAGAAAACCCAGAGAGGGAGGGGGCGACGGGTTAACGCATTCATGAAGAACGAGAGCTTCGAGACAGTAGTTAGGATGAATATAGGACCACTGGCCACAAACTTCTCATGGCTTGCTTTTGGTGAGTTTTTCCAACATAGCTAAAAAATACTACCTAACGAATTATTTTTAAGAAGCCTTGGGCTTCTTGGTGGCGCAGTGGTTAAGAATCTGCCTTCCAATGCAGCGGACACGGGTTCGAGCTCTGGTCCGGGAAGATCCCACATGCCGCGGAGCAGCTAAGCCCGTGTGCCACAACTACTGAGCCTGCACTCTAGAGCCCGCGAGCCACAACTACTGAGCCTACGTGCCGCAACTACTGAAGCCCACACGCCTAGAGCCCATGCTCTGCAACGAGAGAAGCCACCACAATGAGAAGCCCGCGCACCACAACGAAGAGTAGCCCCTGCTCGCCACAACTAGAGAAAGCCCGCGCACAGCAACGAAGACCCAATGCAGCCAAAGATTAATTAATTAATTAATTAATTAATTTTTTTAATGTCTAAAACAAAAGAAGCCTTGGTATTATGAGTTTAATGAGAAGAATATATTGCATCGTGACATTAAATTTTAAAATTCTAAAATAGTAAGAGAACATCAAATATGGTGTTTCTTTGATATTATTTAAATTCACATTTTGAACTCATATTTTGTGAGTACAACCTGACTAAAACAAATGGTGGTCACAAATTTTAAATAAATAAAAGCAAGGAATGTGGATCATCATGTTTAAATAGTCAAACAGAAATATGTTAACTGGGAAAGCGATTTTGCAAGTGTCATTAGATGCAGGACTCTCTTTTTCTATTGCATATCAATGAATATTTTAAAAGCTCAAATAATGTATTTAATGAGATGGAACTATTTTAATTTGCTATAAGAGCCCTAAACAATTCATAAAATTAAGTTGGCATTGCTTTCTTTTATTTCAAGTTATCTGGGTATATTTGTGGTCATTATTTTTGTGAAAAGGGGAGGAAAGGACATCAGTAAGACATTAGCAAGAGTAAAACAATAATATATTGGAGTCTACTTGGTTGCAGTGTATTTGTGTGCAGTGCATTGGGTTTAATGATAGTACATTTAAAATTGGTATGCCAAGGGCAATGAACTTTATAGCAACATACAGAAGTTTAATAACCATGAAACATTGTAAGCCTAATGAAGACTAAAGCTTTCTTGCAGCAGTAAAGCAAGAATGCAAAGAAGTTTTTATACTTTATTGCCTCAGGTAAAAATGTCTCTAGAAACACATAAGTGATGACAAAGCTTTGATGTTAATAAACCCAAATGGAAGTCAAAAATCAAAGTGTGTAAATGGCCAGATTATGAAAAAAAAGATGACAAAGTTATACCCTCTAATTAGATGTAATTTGTGCTTTTGGCATAGCTATTTGTCCTGCATGAATGAGAGGTTGTCTTACTTTCCTTTCTTGTGTGATAAGACACTCTTTCTATATCTTACTGCAAATCTGTGGAGGTGCTTTTTGGGGAGGGGAGACAAGGGGGCCAAGAAGGGAAGAAAAACAAATTGTAATGTAAAAGCAGAAGCATTTTTTAATCTGTCCTTTTGCAATTATATTTATTTAGCTGAACCTGAGTAAAAAATTACTCTTTACTCTTATTCTATAAAGCATATGTTCTGGTAGATAATGCATTCAAATTAATGGTTTTGTTACTGTGAGTTTTGGAGTTTTATGAATTATAACAGTGCATAAACATATCCTAAGCCATCAATAGTAGCAGTATGAACTTAAAATTTACAGTTTAAAAAGTGGTAAATATTTGGTAAAGTAAGCCATAGCAGATATCTTCTCTTAATGTGCTCTCCATAAAAAAGATTGTTAAATGTTTCAGATTATAAATAATTTCAATATAGAAATAATACTTAATGGATCCTATGTTTAAGCACAGCCTGGTCTATATAGAAACTTTTCACTGACATCTGTGAAAGTTTCATGAATGTGTGGAATGCAGAATAAAAGTTGTGATTACTCTCCATTAAGAAATACAGCCTTATAAAATCTTCAGTTTATCCACGTGTGTGCTGTATGATTGATGTGCCTGTGCTAGCAGTTGTGCAGCTTCCGTGTTTCCTGCTACACAAGCATAGTTCCAGGCGGCTCCCTCCTCTGTCCTCATCACTTGGCTGCTGTGTGCCCTAGACATGCAAACCATTTTTAAAATTAGACAAAATGAACCTTAAATAGGAAAGCACAGTGTTTTTTCACAAATTGTTTTATCAGTAGATAATCCAAAGTAAAATATGATTGGCTTAGTCGATCTGCTATTTGGGAATATCAGTCATTTTTCTCATTTGCTAGTATGCACAATTAGAAGATTATACATAATAAGAAATTATAAATGGGTTAGTTTCTATGTTTTTGAGTGTGTGCAGTGTATAAATACCAAGAGATTAAATCACACTATTAGGTGTTTTAAAGACAAAATCTTTTTCAGTTTAAATTTGGTCATAGTTGACCAATTAAGAGCCAGCTCAGATCAGAAGCAGATCCCTAGTAGGGCTTCTGCCTGTGTTCAAACCCACATTGGTGGGGAGTTCTGGAATGCTTGGATTTGCTCCAGGGCTGAAGTCAGGGTCAGGAGCTTGCTCCTGTGGTACATCCTGCTCTGAGTGCGTGGCTTCGGCAGCCGCCGAGGAGACGCAGTGAACAGCTGAGCACCTCCTAACGCTCCTCCCGTGACAGTCCCGCTGGCGCTGAGGTATGATGTGAAGGGCTCACCTTGTCTTGTGGTTCTCTCTCTCCGACTCCCCCCGAGTGAGCTACTGTAGTGTGCAGCAGGAGGGAGTGGTGATAAGGGAACAGTGCCGTTCAACCAGGAACTGCTGCAGCAGAGAGCCGACAGGGTTATCCTGTGAGCCAGACACACTTTTCTTTCTTAAAAACTTAATGCTAACCATATTTTATTTGTAACTGAAGCTTGACTTTATTTAATACTGCAACTGTTTTGTTTTTAAATTAGGACTTTGTATTTTATTAGTACTGCCATTAGGCAGTGATTAAATCTGTCTTCAATTACAGTCATGAAAAGATTGCTCCTTAAAGCACTAAAGAAATGTTGTTTTATTATGGTTATTGAAATTTCTTGAAATATATTAGGAAGGGAGTTCCAGCTGTTGGCTCTTTCTTAATTCTTAAAGATTACTTACTTATGTTGGCTTTTTTCTTATTGAGATATGTGTATATTATAGAAAATTTAGGAAAAGTGGCAAAAAGAAACACATAAGAACCATTTTGCCTCTTCATGACTTGAAGAGACTAGTCACTGTTAAAGTTTTGGGTGTTGTATCTTGAGTGAGAAGGTTTTTATTAAAACTTATTTAAAACTTTGCAAGGCAATGTTAAGGTATTAACAACTATCGTTCTCTCATGTTATAGAAATAAAGCCAATGGCTGTGAAGTTAAGAAATAAGTGTGGGGACTTCCCTGGTGGTGCAGTGGTTAAGAATCCGCCTGCCAAGACAGGAATAAAGACACAGACCTACTAGAGAATGGACTTGAGGATATGGGGAGGGGGAAGGGTAAGCTGTGACAAAGTGAGAGAGTGGCATGGACATATATACACTACCAAACGTAAAATAGCTAGCTAGTGGGAAGCAACCGCAGAGCACAGGGAGATCAGCTCGGTGCTTTGTGACCACCTAGAGGGGTGGGATAGGGAGGGTGGGAGGGAGATGCAAGAGGGAAGAGATATGGGGATATATGTATATGTATATCTGATTCACTTTGTTATAAAGCAGAAACTGACACACCATTGTAAAGCAATTATACTCCAATAAAGATGTTAAAAAAAAAAAAAGAATCCGCCTGCCAATGCAGAGGACACAGGTGCGAGCCCTGGTCCAGGAAGATCCCACATGCCGCGGAGTAACTAAGCCCGTGCGCCACAACTACTGCACCTGCGCTCTAGAGCCCACAAGCCACAACTACTGAGCCCATGTGCCGCAACTACTGAAGCCCTCACGCCTAGAGCCCGTGCTCCACAACAAGAGAAGCCACCGCAATGAGAAGCCTGCGCACCGCAATGAAGAGTAGCCCCCGCTCGCCGCAACTAGAGAAAGCCCGCGCACAGCACTGAAGACCCAATGCAGCCAAAAAATAAATAAATAAATTTTTTTTAAAAAAGAAAGAAGTGTGGTTCCAGAGAGGTCGTTCTAGTGACAGTGAGCTGTTGCTGCCCTCTTGGAGGCCACCTCTTGCCCCTGTCTCCTTGCTCTCCAGGCTCTTTTCGTCTGTATGGCTCTTTAGTTGTTTCTCTGTTAGAGGCTGTGAGTGTTTATTATGCTTGCTTATATAGGGCAGTGCCTGGTTTGGGGAAGGCAGCCTACACATGGCTTTAGCCCATATCAGCGAAAAGAGAAAGTGATGTGAAAATCAGAATTGTGCAGATACACACATAAGACTTTATTAAGACCAAGCTTTTATTCGAATTTTTTATACAACGATGATGTCCTTTAGTACTTGCTTTATTCTGGCTACACAGAAGTTGTGTATTTTTTATTTTAATTAATATGCTTTAGCTGGTGGAAAATGTAAGACATTTTTAAAGGACTTGGAATTAATTGTTTTCTCATTTTACATTTAGTCCTGCTGGAGAAAACTTTTTCTGTTCAATTTTAAGAGTCCTCTACAGCCATGTGTTGAGAATGGGTCATCTCAGTTACGTAGAGTTAATTAACTCTGCGCTGTTCTAACGTGAGCAGTGCTTAGAATTGGAGCTTTTTTTTTTTTTTTTACTAATTGTTATTGTATTTTACCATATTATTACTCACGTTTGCTGATTCATCTTTGTCATTTATTCTTTTTTTGTATTTATTTTATTTATTTTTATTTTTGGCTCCATTGGGTCTTAGTTGTGGCATGTGGGATCTTTTTGTTGTGGCGCGTGGGCTCTTCGTTGTGGCGCGTGGGCTTCTCTCTAGTTGTGGCGCACGGGTTCCAGAGTGTGAGGGCTCTATAGTTTGCAGCGCGTGGGCTTAGTTGCCCCGCAGCATGTGGGATCTTAGTTCCCCAACCAGGGATCGAACCCATGTCCCCTGCATTGGAAGGTGGATTCTTAACCACTGGACCGCCAGGGAAGTCCCCTGTCATTTATTCTTTGAATAGGTTGAGAATATGATAAAAGTTATGTACTCTCTCCCAAAAAGCTCATACAGTGTTTTCACCTATAATTTCCAGGAGTCACAAGCACCAGGAAGCATTGTAGTGTGGGGTTATGAGGCTCTGCTCTAATTTTTAGGTTATATTCTTGTCCCTTCTAGGTTCTTAATATTTGTCCTCCTTTACATTACAAAATGTTTCAGGTGTTATATCTAAAATCATTTTCAAGTAAACTGTCTTGATCCTGTCACTGTGTTACTCTTCGGTTTTGGATATTACCCTCAGATCAGATCATTTACAATATTTACCTTTACTTTATGGTATTTACTCTTCCCTTTTACCAGTACTTCACTTCTGTTCTGACTGTACATTCTCTTTTCTAGCCCAGTGTGCCTTCTGTTAGCCCTGTTGTACTAGCTTATCCTGTTTACACCTTTATAAATGTCACAGATGCCTTGGTCTATTACCATATCCCTCTCCTTTAAATCATAAAGATCCATTATCCAAGAAAGTGTCTTCATGTTTATTTTCTTTATCCTCTAGCATGCGAGTGAGGTGGGTCATTCAGGAACTCAGAGCCTAAACTATGATTTCATAGTAACATTTTTAATATTGGTAATAACCATATAAAGTTTTTTTATTATAAGTTAAAAGATTCAACAGCCATGAATATTTAGAAACTAATTTTACACTAAACAAAGTAACAAAGTTCATCCAAGTCTTTAAATATTCAGAGTAACTCTTTGGGACTTCACTAGTAATTCAAGTTTGGAGATTAGGGTTGCCTGAATCATTTCAGAACTTCAGGCTCTATTTTAGCCTACAAATATCTGTTCCTTCTTTTTCCCTACTTTCTTCCCTAATCCTAGTTAAGATTTAACTAGGATTATTCTCTTGATTATAAAGAGCACAGGAGTAAATTCACCACCAAATAAATTTTAAAAGGGAAAGATTACCCAAGTGCTCGTTCTGTCCATGCCAACCCTTAAATATGTATGTAACAACTTATCATAAACCATAAGTTTTCACTGATTTTGTTTCTCATATAAGATTCTAAAATTCTCAGGGGTCAAGATAAGGATTTTTCTGAATCATGCACCCAGAAACTTCGTATTTGGTACAGGCCTCACTGTTGCCTGGGCAAATGCTAACAATTCTGCTCACTTAGTATGTGATTCACTGGCACAGTTTTATCCTGCTTCTGCCCTGTACGTGAAGGCTAGATGTGGAAACTCGTGTATCCTCGTTGGATACCACCTGTCGTTAAAGGCAGAGAAGGGTGGTGAAGTTGAAGGGAAAAGGGGCTGAACACTAGCAGTGCTGGCAGTAGAAGTGGGAAAGTGGGGATTCTCTTCAGCTTGTTTATTTAGCGGTGGTTTACTTTAGTTATGTTTGGTGCTACCTTAAAGCAAACAAACAAGCACACACAGTCTGTTTGGTTTTTCAGCCATTATATAGCAAATTCTATTATAGAATCTTTTCAAATCTTCACTGTTAAAGTATCTTCAGAAATTACTAAATGAGAGCATAGATGTCTTATGAGCTTGAAATATGTCCAAAGAATCAGGAAAAAGCAAAAAGGGAGGTTTTGGCAAGTCCTTGCCAGGTCTTAAATGATTTGTTCTGTGTTCATGTTTTATAGATACAAAGCAGAGCTTTATTGAACAATAAATTCGTTTGCCAAAATATGTAATCATATATGTGCATTACTTTTGTATCGTGTAATCTATGTATTACTTTATTTACTGGTGATTTAATTTATAAACATCAACAGAAATGACATGCATCTTAGTACCTTTTTGGTAAAAGTAGTATCTTTATGTGTTTTGTCAATGTTTGGTAAAATGTTCAGCTCATCCCCTGCTCATTTGCTACAAATACATTTTAATCAAAACTTTGTCTCAGACATATTGTATTGTTATGTCCACGAACTCCAAGCGGAAGCTGAAAAAATCCATTACAGCCCAAACCAAACATGATGTACGGCCTGAAATCCATCAGATCATTCAGATTTACAGACAGAAAGTGCGCAGCAGCTGGTGCAGTGCAGTTTCAGAGCATCTGTTCCTGAGATTCCATGGCTTGTGCAATAGGTGCAAGATAAGCAATATCCTTTTGGTACAGTTAACACTGCCACCCCCTGTCCGCAGCTTTGCCTCTGTGCTCCTGTTACGAAGGCATTTTTAAAATCTAAAGTAATTAACAGTATGCAGTAATTTGTGGTTGTAATAAGAGGAAATAATTGTGTGCACACGTGGGTGCACTTGTACATACCTAGCTACCTAAAGTTTTTTTTTTATAAATTTATTTATTTATTTATTTATTTTCGGCTGTGTTGGGTCTTCCTTTCTGTGCAAGGGCTTTCTCCAGTTGTGGCAAGCGGGGGCCACTCTTCATCGCGGTGCGCGGGCCTCTCACTGTCGCGGCCTCTCTTGTTGCGGAGCACAGGCTCCAGGCGCGCAGGCTCAGTAGTTGTGGCTCACGGGCTTAGTTGCTCCGCGGCATGTGGGATCTTCCCAGACCAGGGCTCGAACCCGTGTCCCCTGCATTGGCAGGCAGATTCTTAACCACTGCGCCACCAGGGAAGCCCCTACCTAAAGATATTTTAATAAATTATTAATAGGGTTTAAAATACATAAGCACAAAACCCTTTCGCATATTGGTTCAAGGACTGAAATCTATTTTTAAATTGTTATTTTTTTAATATCACACTTCAAGTTTGGAATTGGTTCCCATTCATAAAGATTCACTCATTCCTGGCACACTTTTTAAACCATTTAACATATTAACCAAAGGAAGGCATGCCGGGGGCAGACAGATGCAGTGCAGAGTCTCCAGGGCTCTGATAAGCGTTTACTGAGTCCTGTACACTCACTCTAGGACGCCCTAACCCAGAATGGGCGCTGGGGGAGGGCTCTTAGAGGAGGGAGTACCGGAACCCTAACAAATGAAAGGGCCAGAAAGAAGCAGCTAACTATCACATGCTTAGCTTCGTGAGGTTTAATTACCATCAGAAGCGGTAAGTGGTTATTTAATCTGTCTTCTGGAAAGATGTACAGCAAAGGTTTATTAAAGCTCATCAGAGGTAGCAAGGTGAAAACTGAAGCTAAGGACGCACCAGCAAACCCAGTCAGTTTCAGGAAAATTATGTTAGCAAAGACCAAAACTAAGGTTGACATTTAAAATTAGTACCGTATTTGTTTCGTACAAGACCGATTCATAAAAATAATAGTAACAATGGAATTTTAAAATAGAAATGTAATTTCTGTTTTTAAGAGGAAATTACATATCTGCCCCTTCATTCAAGCTTTCATTATTTTTCCATTTATCTGAAGGTTTTCAAAAAATTTGTTCTATTTTTGGGATAAAATTAGTATGCAAGCAACATGTTGCTGTTTGGGGTTTTTTGTTCTTGTTGTTTTTTAACTAATTCCAGTCTTTGACCACATTTTGTGTAGGGTTAGGGTGTGGGGCTTAAGGGACTTGGTGGTAGAGAGGCAAACTGCCATCAGTATTCAGCCACAAGCTTTGAAAAGCCATCCTCACTCTGTGCTTCCTGTAAACCGAGGAAGCCTGTAGCGGGGACAGTCTTTTGCTGGGGGCTGGGGGTATGGAAGCCTGAGCGGATCATGGAGAATGTGGGAGCATGGGGGGAAAGCAGTGCAGAATACTGTACGGATGAATCACTTTCCTTCTGGAATCCGAAACTATAAAATACATACAGCTACCGACTGCAGCTGTTGCCCGTGGAGGGATGGGAGAAAGGCGAGAAGGCATCCTTTAATCCATCCCCTCTTCGCTCCACACTGTGTGTGTTGTAGGATATAATATCCTAAATGTTGTTAACCCTCGTGGTAGCCTCTGTTTATGACTCAGCCCTTTGATAGCAGCACTTTCCCCAGGCATACTTGAAGTTCTCAGTTTTGAGGAGACTTTTTTGCATGGGTTTGTAAGGGTCCTGAAATTAGATCATAGCTTATATCACAAAAGGCTCCTTGTTGTGCTCTGCTGTACTTCTCAGTTGCCCAAAGAAGAGAGATCACAACCGAGATAAATTTGCTGATACCAGACCTGTTAGGAGTCTTCTATTTAAATTTAATTATATAATAATGAAAAATATTAGTTTGGTGCATCTCTGTCTCTTTTTTTTTTTTAGTTCCCTGTGCTATACAGTAAACCCTTGTTGTTTATGTATTTTATATATAGTGGTGTGTATCTGTTAATCCCATACTCCTAATTTATCCCTGCCCCCTTTCCACTTTTGCAACCGTAAGTTCGTTTTCTATGTCTGTGAGTCTGTTTTTTTGTTGTTGTTTTTTGTTTTGTTTTTTATTTATTTTTGGCTGCGTTGGGTCTTTGTTGCTGCATGTGGGCTTTCTCTAGTTGCGGTGAGCAGGGGCTACTCTTCCTTGCGGTGCGCGGGCTTCTCATTACTGTGGCTTCTCTTATTGCGGTGCACGGGTTCTAGGCGCGCAGGCTTCAGTAGTTGTGGCATACGGGCTTAGTTGCTCTGTGGCATGTGGGATCTTCCCAGACCAGGGCTCAAATCTGTGTCCCCCGCATTGGCAGGTGGATTCCTAACCACTGCGCCACCAAGGAAGTCCCTGTTTCTGTTTTGTAAACAAGTTCATTTGTGTCATTTTTTTAAGATTCCACACATAAATGGTGTCGTATGATATTTGTCTGTCTCTGTCTGGCTTACTTCACTTAGTATGATAATCTCTAGGTCCATCCATGTTTCTGCAAATGGCATTATTTCATTCTTTTTTATGGCTGAATAATATTCCATTGTGTATATATACCACATCTTCTTTATCCATTCATCTGTCGACGGACACTTGGGTTGCTCCCATGTCTTGACTGTTGTGAATAGTGCTTCTATGAACATTGGGGTATGTGTACATATCTCTCATTTTGAAAAGAAAGAAGTCAAAATGTCATGGTTGATAAGTAACATTGGAAAAGTAACTATCAGAGATTGGAATTTATCGTTGTGGGACTTTTCACATTTGCTGAATGCTTAGTGCTCCTTTCATACTTCTGTCTAGCATTCACCCACTTGTGTTATGCCTCCCCCCCCACTAGAAAAGGGGTGTCTGTTCACGTGTCACTATATACAGTGCTTGGTCATAGGAGACATGTAATATTTATTAAATAAGTTGATGTTGAATGGTTGTAGGAGGAGTTCACAGAGTAGTATTTCCCTTGCGAGTAGGGCAGTAGGCTAAAGCAACTCTGTCATTTCTCAGGAAAAGCTTTACTTAGTTGTGATTGCAGTGAGTGATACTGATGAAGCTTTAGGAAGGTACTGAGATTTTAAGTTAGGGCTCTAGTCTTTTTTTTAATCGCTTGAAACCTAATTTAAACTTTCTGGTTAGAACATAAACAAAAATGTCTGTAGTTATGATGTGCCTCCGGAAAGTAGTTATGGAGGAAGGGGAATGAGTATTCTGCTCAGCGACCTCGTCTGGAGAGAGAGAGCTGTTACCGGAAGAGAAGATGCTTCTTTCTTTACTCAGCAGCATCCCTAACAGTGGCCACTCGTCTTCAGACAGATTACTGTGGTCCTAGGGGCTATTTTTAAATTCATATAGAGAGAGGCATATATCATTTCATTTTACCGTGCTCATCTAAGAAAAGCCACACTAGCTTTCTTCCCGTCTCTGGAAGTCTAGGTTAGGCCATCACTAGATGAAACGATATCCAGAAGCCACAGAGAATAGTTTCCAGAGCTCCCAGTTTTCCCAGGAATGACTTTTGTCTCCCTCACTAATACTCTGTCATTTTGTAGAATTTATCGTGAAGCATAGCTTATGCAGTGAATAGTTCTAATTTACTCTGGTAGTATTTTGTTTCATGTACAGTAAAAACTCCCTGATTCAGAGTGAAATGGAAAAGTTCTGTCTAATGACTGAAAATTTCCAGTTGTAAAGTTCTCTTTAAGAAGAAAAGATATTCTTTAATTACACCACAGAAAGTTCAAAGACAACAAAACAATTACATTTTATCCAGATTACTGCAAATTCCAAAATAAAACCCCCAAATGAATAGGTTTTACTACATTTTGCCTGATGCAGTGTATATCTATTGGACATACTGAAAGCATTGTAAGGAAGGCCTTTTCTTTTCCCACTTTTTTCATGAGAAATGTAGAGACCAAAGAATGTTCAACAAAGAACAGAACACTTTTTCCAATTTGTCACTTCATGGATAAAAAGTAGAGACAGAATGGTGAAGCACCTGTTGCTTTAAAGGCAATAAACTAGTGAAATGTTTTAACAGAAGTCATCAGCTTTCAAAGATCTCTTTTATCCAGTTCATATCACTCATTGCTCTTAATTCCTTTGTCACATTTTTTACTGCATTACAAGTAATCCTCGAAAGCCATGGAGCATTTTACGTTTAACCAGAACCATGTGGACGGTTCTCACATGTTGAGGATAGCTCCAATCCCAGCTTTTATTCCGCCCCTCCTTTCCTGTACATTTAGCTTTAGATGCAGGTTTGAGAAGCAAATCGAGTGGTACTGGGAGGGACTCATCCCCGCTCCCATCACTTTCCACGCAGTCTCGGTAGGTTCAGGGGCCGAGCCCCCAGCAGACCCTCAGCAGTGCTTTGATCTCCACAAGCACATTCCGTAGGCTCCTCTTCTTCCTGAGGCCGACAGGGTTGAGTCCAAGTAGCTTAGGATATCTCATTCAGGTAGACATTAAGATTGGTACCGTTTAGTCCATTCCTACTGGAATAGTTCTCCTGCACTGCAATAAATAAGTTGGAGTGAAGAGGGGCAAAAAAAATTCTCCCCAGCCTTTCGAGTTGAATAACTTGAGTATGTTACCCCCTCACGCTGCTTTCATTTCCTCACTTAGTATACAAGGGTGATGTGTGTCTTTTAAGAATTATCTTAGAACTACATCTTGCTTAATCATTTCCTGTGTCATTTTTTTGTATTATCTTCTCTGAGAACAGCTTTTAAGAGGTTGAATCCAGCAATAAGGGCATCATAGTTCTAACCTTACTTAGATTTTCTAACATCTGCCTTATTTAGGTTTTCTGAAAGAACTAAAACTGACCAATCTCCTCCGAGGTCTTCTAGGATTATTCAAACCTGAGTATATTCACATAGGGCAGTGGCAGATCGGGTAGTAAATTCAGGTCTTTGAGGGTTTCAGTGAGGTTTTCCCACTCTGTTTTTGAAATGGTTGCTGATTTGTTCTCTGTCTTCCTGAAGTACAGCAGTTTTCATGTTGAACCCTTGGTGTCTGTCACACATGTGGAAATTCTTTTCCCTAAATGCTTTTCTCTATGCTTTTCTTCTGCCTTCTGTGTGATTTTTTTTTTCCTATCAGTAGTTTGTGTATTTTCTGCAGTGTTGGTTCTAGTCTTTCCTGTTTCTTAAAGCTTTTCATTTCATACTGGCGTCTTTCGTCTCTGCTCCTTTTGTGTAGCTGGGCTGGCCCCCTTTCAGATGCCTCTGTCATCTTGCATCTTATCTTTGCTCTCTGATGTTTAAAGTCCATCGATCACGTCTTTTGTTTCCTGTGATTTTTTTCTGCTTTCTTTCAGAATTTGATTTTCATTGTTGTTCCCTATTGCTCCTCATTTTCCCAGAGAATTTGGATAGGCCCAACATCAGGTTTTAAACAGATGGTCTAGCCAGCTTTGTTATTTGCCAAGGACGGTGTGAATGTATAAGCTTGACCCCTTTCCATCTTGAACGGAGCACTCTTTAGCTTCACATCAGAACATTAGCTGCAGAGCAGACTGTTCGCAGTTTCCATGGACTGTCGGTCAGTCTGCTGCCTGAGGGACCGGAGGGGCAGCGAGGCTGTGTCCTATGTCCTGGCTCTCCTCTGGGCGTCTGCCTTCCTGCCACGCTGGGGGCTAGCGCATCCCCAGGGGTGGCCTTTGCGATTCACTCTGCCCCCCTGTTTGGGGTGCCTGCCCCTTTGGAGAAATGCCCTCGGACATGGTTGCTGGCTTTGTGGTCAGCGTGGTTGTGGACGCAGTACTTTCCTCTGCCCGGCCGTGCCCGGCATCCTCTGCCGATGCCAGCCCTCCTTTGACGGGACGCAGGAGGGGAAAGGGGCACGTGCTGGGCCTCGAGTGACGCCAGCGAGTGACGGGGTTTCCGGGGGGACTCCCCACAGTCCTCTCCGGCCTGCATGTGCCTGCCCTTGGGAGCTCTCGGTGACAGCATTACCCCTGCAGGTTAGAGGAGGCCACCTTCCGCAGCGCACCTTCCTGCCGTCTGCTCCACACAGCTGTCTGACGATGCCAGTGTGAGGGGGCCCCGGAGGCGTGCGGTGCACACACCCAGGCCCGGCTGCCCCATCCGCAAGGGATTCCAGAATCTCCTCCTCTCGTTCCATCACACTCTGGGGGAGGAAACTAGTTTTCATTCCTGGTACTGTCGTGCAGGTGGGTCAGCATTATCAGTGTCTATCAATAGAAGATCTTTCTAGAACAAGTTTAGAGTGGGAGGTTAGGAGCTAGCATCAGCATGGCTGTCCTTACTTTCTGGTTTTCATTCTGGTTCTTTGTCAGGTTTTGGGATGGAGATTTTAAGAAGTTTTACTTACTGCTTTCTCATCAATTTATGGTTTTGGTTTTTTTTGTTGTTGTTGTTTTTGTTTTTTTTAATGACCCTTTGATTTTATTAAGAGTTAACTCAGGAAGGTACATTATACCTTTTTTTTTTTTAGCATAGAGAAAGGACCTTCCCAAATTTTATTTGCAAGTGAATTATCATATAGATTGAGAGTGAAAACCAAAAATCCAAAGGGAAAAAGAAAACTTGTTTTTTGTAGCAGAGCCTATAAAAGCTGGAGGTTCCGGGACTTCTCTGGTAGTCCAGTGGGTAAGACTCCACGCTCCCAATGCCAGGGCCTGTGTTCAATCCCTGGTCGGGGAACGAGGTCCCACATGCATGCCGCAACCAAGGGTCCGCATTCTGCAATTAAAAAAAAAAATCCCACAGGCCGTGACTAAAGATCCCACGTGGGCTTCCCTGGTGGTGCAGAGGTTGAGAATCTGCCTGCCAATGCAGGGGACACGGGTTCGAGCCCTGGTTTGGGAAGATCCCACATGCCGCGGAGCAACTAGGCCCGTGAGCCACAACTACTGAGCCTGCACGTCTGGAGCCTGTGCTCCACAACAAGAGAGGCCCGCGCACCGCGATGAAGAGTGGCCCCCGCTTGCCACAACTAGAGAAAGCCCTTGCACAGAAACGAAGACCCAACACAACCAAAAAAAAAAAAAAAAAAAAAGATCCCACGTGCTGCAACTAAGACCCAATGCAGCCTAAATAAATAAATAAATTTTTTTTTTAATTTAAAAATAATAAAAGCTGGAGGTTCCGAGTTCCTCCAGTGCTGGTATTCTCACCATACCCTTGAAACGGCCCCTGGAACTTAACAGATTTTTAGACGTGAATAACAACGTTTATTTATATCCTATATAAATTACTTAAAATTATGGTTTGCCTTATGATACCTTTTATCTTTGAAAGGAATTGATTTAGCCCTAGGAGATGACATTCAGATTTCTCTTGACATCCTGAAACCTAGGTGTCAGCATACTGAATTGCTATTTGTATAGATGCTTCTCCTGTGAGAGCTCATCATGACTAAGAATACACTAGTAGTAAGTTTTTTTAAAAGTGACTGTTAACAGTGTTGGAAAGATGAAAAGATTTGTATCCTGTGGTCTAATTTTATTTGACATGTAATAGTATTTATGATGAGTCCAAACTACGTCTACTTGTATTTTTTTGAAAGACACTGTGCTTTTACTCACAGTTCTAATCATTTTCAGTTTATATAAACGTGGCCCTGGTATTTTTATATAACATACATTCTGCAAAGTGCTTTGGATATATATAGTAGATTAGAGAGCAATGCTGAGTTTATACAGCATCAGTGGGGTGTGAGTTATGCCCTGTAAGTGAATCTTCCAGACAACTAAAATTACCCTCGTAAGTAATAAAACATCTTTTTTTAATGCAAGATTTACATTAAAAACAGTTAAGCTACATTACACATTTTCCTACATTTTTAACAAAATATTCCCTACATAATTAGCAATTTCTAAGTGACTGAAGATCATCATCACATAAATAGACCGAGTGGCTATTTATTGGTCGTTATAACATTGATTGATCCAGATTATCGTGGCCAGGTCTGGCTTGTTTAATTTTTCTCTCCTGTCTCACTTTCAGGCTGTTAGATCTCCCTTCTGCCATTAGTATACTAGACTCTAGCATTTGTAATGTAATGTTTCTAATATGCTGGGGTTTTGAAACTGAAAAACCAAGTGTATTAGCTGGATGTATAGATTAAGTGCTGAATCACGGTATGAGATACCCTGCACCGTCAGCCGTGTACATTCCAGTGTCTTCCATCTACGCTGGCTCTGTGTGAATTAAAAGAAAATGCCCACATCCAAGACGGTCTTCCTGGTGCACTGTGGCTGCCCTTCTCCCCTTCTGTCCATTTTTGTTGCGTCCCCCAGAGACCCTCTGCGCCCTGGACCTGCTGCCCGGACCTCAGGACACTGTAGCGTGCTTTGCTCTGCTCTTGCTCCCGGTCTTGGCGACTCCTCGCCGTTTGCAACCCAGGTCCCATTTCTCCTGGCCTGGGATGCCTTTGTTAAGTCTTGCAATTAACAAGGCAGTTCATTGGTCCTCTCTCTGCCTTCTACAGTTTTTTACATATTTCTGTTAGAACATTTGTTTAAATTACGACGATCATGATAGTAATGGCTGACCTTCCAGAGCACGTAGTATGTGTATTATTTCATTGAACACAGTTTATAAAACACCCTTTAAGTAGATAACGACTGTCTTCTTCATTTTACAGATTAGTTAGGGAGAAGTCACAGTAGAAGCTTGGCCAAGTGACAGAGCTGGGATTTAAGTCCGGGCAGCTTGATTCCTGTTTCCTCACTGTTCGTGAGTCAGCTGATAACTGGTCCAAGGTCACATACCTAGTGAGTGACAGAACTGGAATTTGCATCCCGGGTAGTTTGTCTTTGGAGCCAGTGCTCTGAATTGTTTGTTTGCTCTCCAGCACTCCCTTTTGTGAGCTCCTTAAAGGCCGAGACCTCACAGTGTCCGTCTGTATATCTGCAGAACAGTGACACATAACAGGTTCTTAAATGTTTGAAGATGAATTTGTGAACTTTTTCACCACCTGATACGGAGCAGTACTAACGGTACTAAGCTGGGCATCTGCCCTGGTGTTGTCTCAGACAGAATTGTAATACTTTGACCTTCGTTACTCCTCCCCGTCCTCTTCATCCAAACTGACCCTCTAACTACACTTAACCAAACTCAAAAAGCCATTGCCTTTGCCCAGACTCAGTTTACCAAGCACAACTGACCACAGATACGCCACATGTACACGTATCTGTGAGAGAGAGACAGGAGAAACGAGAGAGAAGAATGAGTGCCCAAAACCATATGGTCAGTTCAAGGAATACGCAAACAGCAGCAACAGAAAAAAGCCACCTGAAAGGCGCACGGGAAGGAGGGGAGAGACAGGAGGATGTGGGCAGAGAGAGCGTGCTCACGGGAGCCGGAGAGCACCGGGGGAGAGGGTGGAAGCATTGGGGGCAGAGAGACGTTGTTCATTCTTGATGTTAAATCCATCCAGGAAATCGGAGCGTTGATCATAGTGGTCGTACATGTGAAGTATGGCAAGAATAAACTTTATAGATGAACAAAAGATTCAAAATGCCAAATTGATCTTCCAACTTCTGTGAAGTAAGCATAAATATATAATACACATCAATTTGTGGTCCTTTAAAATTCAACTACTGTATGACAAAGGGGACTTAAAGAAAATTGATTTCTTGGTTCCTCAACTTGGAATTAGAAAGGCTCTGGCAATTTCAGAACAATACTCTTCTTGCCTCTGTGTAAATTTTGCTGTAGCGAAGAAATGTGTTCATAACATCCTACTTATTTTAAATTTTATCAAACAAGGGAAGTAATACATGTCGTTCAGGAAATGGACAACTCTTAGCCCAGGTCTTAAGGATGGCTAATTCTAGTTCTATTCTTTGTTATTCTCTAGAGCCTAACTTAAATCCCACTCTTTTTATGAAAACTTTCTCAACTGTCATTACCCACACTGCTTTCTCTATTTTCCTAGTTTATGTAATCCTTAGAGGAGCTGGCATAGGATAGTGGTTGAGCTGAGGTTGTCATTATTGCCTCTATGCTATCCGCTGACTTGCCACCTTAACCCAGGCAAGCTGGTTAACCTTGACAAGCTTTGGTTTCTTCTTTTGTAAAATGAAGCTGATAAAATGAAGTCTCCTGTTAGGGTCATTGTGAAGATTGAGTGAGACCATGTATGTAAAGATTTTATTAGCACCCTACCTTGCATGTGTTTAATTCACATTAGCTATATTGTTAGTGTTTATTACTGTACTGTTGCCCCTTTGATTAGTATGTGTCCTGTCTCTTCCTGGAGTGCCCTCACACTAGTAGATGCTCGATTACGTATTTACTTGGGAGGTCGGCGGGTAGGAGTTAGGATGAAGGGAAAGACTCTAGTAGTAAGAGGTGGTGACTTGGTGGCTTCTGCTGTATATTGCATAAGGGAAATGGTGGGATTAGTATCTGCACAGGTGATGGCCTCCAACTGATTGCTGTGTCCTCAGTAAGCAGTGTGAGAGGTGGTGGAAAAGATTAGAAAAAGGAGAGACATTGCTAGTGCTGGCAAAGGGAGTTGCAGGATTTGGGGGTAGTAGAATAGGTTTATTTATACCATGAAGTAGCAGAAATTAAAGGTACAACACCAGGTTGAGTTGTGAGGATGTTAGTAGGGGGTCGTTAGATAGTTTTATGCCACATCGCCTACTGATAGAGAATCATGGTGGTGGGCAAATGTGGAGGTCATTTGTTTGTAAGTGACCTTCTAAATTCATGGTCTACAATTCATATGGCAGTTTGAAGCTCAGAAATCAACCCAGGGAAGGGAGCTTTAGTTTCGCCTCCTCTACCTTTTCTTGTTCATTGGGGAGGATATTTAACCAAAATTGGAAGGGATGACAACCCAATCAACCATTATCTAAAATGGCACCTCCCAGGGGACTTCCCTGGTGGTCCAGTGGTTGGGACTTCACCTTCCATTGCAGGGGGTGCGGGTTCAGTCCCTGGCCGGGGAGCTAAGATCCCACATGCCTTGCGGCCAAATAACCATAAAACAGAAGCAATATTGTAACAAATTCAGTAAAGACTTTAAAAATATTTTTAAAATAAAAATAAAATGACACTTCCCAGAATAATTGACTCTTCTCAAGAATCTTCAGAAATGTTACGCTTATGCAAGTCATAGACACATACAAGTATATAGAATATGGTAACCATGAGATGGAGGAGTAGTTTTCATATCTTGCTGCAAGAGAGTGGGAGGTTTGTGTTTTTACTTCTTGGTCATTTTCAGTATAGGTTAGGACCAGGAAAGAGGAAGATTGCCACAAGATAGAGGACAGCATGAAAACCAAAAGAGGCATAGAATAACGATCCATCCTGTTAGGAGAGCACTTGAGGAGGATAAATGAGTAATTGGCCCCTTTTAGTTGGTTGAGGTTTAGAAAGAAGAATATGTTTGTTTGCATAAAAGGGATTAAGTGGTTGGTAAAAGCTATTTTTTTAACTAGTCATGAACAACTTAGATACAAGATAGTATAAAAGAGCTAACATTGAGATTTCCCTGGACTAAATATTGGGACTTAGTCCAGTGGTTAAGACTCCACACTTCCACTGCAGAGGGCACGGGTTCAATCCCTGGTGGGGGAACTAAGATCCCAGATGCTGTGTGGCATGGCCAATAAATAAATAAATAATTTTTTTTTTTTTTTTAAGAACCAACATTTATTTAAAGATTTGGAAATACATAGACCTATTTCTGTATAGATTATTTACTTTTTAAAATCTAATAGAAACATAAATATTCTTTAAGCTAAGAATGTATATATCCGTGTTTAACTTCTTTAGCTCTTCAATACACTGGACTACTCTTGTATCTAGGACTCTGCCAGTGCTGTGACGTTTACTGAGGAGACTCCTACCCGTCTCCCTTCCCTGTCCCATCTGTACACTTTCTGTAAATTCACTGCCAAGGCACTTAGTACGTTCTAGTAGGAATTACTGTTTGTCTTGTTTACCGCTGTTTTCCTACAAATACTCACTATCCATTTGCTAATATGTCAAATGATAATGTATCTACTTCATGTATAAAATGTTCAGAAAATATTAATAAAATTCAATTTTCTGATGACTGAGATAAGAGTATGGACTCATATAATTAAGACACACCCCTTGAGTTATTTTTATAGTAGTAGTTAAAGGGGAAAGAAAAGGAAAGACATGAACAGGCAAGATCTGGAGAAGACAGGGCGCCATCAGTGCAGTATTATTGAGTGTTCTGTATACGGCCAGTATTCTGGTAGGCACTCAAGGAAGCCGGTTGTCAAATTGGGGAGAGAGAGTCAATACTGGTTAGAGGACTGAGACCAGCTAAAAGGAGCTGTTGACGGCTTTGAGTTTGGAGGTTTAAGCAACTGGAATTGCTGTTTTTCCCCATTTCAGTTCCACTCAGCACTTACTGAACATGACTTGTGTGTCAGCATGGAAAGGAAGCGATGTGTCCAGGAAGGATGTCGTGGTCTGAGTTAGCGCGTTACCTTCAGGAAAGCGATCCCGAGTGCCAGTGTGCTCTTGGATTTCACAGATGACACGTTCTGAGTCAAGGTTCTTATTTTGACCTTGGCGTGTGTGCTGACTGGTATGTCATCTTCTTCCAGTCTGCCTAGGGCACAGTGCCCAGCCATTGGTAGGAGGATAGTTGTGGTAGTTAAGAGATTGAAACACTTTTGAGTCAGATACACCTGGTTTTTTATCCTGGCTCTGCCATTTACTTTACGGTTTTCATATCTACTGTAGTATCTACTGTCCAGTTGTTGTGAGGATTAACTAAATAATCCATGGAGAGTACTTAACTAGTACAGTGCCTAGCACATAGTAAGTGCTCCGTGAAAGGTTAGCAATAAATATTTCAGTATCGTCTCTATCAGCATTTGGGTCAAGGCCCAGGTCCCATTGTCTAAGGTACAGACTCTGACAGTAACAATATCTTAGCCTTTCTTGTTCTCTTAGCACTGTGTACCCATGATGTCAATATATTCCTAAAAGCAGGGCCACTGATCAGAACGGATATACTTCATCTTTACATGATCTGCTGTCGTCCTGTCTCCCTGAGCTTCTGTTCCGCCACACCACCCTTGAGCACACCACGCTTGTTCCCGTCCCATGGTCTGTATTCTTTCTTTACCTCCTCTTTGGAATGCTCTCCCTCCAGAGCCCAAGCCCACAAGGCATGCCTCATTTAGTCTCGTTGAATGTCACCTGTTCAGAAAGGCTCTCCTTGTCCATCCCATTGAAATATTACTTTTTAAAAAAATTTATTTATTTTATTTATTTATTTTTGGCTGCGTTGGGTCTTCGTTGCTGTGCATGGGCTTTCTCTAGTTGCGGTGAGCGGGGGCTACTCTTCGTTGCGGTGCGCAGGCTTCTCATTGCGGTGGCTTCTCTTGTTGTGGAGCACAGGCTCTAGGCGTGCAGGCTTCAGTAGTTGTGGCACACAGGTTCAGTAGTTGTGGCTCGAGGGCTCTAGAGCGCAGGCTCAGTAGCTGTGGCGCACGGGCTTAGTTGCTCCGCGGCATGTGGGATCTTCCCGGACCAGGGCTTGAACCCATGTCCCCTGCATTGCCAGGCAGATTCTTAACCACTGCGCCACCAGGGAAGCCCCGAAATGTTACTAATCACTTCTTATCCTGCGTTATATCTCTTCATGGCACTTCTTAGTGTCTTACGTTATCTTATACATTTATTCGTTAATTGTGATTCCCCTGTGTGGGAGTGCCGGTTCCTCCGGTTAGCCTCATCACTGCTCTGTCTTCAGTGCCTGTGCACTCCGTAAATATCTGTTCCGTAAATGACTTCAAAGTTTGGAGGTTGTTGTACCTAAACACTAAAATTACTCTTTAAAGATTATTGTAGAAGTAGCTAAGTTGGGGAATGATACTGAAAAAAATCTGAAATTGCAATTTCTTTTTCTTTTAGAAAAGTGTGGACTCTGGAGAGATGAAAGGGAAACCATCTCCTCGTAAACAGCGCTTCATGCAGTTTTCCTCACTGGAACACGGGGGAGAGTATTACATGACACCACGGGACTTCCTCTTCTCAGTAATGTTTGACCAAATCGAACGTAAGTTGTGTTTTTGTTTTTTAAGTTAAAAAAAATCAAATATTAGGGCTGAAAAACCTCTATTTTTTAGAATTGGTAACAGCTTTTCTTCATTTTAATTATCATCATTCTTTGTACCATGCGTTTACTTAGTTATTTAGACTTTCAACCCTTGTGACACTAAACTTTTATTTATTTATTTATTTATCTAAGAAATAGTTGCTTTGTACATGGGTTTTTCTGAAGAAAGGAAAAAATAGGTAAGTTTTTAAATGTCACTAAGTAAGTTCTTAATAGGGTAACTAATTCATCCAAGATGTCACGTTTTGGTGGTGTTGATGTTTTAAATTGGGCAAAAAAAAAAACTGGGTTAGAGCAATTAGGAGGGTCACACAGGGGGTGGGGCGGTGGTGGGATGAACTGGGCGATTGGGATTGACATGTATACACTGATGTGGATAAAATGGATGACTAATAACCTGCTGTATAAAAAAAAAATGTGATCAAACGTGTTCTATTGGAAAGAAGCAAAAATAGACCATATTTACTGTCTAAAAATATATATATATATATTTGATCTTTGAAAAAAAATCAACAGAAATTAAAAATTCACCTTTGACCTTACTCAAACCTAGATCCCTCTCCTGAGTTAACTACTGGTTTATTATGTAGCTTTTAAAGACCTTTTCTAATGTATTCATATGCTTCTGAATGTTTGAAATATTAAATATTATTTTGTTTTATTGAGGTGGGTCTTTTCATATGCATGGATACTATATGTATTTCTGGAAATTGTTGAACACGGTTTTACTCTCTCTCAGATTGTATTTTAATCAATGCAAAAAGTTGAAATATTATAAGGAACAGTGCTTGGAATACCAAAAAAAAAAAAAAAAAGTTGAGGAGAGAGAGAGGGAGACAGACAAAGAGGTAGAGAGAACAGGAATCCTGTGTGGTCAAACTGGCTAAAAATTGAATTATTATTATAACAGTTTTAAAAATAAGCTTTAATACCTATACTGTACTTATATAAAACTAAAACTTAATTTTCTTTCATCTGCTAAAAAGAGAAAGCTTCATTGGACTAATGGTCTGCTCTTGATAAGCTATTGTGAAAGGTTTCCGTTTTTAAGTAATCTGCCTAGAAAGTAACAATTTTGTGTTTTATCAAAATAACTTCCTGTGCTTCGTGTTATCTTTATCACCAGGTCTTTGATTACTTGAAAAAACCTAGTTTTCTCAATATTAAAGTTTTGCTCAGAACTAAAAAAAAGGGTCATACAATGGAATCATGATGCCACTGGTTTAAAAAAAACCCTGAAAAAATAGAATGAGAAGCAAAAATCCAAAGGCTATAATTAAATAATTTTATTTCATAAACTGTCTACTCCCAGTTTTCCCAAATTGTCAGAAATTCTTAGTTTAATTTATCTAAATCAGTCCCTTTCACTTTGCAGAGAGTAGATATGGCCTCGTCCTCTGTGCCCTATATTGCAGAAGTGTTCTTTGAAAAGTCCTTGGCTTCCTGACACCTTTCAAAGTGTGCTGACAGTCTTGACCTGTGGTAGCTGCATATGGGACAGGTGGAATGGGACAGGGCAAGGTGAGCTGGAAGAAGTGTAGATTGAATTTGGGAAGACATTATTGATACTGAGGGATGGCTTGAGCAAAAACGAATGATCATGATGTGTTCTAGGGACAGTAAGTTCACCAATCACTAGCACCAGAGCATGGCGTTGCGGGGTAGTGAGAGATCAAATTGAAAAACAATAAGGGCCAAATGTACAGAGGATTTCGGTGACCCTGTGCAACCACCAGAGAAATGTGTATTTGGTGGAGATAAGGGGACGTCATCTTGAACCAGTGAGGGCTCAGTGAAGGTTTATGAGAAGGAAAATAAGGTGGTAAAAATATATTTAGATTATTTTGGTACAGCTTCTGTTAATCTAAAACAACCAGTTATTTTACCAGCAAAACGGTTTATTTGGGAGGAGCAAAGAATTGCAGTTCAGAACGTGCATCAGTGACAAACCATGTGCAAGTCCCTTAAAGCAAAGGAGAGAAAACTCTTTCATAAAGGAGAAGTGGAAATTGGGAGGGGCTGTTATAAATGAAAAGTGCACTGGAGGGAAGTGGGAGTTTGAAGTAGTGGCTTTTATTGCCCGGCAAGGAGCACATGTTTCTCCCTCTTGCTGGAGATGCAGGGTGTGTCTCCCTGGGGGTCACGTTGAGCCCTGGAGGTGTGTGCACGAGCGCTGCCCTCCTGGCCTCCCAACTCCCTTGCAGTAACGTCTCCCTTTATTAGCTTTCACACTGTTTTGGAGGGAAGCTTAACAGTATATATCAGAAACCTTGAAAATATTTACTTATTTTGATGCAATAAGTTCCTAGAAGATTAGTCTAAGTAAATAATTGGAGAGATAAAAAAATTTTCTTTTAAAAAGTAGTTTAGGGCTTCCCTGATGGTGCAGTGGTTAAGAATCCACCTGCCAGGGCTTCCCTGGTGGCGCAGTGGTTGAGAATCTGCCTGCCAATGCAGGGGACACGGGTTCGAGCCCTGGTCTGGGAAGGTCCCACGTGCCGCGGAGCAACTAGGCCCGTGAGCCACAGCTACTGAGCCTGCGCGTCTGGAGCCTGTGCTCCGCAACGAGAGGCCGCAATAGTGAGAGGCCCGCGCACCGCGATGAAGAGTGGCCCCCACTCGCCGCAACTAGAGAAAGCCCTTGCACAGAAAGGAAGACCCAACACAGCCAAAAATAAATAAATAAATAAATAAATTTAGAAAAAAAAGAATCCGCCTGCCAATGCAGGGGATATGGGTTCGATCTCAGGCGTGGGAAGATCCCACATGCCGTGGAGCAGCTAAACCCATGCGCCACAACTACTGAGCCTGCGCTCTAGAGCCCGCAAGCCACAGCTACTGAGCCCACGTGCCACAACTACTGAAGCCCACGTGCCTAGAGCCCGTGCTCTGCAACAAGAGGAGCCACGGCAATGAGAAGTCTGTGCACCGCAACAAAGAGTAGCCCCCGCTCTCAGCAATTAGAGAAAGCCCGCACGCAGCAACAAAGACCCAACGCAGCCAAAAATAAAAACAAATAAATAAATAAACTTATTTTTAAAAAAAAGTAGTTTAGCCTCTTCAACATGTGAAGAGCTTGGACGTTGTCACTCCTGCTCTCACAGCACAAAAGAAGCTGAAAGATTGAAAATCAACAGCTCTTCTCAGATCCATGAGAGAATTGAGACCACAGGGCACACAGAGCGAAAACTGGAGAAGGTAGACACAGAGGGAAGCCACCGCTGGAGCCACCATCTGGCAGGAGTGTTTCAGGAGTTGCTAGAGCCTGAGCATGGGCTATCTTCAGAGATAAAAATTTGTGAAAATCCACCCTGAGGGCCCCACCAGTCCTCACAGTGAAGGTCTG
Organism: Balaenoptera ricei; assembly: GCF_028023285.1. Lineage (NCBI taxonomy): Eukaryota > Metazoa > Chordata > Mammalia > Artiodactyla > Balaenopteridae > Balaenoptera > Balaenoptera ricei. Next base: position 1,538,723 of record NC_082656.1, on the reverse strand, counting down.
AGAAAAATCCTCTCCTGCTTCCCCTCAAGGGGAGGAGAAAAGTAACCATTTTGAAATTCCCAGAGCATTCTGTTCTCCTTAACAAAGGCCTGCACAAAAAGGAAGCTGTGTTACCCAAGTCTAACCCACAGCCTAACCAACCTGGGGAAATGGAAGAACCCAACTCCAGCCCCATATACCCTTCCTGCCTCACTTAAGGGGGAAAAACAAAAACAAAAAACTGAAAGCACTTGCGGAGATCACAGCTTAGGGACACGGGCTCACTAACAGACTGAGACCCATCATAGGATCTCCCCACACGTCACCACACACCATCCGTAGGGCTCCTATATAGCACGCGGATACAGCTGAAAGAACTATGGCTCTCAGACCTTACTTAAGAAGGCTCTAGGGAGACAAAAACACAGCAGAGGAGACAAACCAGGACATTAGGAAATTTTAGCCGCTGACATCTACAACTACAGCAAACAGTGAACACAGCCTAATGCTAGCCAAGTAAACATAGAACCTTACACCAAAGGCCTATTTACTGCAGTAATGTTTACCCAGCACATCATATCTGGCTCTCAACAGTAAAATCAAGTGGCATGCTAAACGGCAAAAAGCGTCGTCTGAAGAGGCAAAAGCAAACATCAGAACCTGATTCAAATATAGCAGATATTTTGGAATTGTCAGACCAGGAATTCTGAATAACCATAATTAATATACTGAGGACCCTAAAAGAAAGGGTTCACAACATATAATAACAGATGGGTAATGTAAACCGAGATAGGGGAACTCTTAGAGTCAAAAGGAAATGTTAGAAATAAAAAACTCTGTAACAGAGATGAAGAATGCCTTTGATGGTCTCATCAGAATAATCCTCTGGGCCCAAGAAATAATTGGTGATCTTGAAGATATGTCAGTCAAAACTTCCCAAACTGAAAAGAAAAAAGACTGGAAAAAACAATATTCAGAAACTGGGGGATAATTCAAAAAGTGTAACATGCCCGTAATGGCAATACCAGAAAGAGAAGAAAGAACAGAAGAAATATTTGCAGTATTAACAGCTGAGAATTTTCCAAAATTATTAACAAACACCAAACCACAGATTCAAGAAACTCACAGAATACCAAGCAGGATTAATATAAAAATAAACTCAAAATGGATACCAAGCAGGATGAATACAAAAATAAACTCAAAAGACCTAAATGTGGGATTAATACTATGAAATTCCTAGAGGAAAATGTAGGCAGAACACTCTCTGACATAAATCACAGCAATATCTTTTTGGATTTGTCTCCTAGAGTAATGGAAATAAAAACAAAAATAAACAAATGGGACATAATTAAACTTAATAGCTTTTGCACAGCAAAGGAAACCATAAACAAAAAGACAACCTACAGAATGAGAGAAAATATTTGCAAACAATATGACCGACAAGGAATTAATCTCCAAAATATACAAGCAGCTCATGCAGCTCAATATCAAAAAAACAAACAACCCAATCAAAAAATGGGCAGAAGACCTAAACAGACATTTCTCCAAAGAAGATATACAGATTGCCAACAAACACATGAAAAGATGCTCAACATCACTAATCATTAGAGAAATGCAAATCAAAACTACAATGAGGTATCACCTCACACCAGTCAGAGTGACCACCATCAAAAAATCTACAAACCATAAATGCTGGAGAGGGTGTGGAGAAAAGGGAACCCTCTTGCACTGTTGGTGGGAATGTAAATTGGTGCAGCCACTATGGAGAACAGTAGGGAGGTTCCTCAGAAAACTGAAAATAGAGTTACCATATGATCCAGCAATTCCACTACTGGGCATACATCTGGAGAAAACTCTAATTCGAAAAGATACATGCACTCCAATGTTCATAGCAGCACTATATATACAACAGCCAAGACATGGCAGCAACCCAAGTGTCCATCCACAGATGAATGGATAAAGATGTGGTCTATATATACAATGGAGTCTTAGCCATAAAAAAGAAGGAAATAATGCCATTTGCAGCAACATGGATGGACCTAGAGATTATCATACTAAGTGAAGTAAGCCAGACAAAGACAAATATCATATACCACTTATAGATGGAACCAAAAAAAAAAAAAAAATACAAATGAACTTACATACAAAACAGAAATAGACCCACAGACATAGAAAACAAACTTTACCAGAGGGGAAAGTGGAGGGGAGGGATAAATTAGGAGTCTTAGATTAACATATACACACTACTATATAGAAAATAAATAACCAACAGGGACCTACTGTATAGCACAGGGAACTATACTCAGTACTTTGTATTAACCTATAAGGGAAAAGAATCTGAAAAAGAGCAGATACATATATGTATAACCGAATCACTTTGCTGTGCACCTGAAACTAACACAGCATTGTAAATCAACTATACTTAAATTTCTTAAAAAAGAAAGAAAAAGAAAATACTTTGAGATGAATGAAAATGAAGACATAATACATCAAAAGTTATAGAATGCAGCTAAAAGAGTGCTTAGAGGGCAGTTTACAGGTGTAAATACCTATATTAATAAAGAAAAAGGTCTCAAATCAGTAACCTAACCTGTCATCTTAAGGCACTGGAAAAAGAAGAGCAAACTAAACCTAAAGCAAGCAAAAGAAAGGAAATAACAAAGATCATAGATAAAGAAAATAGAGGCTAGAAAAAGTAGAGGAAAATCAATGAAACTAAAAACTGGTTCTTTGAAAAGAGGTGTCAAAAGTTGAAAAAACTTTAGCTAAATTGACCAAGGAAAAAAAAAGAAAAAATTCAAACTATTAGAAAACGGTGAAAGAGGGAGCATTACTAACAACATTAACAGAAGTCAAAAGGATCATAAAGGAATACATAAAGGATCATAAAGGAATCATAAGGATCCTAAAAGATCATAAAGGAACACAGTGAACAATTGTGTGCAAATAACTTAGATCATAAAGGATCATACAGGAATACAATGAACAATTGTATGCAAATAGATGAAATGGGCAAATTCCATTTTTCTCATTCTATGGATTATCGTTTCACTCTCTTCATAGCGTCCTTTGATGCACAAAAGTTTTTAATTTTGATGAAGTCATATGTATTTGTTTTACTTTTGTTGCCTATATTTTTAGTGTCATAGTTGAGAAAATATTGCCAAATACGAAGTCATAAAGATTTGCCCCTGTTTTATAGTTTTAACTATTGAGGTTAGGTCTTTGATCCATTTTAAGTTAATTTTTGTAAATGGTGTAAAGTAAAAGGGTGCAACTTCATTCTTTTGCATGTGGCTCTCTGTTTATTATTTATTATCTAATTATTTTTATCTATTTATTATCTAATTATCTATCTAATGATCTAATTATTCATTTGTTGAAAAGAGTGTTGTTTCCCCCATTGAATTGTCCTGGCTTCCTTGTCAATATCCAACTGAGTATAAATGTATAGGTTTATTTCCAAACTCTCAATTCTGTTTTGTTGTTCTTTATGTGTATCCTTTGCTAGTACCACACAGGCCTGATTACTGTAGCTTTGTATTAGGGTTTGAAATCAGGAAGTCTGAATCCTCCAACTTTGTTCTTCTTTTTCAAGATTCTTTTGGCTATTCAAGGTCTCTTGAAATTCCATATGAATTTTAGGATGGCCTTTTCTGTTTCTTCAAAAAGCACCATTGGAATTGTGATAGGGATTGCAATGAATAGAAAGATTGCTTTTTGTGGTATTGTCATTCTAACAATATTAGGTCTTCCACTCCATTAACACAAGATGTCTTTCCATGTATCTAAATCTTTCATTCTTCCATCAAGTTTTATAGTTTTCACTGTGCAAGTTTTACACCTCTTTGGTTAAATTTATTCCCCAATATTTAATTCTTTGTGATGCTATTGCAAATGGAATTGTTTTCTTAATTTCATTTTGGGATTACTCATTGCTAGTATATAGAAATACAGCTGATTTATGTGTGTTGATTTTGTATGCTATAACTTTGATAAATTCACTCATTAGCTCTAACAGTTTTTTGTGAATTTCTTAAGATTGCCTGCATAATGAGATCATGTTCTCTATGAGCAGATTTAACTGGACTTGTTCCTTTCCTATTTGGAAGCTTTGTATTTCTTTTTCCTGCCTAATTACTCTGGCTAGAAGTTCTAGTCACATGTTAAATAGAAGTGGCGAAAGCAGCATCCTTTTCTTGTTCCTAATGTTGCTGTTAAAGCTCTCAGTCTTCATCATTGAGTATGATGTTAGCTCTCATATTACATATGTGTGTCCTTTATAATGTTAAGGAAGGTCTCTTCTATTCCTAGTTTATTGGGTGTTTTTACCACGAAAGGGTGTTAGATTTTGTCAGATGCTTCTTTTGCATCCATTGAGATGATCTTGTGGGGTTTTTCTTTCATTCTGTTAATGTGGTCTGTTGCATGGATTGATTTTCATATCTTGAACCACCCTTGCATTCCAGTGATAAATCCCATTTGCTCATGGTGTATAATGCTTTTAATGGGCTGTTGGATTCTGTTTGCTAGTATTTTTTTGAGAAATTTTACACCAATATTAATAAGAGATAGTAGCCTGTAGTAGTTTTCTTTCCTTGTTTGTGTCTAGCTTTGGTATCAGAGTAGTGCCGATCTCTTAGAATGAGTTCACATGTTACCTCCTCTTCAGATTTTGGAAGAGTTTGAGGAGGATTGGTGTTAATTCTTTAAATGTTTGGTAGGATTCACTAGTGAGACCATTGGCCCTGGGCTTTTCTTTGTTGGGAAGTTTTTGATTACTGATTCACACTCCATACTTGTTTGCATACATTCACAATTTCCTATTTCTTACTGTGTTCCGTAAGTTTCAGCATGTTTGTTTACAGTGTTGTTCGCATTCTCTAGTTCTTTACTGATCTTCTCTGTGGTGGTTCTGTCCATTGTTGAAAGTAGAGTATTGAAATCTATTATTGTCGAACTGTCTTTTTTCCCTTCAAGTCTGTCAGTTAGGCAACTTTTTAAAAGCATATAAAGAGTGAGATCCCATTTTTTCCTTGTTTATATATATGTATAAGTAAAATACAGTCTGCAAGGATATTCGCCACATTGCTAATAGTTCACTCATACTTTTGGAATTATCAGTTTTTGTATTTTCTTTTTGTCTTGTAATTTTCTAATTCATCAGCAACAAATATTTATTATTTGCATTAAAAAGAAAAAGTTAAAAATACGTCTTAAAGAAATCTACATTTAGAAGGTGAGTGAAGCAAGAAGAGCCAGTTACAGAGATTTTTGAAATGAGACCATTGGCCACGGATGAGAGTGCAGTGTCATGGGAGCAGGAAGTGTTTGGTCAGTAGTGTGGGTGTCCAGAAAGATCCAGTAAGATGGGAATTGGGGAGAGGCTGTTGGATTTGGTCATCAGCATGGGTCACCAGGACCTTTGGTAGATCGGTGTCAAGAGAGTGGTGGACAGTTAAAGAAAGAATTAGAAAGAAATGAAAATGACAGATATAGATTGCTTTTTCTAAAAATTTTTATCTGAAAGGTACAAAACAGGATGATATTATGAAAGAAAACAAAGGATAATGAAAGAATTTTTTAGAAATACTTAATAGCCAAACAGTTCTTGTTTATCAGAAATGTCTGTGCTGTGACCTATATTGTAATTTATTCTAATTTTTTCATTTAGGGTTTCAAGTGGAGGTTGTAAAAGCTTGATTAGCAGACTATTAACATATCAAATACTTGTAAACAGTATGTGTTAATGTCTGTTTTCTCTTTACCTGACTCAGTGCTTCACTCCTTTGACTTTCTCTCACCAACATTTGTATTTTCTTCCTCATGTAACATGAGCTGTTTACTCTTGTGTTCAGTGTCATCGAAGAATTTTCCCCCCGTTTTATGTTCTTTCAAGAATTTTCCTGGGCGTTCCCTGGTGACCTAGCGGTTAGGATTCTGGGCTTTCACTGCCGTGGCCCAGGTTCAGTCCCTCATTGGGGAACTGAGATCCCACAAGCCGTGCAGCACAGCCAAAAAAAAAAAAAAGAATTTTCTCCCATTTTATGTTCTTTCAATTGAATCTAAGTTTTACTTCGCTCTACTTTGTTTTAGCCATAGGCCCAGGTTCTTCTAATGAAGTTCAAAGTTTACATGGCTTTTTCTTTCTTTCATTGTTGTTGTTTTTATGCAACCCTTGATTCAACCAATTTAGGTTCTTATAATGTTTCCACTTTATTATTCATTGGAATGCAATTAAACTCTATCAGAAGGCATTTAGCTAAATCAAGAATTGAGTAATTCTGAAGGCTGAATAATACATCCTTTATGCATATGATGTCCTTCATCTTCATTTTTCATCATGGATAAGAAGAAGAAGAATCTTGGTTGCATTCCTACGGATCATGATGAACAGCAAAACAAGGAAGAACGGAGCCAACCCAATGACCCGTGATCCTCATGTGTAAACAGAAAGAAACAAAGCAGTCTGAAATGTATTAGCTCCTAAACTCATTTTTACCTGGTATTTATCTTACTGGACTTTTTACAAATGATATACTTTATTAATAGTAATTGATGGGGCTTATTTGAACCGTCTCCCCACGCCTCTTTCAGGTGGATGCTGGCTGCTTGTTCTCCTTCATGATTTGTTAGGTTTGGGGGAGATCAGTGTCATCCTAATCCCTTATTGCACACTCAGAAAACCATAAAAACGTGCTCCTTTCAGAATTAGGTTATCTAGCTAAAACACCATCTTCCCTTATTTAAGTTCTTTTTATTGAATTCCAAGCTTTGATGCTGTTTTCTACTAAATGTCGGTAGCCTTACAGTCCTTAGTTCTCAATTTTAGTGACCTTCGTTCTTATCATTCACCTCCCATGTCCATTACCTAGAATTGCTCCAGTTTTGAAATCCCCAATGACAGAATCCCACTCTCTGGCAACAATTTAATTATCTTTCCACTTTACCCACTTTCTCATACCCGGCATACCTATTCTTGACCTCATAAAAGCTTCTGCTCTCAGTTATCCCATTTTTCCCAAGTTCTCAGCTCCTTCTGGACCGTCTTCCTTCCCTGTAGCCACATGGTTTGTCATTTTGTCACTCTTTAATAATTGCTTTCCAGTATCTTTCCCCTTTGTCCTTGTTGAACCTAGGCTGCTGTGAACTGTTGGAGAAAATCCCATGATTATGCAGATGCGAGCCACTAAATTCACGTTCTTCACCTTGGCCCAGATTCCCCAAGGCATTTCCACATCGCTGCCTGGCCTTCTGCCAAGTGGGGCTCCCTGCCCCGCTAAGACTTGTTCCTCCACCACCTGCTCTGTATCTCCTTCCGTCGTTCTCTCTGCCTCTGCCGTCTCGGTCTCTGAAGCTTACACATCCTCTGGTGTCTTCACTGCCTTGACGACCCCAGCACTGTCAGCCCCTCCAGCTGCCCGCTTCCCAGCAGGCGGCCCCTGCGCTCGCGGCCCACGTGCTGCTCTCAGGTGCACCACAGTCTGGCTTCCTGCCTCCCCTCTCTGCTGACTATTCTCTCTGGAACGTCAGCGGTGGCCCCCAGATGGCCAAGGCGGGCGGCTGCTGTTCGCCTGACTCTTAACTGACCCTCTAGCAGCACTTGCTGCTGTGGACGTCTCTCCCTGGGCGCCTGTGGTTTTGTTCTCACCGATGTGTTCCTGCCGTCTGTTTCCTTCGTGCTTCCTCTTCCTACCAGCGCCTAAATGCTCCCTCCCTTCAGCGCCGCTCCTGTTAGACACAGTCCCCCAGGGGTTCATTGCTGCTCACGGCTTCACCGGCTTCGTGGTTGTCACTTTAGGGTCGTTTTCGCGCTGTCTCAAGCTCTCCCCTGGCCCCTAGAAGCTCTGGTCTCGCTGTGCATCAGGCACTTACAGTCGTGCGTTATCCCCACAGACATCTGGAACTCAGCGCATCCGAAACTGAAGCCCGCTTCCTCCCATCACACCCTTTCCAGTGTTCTCTTTCCCTGCGGTGGCGCTCCCCCAGCTCATCAGGCTGTGGGGAGTTTTCGTGGACATGTCCAGCTGCCTCATGTTTTGTATCTGCTCCGTCACCAAGAGCAGCTTGTTCTCCCTCCTCCACTTCTCTTCTCTGTCCTTCTCTGTGTCTTCTGTGTCTTTTGCTCAGGGTAGACCCTCAGCACTTCTCCCCGGATTATTGCGATGGACTCCTTTTCTTCAGGCTGGACTCTTCAGTGGATTCATGAGAGCTGAGACTTCATGAGGTTGCAAAAGCGAGTTTAGATGGGAAAGGCGGGGGGAAGGAATGAGCTCTGGGATGACCCAGCATTTACAAGTTGGGAGAGTAAGTGGGAGCAGCTAAAAGGTAGTGTGATTCCATTTATATGAAGTGTCCATCATAGGCAGATCTGTAGAGACAGAAAGTAGATTCGTGGTTGCCCACAAGTAGGGGAAGGGGAGTGACTGCTAATGGGTTTTCCGTTCTTTTGGCGGGTGATGAAAATGTTCTGAAAGTAGATGGTGGTGATGGTTGTACCACCCTGAATATACTAAAAACCATTGAACTATACAGTTTCAATGGACGGATTTTGTGATATATGAAGTATATCGCAATAAAGCTATAAAAACGTGTAAAAATACCAATCCTTGTTCCCAGTTGGAAATATTAATTTTAAAATTATTTTCATGGAAAAGACTCTGACAAGTACAGGTTTCTGGTAACTGACTATACTGCTGAACTGAATGAATAAGCATTTTCAGAACTCTAATGGAAAACTGATGAATTCATAAAAGTGCTAACAAAAGATCAAGATGAAAAAAATTAATTACATGGGACTGAGTGAACTGATGAGGATGATTATAATTTTTGTGACTTTCTGTTTGAATTAAAAAAAAAAAAATCCCACAAGGACTCAGAGGCAAAAAATACACAAATCAATTTTCACTGCAAAGTAAAGGAGCTGTTACAGTGGAGGATTACTGGACTGAATGTCAATATTATGACATAGTATGAGTGCGTTTCGTGCTTGGTAGTTGCAATCATTGTTGCTTTTGTTGTGGTCATCCATTTACAATGCTTGGTGTCAGTTTATCTCTTGTAAAAATAAAATACAGTGTGTGTGTGTGTGAAAAAAAATGAATACAGTAAAAAGAATAAATAAATAAATAAAATAAAGTTATTGTACTTTACAAAAAATAAATGCATTATATGCATTTCCAATATCAGAGAGCTCATTCTGGGTCTAAACCGAAACATATTCATCTAGGTCAATTCTAACAGAAAAGTGAACTGATTTGTAGGAGCGAACTCAGAAGTTTTAAAAGCACAGGTTGCTGATAAATTCATTTGCCAAAAAAATCAGCTGCTTAGGCTTCCAAGGACTCACTAAGCAGTCTCCTTCCCATCCCTGCAGTGAAACAGAAAATCAGTACGTGGTAAGAGTGGGCCGTGAGCACACTCTGCCCTGGCAGCGTCTGACTGCTGACCCATCTCCACACGTAAATACTTTCTGCTCTCCCGGCCTTCTTGTAAACACACACATGCACACACGTACCTAAGATGGGGCGTGGTGAGCATTTCCATAGTCGTCAGACTGCAGGGTGGCAAATACTTTGTCTGTCCCCTAGCTCGTGACCCCGCACCCTGACTGGGGAGGATGCATTTTCCTGTGTGAGAAGAACAGGTTTAAAGCCCACGGGCCATGCTTTTATTTCTTAAAGACAGATTTCTCCTCCTTGGAAGGATATTCAGGAGGGTCAGTTTCCCTCTATCCTTATATTCTTTAGTCATTCTTATGCTTTTAATCAGCTTACTTATTGTTGTTCTCTGAATGATATAAAAAGGAATCATTAAAAAGAAGGGATGAGTTAGAAATGAAATAAGATAATGAAATGAAATTATTAAAACATGGTTCTTTTCATGATCCAAGCCCAAAGCACATTATTACTCTTCTGATAGCCTCTATAAAATCATTCTAAATATGAGATTCTTTGGAATTACATCCAATGTAAGCCTACTTTACGGGGCTTGTATACAACAAATAAAAAATAAAACAAGATAAATTAAGACATTTAATTCTAAAATGATTCAACTTTTCATTCAACGTCCTGAGAAAAAATTAAAACTTGGATTCTGTTTTCTAACCTTCATATACATATGACTTCTGGCTTATTTTTGTGATTGTTGTCATAAGAAACTGGAAGAACTGTTCACTGTATGTATTTCAAAGGTAATTTATCAGCAGTTTGTACGGTTTGGGCTGTGGCGTCAAGAAGCATCAGCCTGAAAGGTTTGTTCCCCAGTGCCAGGCCCACGGTCCACACTGAAGCGCTGAGCTCTGGTCCCAGCTTCGTCCTGTGGCGTCTTGATAAGTGGAGGCTGTGGCACGAGGAGCAACTTTAATCCCTCATAAGGACAGCTGGTTTCCATGGTGTTTGGGGACATGGGGAACCTGACACACGGAGCAGCCCACATCAGATCAGTCTGGTGTTTAACTTCACACCAAAATGAAAATCCTGGAGGATGTAAACAATAAATGTGACATGCACCCTCAGAGAGTCCCTGGTCTAGTCGTGGGGACAAAACTGATGCCCCCCTTAGGAGTTCTTCTTAAGCTTCCGTCTTCAAGTCGTCTTCTCTCCTCCTTGCCTTCTTCCTCGAGGACCTTGCCCCCATCAGTGACTTAGCTGTTCCCTGAACACTGACTTTCATGTGTGTGTCTCCAGACCAGACCTCTCACCTGACCAGCTTCTCCTCTAGGAAGTGCCAGAGGCATCTCAAGTCAGCAGCTGTAAATGTGCTGCAGATGCTCTGCTCCTCCCCACACACCCTCCCAAGCCCACCACACCCGCCATCCCTCTGCTGATGAACAGCACCATCACGGTCTCGTGTTCGACCGTGTTCCCTGACTAGCACAGTGCCTGGCACAAATACTTATTAAATAGATTAATAAGTAAATATATCAACAGTTATTATATAATGAAATGATGAGTTATAATCCACACCTTTACTAAAAATTTTATTGGATACACCTCATGTAAGAGGCACTGTGTTAGGCCTTGGGGATATAGTGGTAAATAAAACAGATATTAATAGAATTCACAATCTAGTGTAGAGTTGGGGTAATAGACTATCTAATGTGGTAGCTTCATCGGAGAGGTCAGGGAGGGCTGGAGGAATCATGACTTCACAAGGGTGTGAGAAAAATGGATACATTTCCTTAAGCAAAAAACAAAAGGGAGAATATTCCCTATGAGGGGATAAATCTGTTAAGATGCTGCAGCAGGTTGTATTTCCAAAAATGGCTGCAACAGTATTTCTGGTCCCATATGCTCTTCCAGAACTTTGTCAGCCCCCATCAAGAGGTGGGACCTATATCCCCTCTCCGTGACCTTTGCGACCTCCACTCCTAGAGATGCATGGATGTGACAGTGTGGCACTTTGAAGGCTAGGTCCTAAAAGGCCACGTGGACCTACAGCCAGTTGCTAGTATCGTTCTTAATAGTAAAAGATTCGATGCTTTGCCTATGAGATCAGGGAGTAGGCAAGGCTGTCCACTCTCACGGCTTGTATTCACCATGCTACCGGAAGTAGCGGCCAGTGCAAAAAGGCAAGAAAAAGAAATGAGAACTACAGATTTAAAAGGGAAAGGGAAGTTGTCTTCGTTCAGAGACATGATTATGTAGAAAATCCCAAAGCATCCACAAATAATAAGACTACTAAACTAGTAAGGGAGTTGTCAAGGTCATAGGACACAGCACCTCTCTATGAAAATCAGTTGTATTTCTGTACACCAGCATCTCTGCTGTGTCGTGGCCTTACACTTTGTCCTACACACTCCAGCAAAGGACCTGATCGCCGCTCAAAGAGAAAGTAGAGGTCGTGAGATAGTAATACCCCCGCCACAACCATTGCGCTCTTCCTCCTCCTCGTGGCGGGGGCACCTCAGGGCCTGCTGTGTTGGTAGAGGGTTCCAGCCCTTCCATCTCAGGCCCGATTCACCTGCTAGACCCGGAACGCTTTCAGCCCCACTTTTCTGGGCTGATTCCTGCTAATCTGTCAGGTCTTAACTTAAGCAGCTCTCATTTGGAGAAGCTTTTCCTCACCTTCACCGCTCCCCATTGTTTAGTTTCTTAGCTTTCTATTTCCCCTTTTATATCAGTTTTCAAGCTGATTAAATTAATTAAGTAATTAAATAATTTGTTATGTATAATGTTCTTATTAATTATTTCACAGTGCTTAAGGTTGCAAAAAAGAAAGTCACATTTCTCGTTTTTCCATTCAAAAATGATGTAAATGTATTTCAAGGAGCGACTTAGCAAAGTTGGCAAGGAGGCCAGTTTTAGGCATTTTAGGGCATCACATTTGTCTTCCTCTAGAAGAAATGCCAACCAGAGGTCATCTCTGGCTCTCACTATTTAAATATTCCAGCAAAATAAAAAAGCCATATGCTTTGTTGAAAGAAAATAGCACCACTGAATTTGCCTTCCTTTTTTTCCTCCAGTTATCACTTTTATTAGTGATATTTGGGAGCTTAGTTGCTTTGCTAATGTGCTATTTTCTGCCTTGATTTCCATCATAGCTGAGACTGAATTCAAGCAAGTGTATAATCAGCTCTTATACCAATTCTAATATTGATGCTAAGTTGTTTCATATATTTATGCAAGATGTGAAATGATGTAAATGTCTCTATTGTCTAATTTTTATGTGTCAAAAGTCCACTTATCTCTAGCAAAATGAAGTTGAATTAGATACTGTTAGCAATGTTTTTATAGTTATGGTTATCAAATAACTTTATTTTGGCTACAGGCAAAAATTTATTTGACCTATAACAACACTTAATATGTATTGTTGCAGTTTTACTTACTTTAAGTATTAAAATGGCTGTTTGCCTGTAACAAGATGTGCTTGTTCCTGGTTTTTAACTTCAGAAATCCTTTGTAAACAGTGAAAACCAAGTGGTGGAATCTCCAGAGTAGGTGGAGACCTTTTAAAACACTCTACTTCTTGAGCCAAAATTCCACCATAGTGTTGAAGATTTATCCCTTCCCCTACCAAGAAAAGCTACAATGTATTTTCCATCCTTTCATACTGGCACAATGAAGCAAGGCAGCCTCAACTCTAGATCTGCCTTTTTTGCTGTTAAGTTTTTCCCATTCTATTATTTTTATATGACAGCATGAATGTATATGAAATAGCTATGAAAACAATAAGAATGCATTTCTTATGTGTGTGAAAATATTTACAAATAATATGGCTGATTAGGGGTTAATATCCAAAATATATAAACAGCTCATTCAACTCAATCTCAAGAAAACAAAAGACACAATTTAAAAATGGGCAGGAGACCTGAATAGACATTTTTCCAGAGAAGACATACAGATGGCCAACAGGCACATGAAAAGATGCTTAACATTGCTAATCACCAGAGAAAGGCAAACCAAAACTACAATGAGGTATCACCTCACACCAATCAGAGTGGCCATCCTCAAAAAGAACACAAATAACAAATGTTGGCGAGGATATGGAGAAAAGGGAACCCTCCTACACTGTTGGTGGCAATGTAAATTGATGCAGACACTGTGGAAGACAGTATAGAGGTTCCTCAAAAAAATAAAAATAGAACTACCATATGATCCAGCAATTCCACTCCTGGGTATGTATCCAAAGAAAACATTTGAAAAGATACATGCATCCAGATGTTCATAGCAGCACTATTTACAGTTGCCAAGATACGGAAGCAACCCAGGTGTCCATCAATAGATGAATGAATAAAGAAGATGTGGTGTATACATACAGTGGAATAGTACTCAGCCATAAAAGGGAATGAATTTTTGCCATTTGCAGCAATATAGATGGACCCAGAGGGCATTATGCTAAGTGAAGTAAGTCAGACAGAGAAAGACAAACACTATGTTATCACGTACATGTGGAATCTAAACAATACAACAAATGAATATAACAAAAAAGGGACAGACTCACAGATACAGAGAAAAAACTAGTGGTTACCAGTGGGAAAAGAGAAGAAGGGGAGGGGCAATATAGGGATAGGGGATTAAGAGATAAAAACTACTCTATGTAAAATAAGCTACAAGGATATACTCTACAGCAGTGGTCCCCAGCCCTTTTGGCACCAGGAACCGGTTTCGAAGAAGACAGTTTTTCCAGGGACCGGGAAGGGGGGGAGGCGGGGGAATGGTTCAGGCGGTGATGGGAGCGATGGGGGACGGCAGATGAAGCTTCGCTCCCTCACCCGCAGCTCACGTCCTGCCCTGCGGCCCGGTTCCTAACAGGCCGCGGGCCGATACCGGTCCGCAGCCCGGGGTTTGGGGACCCCTGCTACAGCACAGGGAATATAGCCAATATCTTATAATAACTATAAATGGAGTATAACCTATCAAAATTATTAATCACTATGTTTTGTATCTGAGACTAATATTGTACATCAACTCTACCTCTGTTTTTTAAAAGGTGGGGGGAAGAGGACTGGCAAAAAATGAATACATATATTTAAGTATATTTAATGTGTCTTTTTGTTGTTACTGTTGTGGGATGGACACAGGTCATGCCCCTCGTGTAGCCGACCAGACCGCACCCCTCTTAAATCTGATACTTGGTCTCTCTCCTTGGGGAGCCCATAAACGAGCGGTCTAATACCAGGCAGCCTGGGTGAGAGGCACTAGGAAACCCCAGCAGAGCGTTCTGGGTTGGAAACACCACAATCCCCTCTCTTACTGAGAGAAAGGAAGTAAGAAAGACGAGGTGTTCTCCTAGGAGCTCTGCCTTGTCTTTTTTTTTTAAACCTAAAAATGAATTTTCTGTAACAGAAGTACCCCAGACTTTTTATCAGCAAAGATAATTTCTTTATCATTTTCTAATTATTGATTCCATTTTGAAAAAAATTTTTTGCAAGACAAGTTCATTAAGTACATGGTTTCTCCATTTTTGATAATCAAATACATACACAGGTGCCAGGCAGAACTTGTAGTCAACATGAAATAACCGGGTTACTTCTATCTATTTGATGATCTCATGTTATAATAGCACCTAACATTAGAATCGAGTTATTTGTCATTGGGTAACACATAATAGTTTATCAGTGACAAACAATTTTTCCAAAATAGTAACTCCTAAGCTTACAAACATGGTCATAGATGTTTCTAAAAATTATATAGTCATGTTCACAATTAATGTTTTAATTATTAAAGCAAAAATAAAATCTTGATAATTTATTAACAGTAAATAATAGAATTTGTCCCCAGTAGATTTATAATCCAAATTTAAGCATCCCAAACTGCAAAAGGCCACATCTAAAAGTATTCTTTTTTTTCAACCTGTCACCTGAATGTTCACACACCATGTAATTGCACTGAACGAACTTTATGGATAATTTTGAGAGCAAGAAGGGAAGTTTGTGATGCATATGGCTTACATAAGAAATAAAATTTACAAAATATTTCTCAGTGTTCTAGATGTGTAAATGGCTTGAGGCTGTCTTCAGAAAAAGTCTCAACAAAAGAAGCAAGGTGATTGCTTTAGAATTACAGTGGATAAGAGGGAAATGGGGGCAGCCTAAAGAAGATGGCGGAAAGCCTGAAAGAATTTTAATCTGTTATCCAGTAGGAAATTGTTAAAAGTAACATCACTTTAGAATGAACAGCCATCTTGGCCAGCCTTTACTTTTATTTATTTATTTATTTGTTTGTTTATTTTATTTATTTTTGGCTGCATTGGGTCTTCGTTGCTGCGCACGGGCTTTCTCTAGTGCGGCGAGCGGGGGCTACTTTTCGTTGCGGTGCGCGGGCTTCTCATTGCAGTGGCTTCTCTTGTTGGGGAGCATGGGGTCTAGGCGCCCGGGCTTCAGTAGTTGTGGCACACGAGCTCAGTAGTTGTGGCTCGCAGGCTCTAGAGCGCAGGCTCAGTAATTGTGGCTCGCGGGCTTAGTTGCTCCGCGGAATGTGGGATCTTCCCGTACCAGGGCTCGAACCCGTGTCCCCTGCATTGGCAGGCGGATTCTTAACCACTGCGCCACCAGGGAAGCCCCTGACCAGGCTTTTAGATCTGACTGCAGAGCTGTGACCTTAAGAACTTCTCAGGGTTAAAAAGGTAGCTTTCTGAAACATGAATGTGTATTTTTTTAGTCAATGAAAGCAAAAGGAGACAGATTTTAATAATGTAAAGAAAGAAATAATGTTTGGCACAAATTTATTTCTCTTAGACAGCTATGATGAGTCAGAGATGGTTAGAAGGTTCCATATTTCTGAAAGGGAGTGAGTGAAAGTGAAAATAGGTCTTACAAAGAACTATAGTGTTTGTGTTTACACTTAGAACTCTCTGGCTCATAACTTTTGTTTAAAGATATTAGCTAAAATTGCCAGACTTCTATTTTTTATAAATATTTAGTTATTTGTTTGGTGTTTTAAGTGATTTTCTTCTTAATGGAAGTTGAATTTTACCAAGGTATGTGGGTACTAAATAATATTTCTTCTTTGCTATAGGTAAAACTTCAGTCAAGAGGCTGACAAATAAGGTAAGCAATGGAGGTGAAGGTCTTTTTTCTTTTTCTTTTTTTTAAGATAGAAAATCAACTATTATAAGTTAAATTGAAAGATTTTAATATGTGTATTCAAAGGATATTGAAGACATACTGGCAGGAATCAAAAGAGCTGGTTGTGGATCAACTTTTTTTAGAGACCTTGGCGATAAAGGTAATTTTTATTTGTTTTACTTGTGTTTTATTTAACCAAAGTATTATTAAGGAATTAAGTTATGAGGTTTGCAGCTGCATATTGAAGAACATACATTAGAGAATCTACAGAGAGAATGTTATAACAGTGTGTTATTTAATAGATGTTTTTAAATCATAATAAAATACTCATTACATTTGAAGCAACTTTTTCTTAAACTCTTTGAGCAATCACAGAAAAATTATTTAAACATTGATTTCAGTAAGTTTGGAGAGAAGGGTGAGGCAGAGCGTCTAGAATAAGGAGAGATGGGCTTCCTTGGTGGTGCAATGGTTGGGAATCCGCCTGCCAGTGCAGGGGGCGCGGGTTCGATCCCTGGTCCGGGAACTAAGATCCCACATGCTGCGGAGCAACTAAGCCCATGTGCCACAACTACTGAGCCTGCGTGCCGCAACTACTGAAGCCCGTGCACCTAGAGGCCGTGCTCTGCAACAAAAGAAGCCACCACAGTGAGAGGCCCGCACACCGCAACAAAGAGTAGCCCCCGCTCACCACAACTAGAGAAAGCCCACGCGTAGCAACGAAGACCCAATGCAGCCATAAATAAATTTATTTATAAAAGAAAAAAAAGAGAAGAGAAAGGACTTGGGACTTCCCTGGTGGTCCAGCGGTTAAGAATCCGCCTTCCAATGCAAGGGACTCGGGTTCGATGCCTGGTTGTGGAACTGAGATTCCACATGCTGCGGGGCAGCTAAGCCCACGCACCGCAACTAAGAGCCTGCGCGCTGCAACAAAAGATCCCAAGTGCCGCAACTAAGACGCGACGCAGCCAAGTAAATAAATAAGAAGAAGAAGAAGAGAAAGGACTTCCCTTGCGGTCCGGTGGTCAAGACTCTGTGCTTCCACTGCAGCAGGCGCGGGTTTGATCCCTGGTCAGGGAAGTTCTGCATGCCGAGGGGTGCAGCCAAATAAGTAAGTAAGTAAAGTGATTATTCTAAAGTAAGAAGACGAAGCCTCAGAGATAACGCAGAGGGCCCCAGCATTCACGGGAGCAGAGGAGGAGGAGGTGCCCGTGGACGAGGGGAGGCAGAGGCATCAGAGGAGGCGAGGGAGTCGCG
Organism: Balaenoptera ricei; assembly: GCF_028023285.1. Classification (NCBI taxonomy): domain Eukaryota; kingdom Metazoa; phylum Chordata; class Mammalia; order Artiodactyla; family Balaenopteridae; genus Balaenoptera; species Balaenoptera ricei. Next base: position 1,520,977 of record NC_082656.1, on the reverse strand, counting down.
GGAGCCTGGGGGGGAGGGAGGGAGCCTCAGTGTGCAGGGCCCGAGAAGGAGGGGGTCCGAACGTGGCTACAGGACTGGCGGTGAGGGGGTGCTCCCGCGCACCAGCACGGGCAGGCGCGGTGCAGGGCGGGGCGGGGCGGGTGTGAGCTGGAGGCCGGTCCTGGCGGTCTGTGTTGCACGAGGGGCTTTGAGCGCGCGTGTGGGTGTGAGGGGGCGGGGGGCGCGCCCCTCAGCGGGGAGCTTTGCGTGGTACCGTGGGGAGGGGTGACGTGTGGGGGTTCACCGCACATGTTTGCAGAGGAGGGTGAGAAGTTGAGGCGGGTTTGGGGGGTGGCTCTGATTCTGTCGTAAAGTGGAGGGTGTGGAGGAAGGAGGAGGTGTGAAGTGGCGTCTGTGACCAGTGAAGAGAGCCGACAGAGAAACGCAGGAAGATTTCTGGGAAGGCCAGAGCTCAGAAGAGAATGTGGGTGGCGAGGGAACGGCCAGCAGCTGCTTCTCCGCGGGCCGCGGGCAGGCCGGGAAGCGCACAGAGGCGTGCGGTTAGGGTGTTACTAGGCAAACGCAGGGAAGAAAGTCGTGCGCTAGGGGGTTAACGGTGGCGAGGGCAGCAGTTTTACTGAAAAACACGAGAGACTTTAAGTAACAAGCCTTGGCGAGAAGAAGGTAAGATGGGAAGAGCGATGGTAAGAAAGTGGGACGTCAGGAGGGAGCGGCCAGTGAGGGTGGGGGCAGGCGAGCTGGGAACCCAGGAGCGGGGCCCACCGTGCGCTCAGAGCCGGGTCCGCGCTCCGGTTCGGAGCGGAAGCCGCTGCAGGTGAGCTCGGCCTCGGGTGCCGTCGTGGAATCGGCCGGCTGGAGCCGAGTGGGTGGCAGCGTGAACGTGCCAGAGGTGACCCCAGGTCTGAGAGTAGAGTGTGGCCCTGTGTGCTGGACGATGGACCAGGCGCTCAGGCCTCCAGCGACGGAAGGCTAAAGAGAGGGAGCTAGGTAGGTGACCGGGAAGAAGGTCGGAGGGGGTCAGCTCGACGGCATCAGCCTCGGAGTAACAGGTTTCTACGAGAGGTTGGGAGAGCAGCGGTCTGGGGTGAGCGTGGCGTGGGGAGAGGAGACACCACCTGAGCCGTCTGCAAGGGTCCCGGCGTCCCGAGCGGAGAAGCCGCCGTCAGGTGCGGCAGGGCTCGGCCCACGGCGACCAGCGAGGAAGGGGATTCCGGAGAGCGTCGCAGAGCGTCGGGGAGAAGCAGAGGCATGGAGGTTGGTTGGCTCCGGGAGGATGAAGTGCAGACCAGCTGCGGGCGTGTCATCCGAGAGGACAGAGGCCGTTGGGAAAGCGGGCTGTGGCCGCTGAGGGCGGCCGGACGGAAGCCAGAGAGGCGAGCGGAGCCTCAGCCGTAGGCACGCAGCGCGGAGGGCGTGTGCAGGAGCGCGGGCCGCGTCCTGAGAGCGGCGGGTTGCCGTGGGAGCGTTGTGAGAAGGCGACAGGTCGGAGGAGAGAGGCCCCTCCCCCCGGGCCGAGGGCCGAGGCGCCCGAGGAGGGCGCAGAAGAGGGGACGGCGGGCGGCTCCGCAGGGACTGCTGGGCGGCGCGGTGGACAGAGGCAGAGCGCACGCCACTCGTCAGCCCGGAAAAGCCGGGGGCCCTCTGGTCTCACAGGAGACACCGAGGCTTAACAGCAAGATTTTACGAACTCTGACGGAGGTGGGAGGCGCCCTGGCAAGTGCGGGGCAGTGTTTTTGAGGCCTCCCGCACGACGCGGGAGTGGAGGTTTCAGAGCAGCGAGCGGACCGTCGTGTCCTCGCACGGAGCTGACAGCGTGGAGTGGCCAGGCTTCCGGGCTCCGGGTTCGTGGAGCCCTAAATGCAGCACTTCGACCTGAGGGGAAGTAGACGGTGAGTGCAGCTTCCAGAGCTGTGTCAGTTACAGTCGTAGCGCTTCAGACGGGGCTGGGGGGCGGGGGCGGGGTTGTCCCGGGAGCTGCTCACTTAGAGGTTCTGCTGGGCCGGGGCCATGTCCGCAGTCACGGTCTGGTCTCGGGAAGGAAGGTTGTGAGTCTGTGTCGTTACCAGCTGTGCTGCTTCCGTACCATTGGAGATACAGAGGATACTGAGAAAGATGGTTAGTAACTTCTTTTCTATTTACTGTCTAACTTTCAGTAACAGACACATACATGTCTCTGTATCTAGCTCTGTGTCTCCATCTGTACGTACCGCTGTCGAACCATAAGGAGACAAATCCATCAGCCTACTCACACACTTCTCTCACTCGATAGTTCTCGTTCCCGGTTCTTTATGTAACTGGAGGACTACTTATATTCTCAAAATGAACAGGGGCATCACACAGATTTCTTAAAGAATAAAAGGTCAGTATTTCTGGATGACGGGGGAGAAGGCTCTTAGTGACGGACTGTTCGAAAAATAAACAGAAGATGGAAGTCCACAGCAGAAAGTTGATTTTTTCCCCCTTTAGGCAAATCTATCAGGATATTAGTAGGAGAAATAGAGGAAAGAGAGGCTTTAAGGGGAACTAGAAGGAAGAAGTGACTGCAGGGGGAGAGACCATGATAGCATTCACTTCAGAGTCAGAGAGGACGAATAAAAATGTGCGCTGGGCAGCGGCAGAGGAGAATTCAGCCTAACTTCCTGCCATTCGCACCGGGGTGTATTAAAAACAGCCGTCACTAATTAGCACTGGTAAGGAAATCGGGACTTAACGGTAGAACTTACTGGTGACAAGGCAATTAAGCCACTGACAGGGAACTGCAGGAGAACAGCAGAGCCACGTGGTGGTGCGGGGATCAGAAGGAGAGAGTGAAAAGGCCAAGGAAGAGCTACTGCGGCCTCCCCAGGTGCTGCCGCTTCCCCAGACACCGCTGCCCTTAACCCAGGCTTTGTGTCTTTCTGGGTGGTGGTACTTTTCACCCGGCTCACTGAAATCCGGAAAGAGCTTTGAACCCTTTCTCTTTGCCCCTCCATCCTTCATATGCAGCCAAACACAGATCTTTCTAATTTTGCCTCCTAAATATTTATTGAATTCATCCTCTCTTCTCCCACCTCTAGAGAACTTACAGGACAAGAAAAAATCTTGAGGAAGGACTTAACAAGATTTATTTTTTTAGTTTTTCTCTGAAATACGTGAGTTGAAATGTACATTCCAGCTTAAAGAAAAAACACTGAATATTTTATAGGAAAGATTCAAGATACACTTTTTTCCATATATACTCCTTTGTTGATGTTAACGAAGTCATTTGAAAAAATAAGAATGTAAACTTTAGCTACATTTGGAACATTTAAAATATTCTACTTTACCACCTAAAAGAACTATCAAAATGTATATTATATCATAACTAACAAAAGGGTAGTATACTCTTGAAATAAGGAAATAATCCACCTCCATGCATTATTATAAAGAGAAGTAAATTATAAGTCATAATTATTATGTATTTTTTGAAACTGGGCAGAGTTCCCAACATAATGCCCCCCTCAAGGATACACTGAATATAAATCATGACATATACTGTAAGATATGAATCATGACATATACTGTAAGGTATGAATGTGCTCTTACGACACATGTAGTAATTTCTCCCTGGAGAACGGAGTCCTCAAAATTGCATTTAGTAGCAAGTCATATTTTTCAACAGTTCCAAATTTAAAATATTTCTAGAGAAGCATAGTAGCTAACAGAATTTAATCATCTCTTCTAGCGGCCCTTAAGGATTCTTTAATAAATGTTTAAATACAGGGACTCCCCCGGCGGCCCAGTGGTTAGGATCCCGCGCTTCCACTGCAGGGGGCGCCGTCCCTGGTCGGGGGGGTTCTGCATGCCGTGCGGTGCCGCCAAAAAAGTTTTTTTTAAAATATGAATTATTTAAAATACTTTCCTATTTGACATGCAGTTTTGAAACACTGACATTTAACAGCATTTATTTTACAATTCAGTGCAACAAATATGTATTAAACTGTTTCTCCTATAAATATTCGGAAGTGTCAGTTTCCTTTAAAAGCATTTTCAGGGCTTCCCCGGTGGCGCAGTGGTTGAGAATCTGCCTGCTAATGCAGGGGACACGGGTTCGAGCCCTGGTCTGGGAAGGTCCCACATGCCGCGGAGCAACTGGGCCCGTGAGCCACAACTACTGAGCCTGGGCGTCTGGAGCCTGTGCTCCGCAACAAGAGAGGCCGCGATAGTGAGAGGCCCGCGCATCGCGATGAAGAGCGGCCCCCACTTGCCGCAATTAGAGAAAGCCCTCGCACAGAAACGAAGACCCAACACAGCTAAAAATAAATAAATAAATAAATAGAGTAGCTATTAATTTAAAAAAAAAAAGCATTTTCAGAGACAGGTGCCTAGAATGCTGTTCGAGAGCTGTATTGTCTATAAACTATCTTGAGAGTGTAGGGTGCTGTTCTTACACTGTCTCAACTGTGTTTATTCAAGCATTTTATTTAAGTCAGTATTTCAAAGAATTTTCTTTTTCAGAAAGTTCCCCTGTGCACAGGACATGTACCTATGTCTCGAGAAAAGAAAAGTGAGGTCTCCTTTTGGCACCAAGCCCAGTTCAGTCCAGCAGTTTGGCCATTTTTTCACATTGCTGTATTCCTTTGAAAATTAGAAAAAAAACTGTTCACTTTTTTGAGGCTGCCAAGATATGAAATACTTTGATCCTTCAACTAACGTTAGAGCATTTCTCTCAGGTATGAGATATGACAAAACACATTTAATTTATTCTCCCTTCATATAAACACTGAATATTTCTTGGAAAGAATACCTGAAGACTTACTCTAGGCTTTTTATTAAAGGGAAGCACAGCTGCTCCAAAATAAAAATGACAGAAAAATTGCCGATGTAAAAAACTGTAAGTCATTAAGAGCATTTAAATACATACTTGAAGTTGCCTGTTAGCTGAAGCACTGAACCACCTGGGTGTCAAACCCTTCCCTGTCTTGTTTGCTCTGCACTGCTTTCGGCCGTGCGTCGCTGCTGTATCTGACCGGGGGCCCATAGGGACAGGTCCTCCTTCACAGCAGGATGGTGCAGGTCCGCTGCCGTCACTCTGCCAGGCTTCCTTCCTCATCTCTGAGCCACCACGTAGCTATGCTTCCCACTGACTCTTCCACAGGAACATCCGTGCAGACGAACACTCGCTTTTCAGTGTTCATATGCAGCTTCATCTGTCCTATACATACGGCTTTCCCACTTATACCACCCCTGCTTCATTGCAGTTTTCACCCATCATTCAAAGACCATTTTTTAATTAATTTTTATTGGAGTATAGCTACTCAACCATAAAAAGGAACAAAGACCATTTTTAGAACTAGTTCCTCTGAGACATCTTCGGTCATCTAAACTCCGGAAGACTTCCCCTTTTTTTAAGTCCTGGAACTCTTACTATCAGTATCTCTCAGTGGTATTTAGCATTTTCTGTAAACATTTACATTTTGACCTCCTGGTGAAAGTATGCAGCACCATCTATTAAGAATTCTTGGGACTTCCCTGGTGGTCCAGTGGTTAAGACTCTGCGCTCTCAATGCAGGGGGCACAGGTTTGATCCCTGGTTGGAGAACTAAGATCCCGCATGCCGCACGGCACGGCCAAAAAAAAAAGAATTCTTGCCAAAAACTAAACTTGAATCTGAGCACAGCTCTGGATCTAAGTAAGTACCAGTTTGTAGAAAATACAGACGTTACAGGAACATGTGAAATGACACCAAAAAGATGCAGTTAGCAAAGTCTTCTACACTCTTAAACTTTACCGGACAAATGACCAGGCTTCTTCAACAATTAAGTTGAAACTGAGGGGAAGAAAGACCAGGGAGAACCTATAGATTAAAATCAAGTAACTGCTACAGAAATTTAATTACTTCATTTTAAATAACATGGTTTGACCTTTGGTATATCCAAATCTCTGTCACTCTACTGAATATATAAGTTTGCTTCACTTGAGATCTTATGAATAGTAAAACTTGAGGTGAAATTACACAAAATGCCATGCAGATAAAACCTCTAGTGGACACTTGTACTTGCTGACCAATGACCATTCCCCTTCCTTCCTAGTAATAGTGACCTAATAAAAGTCTCCTTTTTTTTGAAGTATTAGTACTGTACTTAACTCTCTTATGAAAATTTTCCGCTATACCAGAGAGGTAATTTAAAGTAAAAATGTGTGTGTTTTTAATTAGGTGAAGGTTCCATATAGTATGTATATGATTACTTCTAAACCATCTAAAACTTACTTTCTGATGTCTTTATCTCTTTCAGGGCTGGTTTCATATACCGAGTATCTTTTCTTGCTTACAATCCTCACTAGTAAGTATTCCACAGTTTTTCTCATCGATCATGTGGAATTCTCTCGTTTTACCAGACAGGGTGTTGGAAGTTTGGTATTTATATCTTTATCATGAAGAATGTTATTGGTGCCTTGCTTTCTGTACCTACAGAATGATTCTCTTGGGTGAGATTATCCTTGAAGTCTCACCACCTCCCCTGCACTCGGGCTCCCCACAACTTTGTCTCCTTAATTGAAGGCTTATTGAACTGAGGAGTCAGACGCAGCCTTCACTTAGGAATATTAAAAATCCCTCACGTGACATTCTGCAAAATTCCTGACCAGTAACTCTCTGCAAACTGTCCGGGTCATGAGAATCAAGGAAAGACTGAGAAACTTTCACAGCTCTGAGGAGATAAGGAGACATAGCAATTAAACGCAACAGGCTTCCTTGTGTTTGACCCTAGAATAGAAAAACCATGGAATCCAAATAAAGTCTGTAGTTTAGTTAAAGGTGCTAATTTCTTAGTTTTCGTAAAGGTACTGTGGTTACATAAGATGCTGCCATGAGAGAAGGCTGGGTGAAGGGCCTGTGGGAACTCACCGTACCAGCTTTGCAGTATTTCTGTAAGCCTAAAATTATTTCAAAATAATTTTTACAAAACCCTACTCTTGGGAAAGGGAAATAAAGAGTAGTAATCAATGTGAAAATAGAGAACGTACTGTAAGAATATAGGAAAGCCCCTAGTAGAGTGGAAGAAATACGTAAAGTTCTCACATGAATTTTGCTTTGAAGGGCAGAACACTTAATAACAGAACAGCACACCATGGAAACATATCAGCCTTTGAAAATTGTTATCCTGAGAAGAGATTGTTTTTCCTCTACTTTAGGCACTTACTCATGTTTCTGGTGGCTTATTTCAAGTTTGAAGATCTATAGATCTTCAGGTAACTTGCATTCCACCAACATTTACATAATTATTCATTTTTCCCTTGCAGAACCCCATACTGGGTTTCATGTTGCATTTAAAATGTTGGATGCAGATGGCGATGAGATGGTTGAGAAAAAGGAATTTTTTAAGGTAAGTAGATGCTAGTTATGTTTGGTTTATTATAAAACACCTGGATGTTTGTGTGATAATTTTACATTTCCATTAAAATGAAAATTATATCTACTGCTTACATATGAAATGTCAAGAAATCATTTATACATTCAAAAATATGAAATTTTCTATAATACAGCCTTGAGGAAACAGTTACAGAACAGAGCATGAGATTCCAAAAGGAGAAATGAGCTTAAGCATCTGCATGTTTTAGAGTTTTATTTTTATGATTTCAGCAAATGATAATACAACAGAAAGCGATTTATAGGTGGGTTAAAAATTATTGATACACCCCCACCAAAAAAAGAATAAGGAAAATAAAACCTTAAGCCTTCAGGAAGAATAGGGAGGGAAAATGAAAAAGCCACAAAAGGTATCAATTGGTTCAAATTCTCTAGGAATTTGTGAAGGCTCATAATTGAAAAGGTGAAATATGTTTAAATGATATTTCCCAAGACATAACTCTGTAACACGCCAGCAGTACATTTCACTCCGTTCCAAGGAAGTCGACGGTACTGTTAAAAGTACGTCAGTGCATGTAAACGGCGGGGAGTGTGCCAGGCAGAGCTCACTGTTCCTGATCTCGAGGAGCGCTGTACGGAGAAGATAAGTCCGTTCTGTCCTCTGTGTCTTTCTCCCGGTCCCCAGTGTACTGGGGATACAGGCCACAAGGCTTGTTGAAATTATATTTAAAACGAGTACTTGGACTGTTCGGTCAAGTAACCAGTAGCCACATGTGTCTGTTAAATATAACTTGTGACTAAGAAGCTTGAGTTTCCAAATTTTAATTAATTTTAAATTTAAAAACTGACATTCACTTCGGGTATTGGCAGATTTTCAAGTATATTTGAAACAACTTGAGTATGTGAATCTACTTTTTAATTTTCACTTTTATTTACTTTTTATTTACTTTTGTAAATTTTACGAAATTTAAATATGGATCAAGTACAGGTACACCTTGGAGAAGTTGTGGGTTTGGTTCCAGACCACTGCAATAAAGCAAGTCACACAAATGTTTTACTTTCTCAGGGCAGATAAAAGTTATGTTTTTACTATCCTGTAGTCTATTAAGTGTGGGAATAGCATTATATCTTTAAAAAACAATGTCTATGCCTTAATTTAAAAATATTTTATTGCTAACAAATGCCAACCACCATCTGACAATGCAGGGTTGCCACAAACCTTCAGTTTGTAGAAAACACAAAATCTGCAGAGCACAATAAAACGATGTGCGCCTGTATTTCCAATGAAATACATTATCTGAATGTCTTGTAATGTAAAATACGCACTGGATTTTGAAGAAAAAAGAAAAAGGAATGTAAAATATCTTGATTTTTGTATTGAGTACGTGATAAAGTCATAATTTTGAGATATTAATTTCACCTGTTTCTTTATATTTTTTGCTGCACTTTAACAAAAATGAAACTGGAAACTACAGATGATAAATTATCTTTTATATACTTAGGCAAGAAAAATAACCAGTAATTTCAATCAGTGGCTTCACTCCAAAGAAAAAAGGCTTTGGTTCTAAAATGGATGTTACTTCTTTAAGTTAATTTAAATGTTTGTTATGTAGGTATCTTTATTTTTTCAAATGACTCCCCGGATTAACAGACTTTTTTTTTTTTTTTTTTTTTGGCTGCGTTGGGTCTTCCTTGCTGCACGCAGGCTTTCTCTAGTTGTGGCGAGCAGGGGCTACTCTTCATTGCGGCACGTGGACTTGTCATTGCAGTGGCTTCTCTTGTTCCAGAGCACGGGCTCTAGGCGCACGGGCTTCAGTAGTTGTGGCACGTGGGCTCAGTAGTTGTGGCTCGCGGGCTCTAGAGTGCAGGCTCAGTAGTTGTGGCGCACGGGCTTAGTTGCTCCACGGCATGTGGGATCTTCCCATACCAGGACTCGAACCCGTGTCCCCTGCATTGGCTGGCGGATTCTTAACCACTGCACCACCAGGGAAGTCCCTAACAAACTTTTTAAAATAATTGAACAACTACCGACACTGCCGCAGTAAATGGTTTCTGCAGTAAATGGTTTCTGCTACACTTCAAGCTGAAACACTGAGAATTTCACCTGCCGCTTTACTGCCCACTCACATATGTGTTCTTGTCATTTACTTTATGCTTAGATTTATACACTATACACCCTCTTCCAGATAATTTCTAAAGATGTTAAATATTTATAAACCTAATTTTTGTAGGATCCCACTGATTTATAAATGTATTCCCTACTTAAGACCTTTTTTGCTATATTGTTTGTTTCTAATCTTTGAGATAGTTTCCTACATATAAAACCAAATATTTTAGTAATTAAATTTGCAAAGCCTGTGGATGGATCCTTATCAAAGGGATCTGAGGGATCCTTTATATACAATCAGATGTACCTGTTTAAAGAGTCCATTGCTCATGTCACCACCATCCCAGTCAAGATCTAAAACATTTCCACACTCCACAAAGTCCTCCTGTATCCTTACACTCAGGTCCTCCCCTCTCCTGGCCCCAGGAGACCAGCCAGTGGTCTGCTTTCTTCCAGCATAGATATGTTCCTTTCCTGGAGTTTCGTATAAATGGAATCAGAAAGTATTGATATGTGCTCTTTGTTTCCACTCAGATTCATCTGTGTGTTGCATTTGTCAGTAGTTTGCTCCTTTTTATTGCTGAGCAGTATTTTATTGTGTGGATGTGATCTGTTTATCTAGTCACTTGATGAACATTTTGGTTGTTTTCATGTTGGGGCTGTTATAAATAAAGCTGCTGTGAATATTCATACACAGGTCTTGGGTGAACATATGTTTTCTTTGACTAAATATGTGGGAGTGGAGTTTCTGGGTCATATGCTAAGTATAAAGTAAGAAGCTGCCAATTTTGTTTTCCGAAATCTGTGTTCCATTTTACATCCCCACCAGCAGTGTAAGAGAGTTCCATTTGTTTCATATCTCAAAGGCTTTTTTCAAAAGTCATAAATTAGTCATTTATGTGAGTACTCATTAATTCATCAGTGATTTGTCTAAGTAGTTAGTATGTGCTAAGCACCATGACATAGATTTGTCTTTTTACTTTTTTTAATGCCCTACTAAAAAATTTTAAATCACTGTGTGGCTCCATTGTATTACTGTTGGTCAGTCAGCACCGCTTTAGAACATACAAGGCTATAGATTTTGAGAAACTTTTTAGTATATTTTATTACATGCTCTTTATGACAGTTGTCTCAAATGCTGAAAAGGTTTTTCTTACTTCTGGGTTTTCAGCTTAAGTAAGAAAGCTGGAGGATTCCCAAGGATTGGAGTTGCCTGAAGTATTCCTCTAGATACTTGACATTTCACTGTACTGTTCAGAGAAACAGTCGTGATCTTGTGGAATTCATTATCTCAAAGTGGGAGAAGTTAAAAGTAATAGAGGGGCTTCCCTGGTGGTGCAGTGGTTTAAGAATCCGCCTGCCAATGCAGGGGACACAGGTTCGAGCCCTGGTCCTGGAAGATCCCACATGCCGCGGAGCAACTAATCCCGTGTGCCACAACTACTAAGCTGGCGCTCTAGAGCCCGCGAGCCACAACTCCTGAAGCCCGGCGCCTAGAGCCCGTGCTCTGCAACAAGAGAAGCCACCGCAATGAGAAGCCCGCACACCGCAACAAAGAGTAGCCCCCGCTCGCCGCAACTACAGAAAGCCTGCGCACAGCAACGAAGACCCAATGCAGCCAAAAATAAATAAATAAAATAAATAATAATAAATTTTTTTTTTAATGTAATAGAAAAGCTATAGAGAAAACCATACCATTTAACTGCTTAAAGAATCTTTGGAATGTTTCATGTATTCAAAATATGTTATATGTAAGAGATATGGATTTGAAAAAAAAAATGTGTTTCATTAGGTCATTGTGAACAAACGTTACCAAATCTGTTTGTTTCCAAAGAAGCAGTGTGGGTAAAGTTTATCACTGTTAACCAGTTACCAACTGGTTTATGAAAGCAGCCTGGAATTCCACCAAGAAGTTGAAGGTACTTGTAAACAGACAAAATGGAAAGAACCAAGAATTTCCAGATATCATACATAGCTCTTACTCAGACAGGACCTTGGGTTAAAAATACTCGAAAAGCACAAAAGAAGGGAAATACTAGATAGTCATCATAAATTTATCTTTGAAATCAGTTCCATTCAGGTGAAGGAAAGCAGAAACAACATTGCTTTGTTCGGCACAAACAGTGATTAAGTGACCGTCATTAGTGTTCCCTTGGGGAAATGATGCCTATAGGCCGCTGTCTGAAACCGTGGTTGAAGCTGTGCAGGTGAAATGTGCACAGACACGTAGGATGTGAATTGCACACTCTGTCGGGGAGACCAGCCGGCTCGTCAGTGTTCCAGATTCATCTCTGGCCGCAGTGTGAAAGGCAAACCAGAAGTGGAGCGACTGGAGGCCGGGAGGTCCTTAGGCTGTTGTCATCGTCCAGTTTTCAGCTGGGAGTGTGCCAGGCAGAGCTCACTGTTCCCGATCTCGAGGAGCGCTGTACGGAGAAGATAAGTCCGTTCTGTCCAAGAGGCGCTGCGCGCAGGCTGTGTGGGGCCCGGCTTCCAGCACATGAGGAAGAAATCAACGGTGGTCACTGCTTTTTCCCGCCAGCCTGACCAGGAGTCATGATAGTGCTAGCTGACCAAAGGGCACAGAGGACTCCTTCTCTTGCGGATTGGTTATGACATCTGTGCTATATTATTAGATCTTCACAGCAGCCTACAAAGTCAGTAGTAGTATCCCCATCTTAAAGATGAGGAGATTGATGTGCAGCACGTGATTTGATTCTAAGTCTGCCCAGCTCTGGAGCTTGCTCTTTCTTCAGGTTACCCTGCCTCATGTGAGGGAGAACTCAGAGAGGACTGGGCTGAGAAAGGGCTTAACTCTGAGCTTGGAAATGTGAGCCTGATAAACTGGTAGGACATCCACGCTGGCAGCTGTCTGCAGACCAGGAGCGGGGCTGGGATTAGGAAGCGTCCTGGAAGAGGAGGCCGTTAAGTCCTGAGCGCGTGTGACCTCAGAGGGGAGAATGTAGAGTGAGGTGGGTAAGCCAGAGTCTAGCGAACAGGTTCACGTAAGGGACGAAGCTGAGGGTGAGAAGCCAGGGACTGAAAGAAGGAGAAGCGCGGCAGAGTGCGGGCACTGGGCTCAGGGCGGAGCACTCAGCATCCAGCTCTTTGAGGCGTCTTCAGGTGGCACAGAGGCCGCGCGGAGCCCCTTAAGCTTGCAGGTCACTGGGGACCGAGGCCGCGGAACAGAAGGCGTGAATGGGAAAGGCAGAGTTGGTGGCAGCAGAGGAAAATTGCTCTTCCGGGATGTCTGATGATTAAGGAAGGAAATTGGTTTGGGGTTAGCTTCAGGGTGAAAATGTGTCTGTCTGCACAAGCAGGACCTGAAGTACCAGTGTCGGAAGTCACGGAGCCCCCTCACATTCCAGCACCTCAGTCTGCCTCAGGTCCGGGAGAAGGATGTGTTTGAGATGGTCGTTGTTATTCAAGTAGAGGTTAATCACCGTGAAAGGCTGGGCTAGGTCAGCCTAGCCGTAAGCCCGTAAGTCACGCAAGCCGTAGCCCCTCAGCCCTGGGGGAACTTTCTGCTCTCTTCCTTCCTGGGAGTCACAAGAGGAGGCCAGGTTTCAGAAGCACTGTCCCCACTGTCCGCCCCCCCCAGAACAGGAAAGCTGAGGTGGCGTCATGAAGTGGACACAGTGGGGCCCCTGGTGACCTCGCTGTCACACGTGCAGCGCCAAGGCTCAGGTGCTCTGCAGCACGGTCACGTGGTGGCCCCGACCGACGCTGAACGTCCTCGTCCCCTTTCCTTCTTCAGGCCTCTTCTCGGGGAGACTCAGGGCCGCCCAGCAGTCTGCTTTCTGTGTGGGCAGCCTCTGCTCCTGAAACTGTTGAGCAAACCTGCCTCAAAAGCTTTTCAAGTACTTGTTTTAACGTAATAGTTGAACACTCTGAATTTACAGAACACTTTCTAAATACTACAGTTTTTTCCTTAAATGTTTGGGAAATTCTTAGATGACCAATCCATGAATTAAGGAAACAAGAAAAGGAATGTTAGGATACATCACTGATTTTTTTTTTTAAGTTGAAGTTTATAAAGCTCAACCTTCTAAGCCTATAAAGGGTTCTTTGTGCTGATCTTAGGAATAAAACACTAAACTTGATAACCCATGAGCATGATGCAATTTGTCGATTTAAAATAACAGCATAGGGACTTCCCTGGTGGCACAGTGGTTAAGAATCTGCCTGCCAATGCAGGGGACACGGATTCGATCCCTGGTCTGGGGAGTTCCCACATGCCGCGGAGCAACTAATCCCATGTGTCACAACTACTGAGCCTGCACTCTAGAGCCCGCGACCTACAACTACTAAGCCGGCACGCCTAGAGGCCGTGCTCCACAACAAGAGAAGCCACTGCAATGAGAAGCCCGCGCACCGCAACAAAGAGTAGCCCCTGCTCGTCGCAACTAGAGAAAGCCTGCGTGCAGCAACGAAGACCCAACGCAGCCAAAAATAAATAAATAAATAAATTTTTAAAAAATAAAATAACAGCATAGAGGAGAAAAAACTATGTTTACATTCATTATTTAAATAATTATTTCATTTCCATGGTCATTGTGTTAGGAAACCTAAGTTTGTAGCATCTTCTATTTGAAAGTTTATTGAAAGCACCAAACAGTTCTTTTCAGATCAGAAAAGCATATTTAAAAGGCAGGGTTTTGTGGGTTTGTTCTTTTTTTCAGCTTATCTGAATGTTTCCCCTGTGCATTTTATTTGTTGCTAGAAAAGTAATGAGAGTTACTTTAATGCCCAAAACATAGATATAACAAAGTGATTTGAACAGCAAATGCAAAAGTAATGAAGAAATGTATTAATATAAAGTCTTGTAAAAATGTCCTAAAATATAAATTGCCTTAGTTTATTACTTTTGTGTTTTGTGGTACATTCCTGTCTTATTAATATCCAGATCTACAAACTGTGTTGGTAAGTGTATTGCTTACTTCTTTATCCCAAGAACAAGTAAAATAGCACCTAAGTGTATAAGCCATTCTCTGTCAGATAATAACAAACAGTACCAGCAATGATCAAAGCCAGTGATAGTAAATCCATTTAATTTTTACCTTGATAGATAGTACATCTGCTTATTGGGATAAGTGCCAGGGTTTTAGTGCAACTTCTTTAAACAATAAATAGATAGACTGACAAGTCTGTTTACTAGTATAAATTTCTCCTTAGGTGGTCCTCTGGTTTCACATTGTTTCCGTACTGGTAGGAAGGACGGCTCTTAATGCAGTCAGGTTATAATTTTATCATGCTAAATATACCTGCTAGAGTTATTATTAAATATAATGGCCTTCATTAGAATTTCTCCGTCTTGATTTTGGAACAGTGTTCTTATTCCAGAGTTTAAACTATTATGATCCATCCTGAAAGCAAAAATAAGTTAAATTGACCCTATGTACTTTTCATTTTCAGCCTGAAATTGAAAATATGGATCAATATAAAGTTAGTCAATTTGTTGGTAGTTTTTTAGACATTCAGAATTTGTATTTGAATGTGTCTTCCTGCTTCTTTTACCACTTACGTATAAAAGCTTTACCTTTTTTTGTTTCTCTAAGAAAGCACCCCTGTTTCTGCCAGACCTTGCTCTTACCTCCACCTAGAATGCCCTTTCCCCCACCTAGAATGCCCTTTCCCCATTCCTTTGGTAGCTTTTAGTTATTCAGATCTCCACCCAAATGTCACATCCTCAAAGAGAACTACCCAGAATAAGCCTATCTAACAGAAACCCCTCCCCAGCAGTCTCTGAATCCTGTCACCCTACTTTATTTTTTCTAGTCATAGCACTTGACACTATCTGAAGTTCTCTTATTTACTTGTTCACTCGTTTGTTACCTCTGGCCCATTAGAATGTAAGTTAACAACAGCAAGGATGTTATCTTTCCGTAACCACTCATCCCAGCACTTAGAATGGTCGCAGGAGAGGCACTTAGTCCGTTGCTATCATGAATCAGCATCATGCACAAGCCATCTTAGAAAGTATCTTGGTAGACCAGAGAGACCTTTTGGCCTAAGAGGATACCTGGATACAAAATAGTTTCAAATGGGGCTATTATACAGAACTAAATATACAGCACTGTAATTTCAACATGCACCAGAACCTGGGTAACACTCTCCCTGAGTCCAGACCAGAATGTTCTAGATACGACTCTGACAGGACAAGCTTTATGTGGCACTAAACCCACATGGGTAGACTTTAGGACAGACCCTTGTTCTAAATTACACAAAATTGGAATAAGCCAATACTGTAATAAGCCTCCTAAAAAATTCTTATTTCAGTGAACTAATCCTATTTGCTTTTTTGTTTTGTTTGTTTGTTTTTAACTATTTATAATAACTGTGAAGATTATTATAACAATATTAAGTGTCTTATAATAAAAAAAGATGTTTTGAATTTTCTATAAAAATTTATCATTTTATGACTAACATCTGTTGTTTTTTTAATTATATGATAAATTTTGACTAATTTTCAGTACTTGATCTAGCAAAAACAAACAACAAAAGGAGATCCATATTACCAATATTAACAATGAAAAGAGAGAAATCACCAGAGATCCTAGAGGTATCAGAAGGATAAAAATGGAATATTGTGAACAACTGATTCATATGTGACTATTAACCTGATAACTCAGATGACTGGACAAGTGCCTTAAAAAAGCAAAACTTACCAAAACAAGACGTGGGATAGAAATCTAAATAGTCCCGTATCAAAGGATTGGGTTTGTTATCGAAAACTTTCCCACAAAGAAATGTCCAGGCTCGGATGGTTTCACTGGTGAAATCTGTCGAGCATTTAAGGAAGAAGAAATGCCCAGTTTGCACAGTTTCTTTCAGAAAATACAAGAAAAAGGAACATTTCCCTCATGTTATGAGACCAGCATATCCCTAATAACTAAAATTTGGCAAAAACCTAACAGGAGAAGTAAATTATAGACCAACTTCCCTCATGAACAGAGGTATGAAAATACTTAACCAGATAGAACAAAACACAGCAAGCACCATATAAAATAATACATCACAACCAAGTGAGATTTATCCAAGGAATACAAAATTCATTTCATGGTTGAAAATCAGTCAGTGCAGTCCATCATATTAACAGAATAAAGGAGAAACCAACATGATCATATCAGAACATGCAGACAGAGCATCTAACAAAATAAGCATTTTTGTGGTAAAACTCAGAGTAGGAATAGGAGAGAACGTCTTCAAACTGATAAAGGGCATTTACAAAAAAATTTTTTTAAATATCGTCATGCTACAACACAAAATACTGAATGCTTTCCCCTTAATCAGGAACAAGGCAAAGGTGCAATGTTAAGAATGTTAAGAATCCACCTGCCAATGCAGGGGACAAGGGTTCGAGCCCAGGTCCGGGAAGATCCCACATGCCGCAGAGCAGCTAAGCCCATGTGCCACAACTACTGAGCCTGCGCTCTAGAGCCCACGAGCTACAACTACTGAGCCCGCATGCCACAACTACTGCAGCCCACGTGCCTGGAGCCCGTGCTCCGCAATAAGAGAAGCTCCTGCAAGGAGAAGCCTGCACACTGCAACGAAGAGTAGCCCCCACTCGCCACAACTAGAGAAAGCCTGCGCGCAGCAACAAAGACCCAACGCAGCCAAAAAATAAATAAATTTATAAAAAAAAAAAAAGACAGAAAGAAAAAAGCAGAGGACCTGGGAATTCCCTGGCGGTCCAGTGGTTAGGACTCTGCACTTCACTGCAGGGAGCCTAAGACCCCTGGTTGGGGAACTGAGATCCAGCAAGCCACGAGGCATGGCCCAAATAAATAAATAAATAAAAGCAAAGGACCTAAAATACTGAAATCAATCTTGAGAAACAAGAACAAATCTGGTTGACTCTCACACTACCTGACTTTATGACACTACAAAGCTGTAGTAACAGTGACACTGTGATATCGCCCACAGGATGGACAAGTAGACAGTGGGGGATAGTGAAGAGTCCACACTTACGTGGTCACTTAATTTTTACTAAAGACACCAAATCAGTTAATGGGAAAAGTCTTCTCAACAAATGACACTAGCACAAACGGATGGGATATATATATGAAAAAGACTACTCATAACCTCTGCCTCACACCACATACAAAAATGTATTTGAGATGTATTATATATCTAAACATAAAAACTAAAACCACTAAGCTTCTGGGAAAAAATATAAGAGAATATCTTCAGAATCTAGGGTAGGCAGAGTTGCTTAGGGCACTAAAAGCAGTAACCATAAAAGAAAAAACTGATAAAGTAGTCATCATCAAAATTAATAACTTCTGTTTATTAAGAAAATGAATAGGCAAATTGTAGGATAAGAGAAAATATCTTCCAAACATATCTAACAAAAGACTTGTATCCAGAATATATAACAAATGCTTACAACTTAATAGTTTTAAAAAAATTTTTTTTAAGTAAGCAAAAGACTACGACAGAAACTTCACGAGAGAAAATGTACAAATGGGAGATAGCACTTGAAAAAGTGCTCCACGTGGGCTTCCCTGGTGGCACAGTGGTTGAGAATCCGCCTGCCAATGCAGGGGACACGGGTTCGAGCCCTGGTCTGGGAAGATCCCACATGCCGCGGAGCAACAAAGCCCATGAGCCACAACTACTGAGCCTGCGCGTCTGGAGCCTGTGCTCCACAACAAGAGAGGCCACAACAGTGAGAGGCCCGCGCACCGCGATGAAGAGTGGCCCCCCACTCGCCGCAACTAGAGAAAGCCCTCGCACAGAAACGAAGACCCAACACAGCCAAAAATTAATTAATTAATTAATTAATTAATTTTTTTTAAAAAGTGCTCCACGTGAGTTCTCAGGGAAATGCAAGTTAAAACCACAGTGAAGTAGTACAGTACTTCCAACAGAATGGCTGAAATTAAAAAGACTGATCACACCAAATGGTGAGGATGTGAAGGAACGAGAATTCACTTTGGAAAAGGGTTTGGCGGTTTCTTGTAAAGTTGCACAGACCTAACTGTTCCCCTCCTGGGTATTTATTCAAGAGAAATATTAAAACATGTCAAAAACAAAGAGTTGCACGGGGAAGTTGATGGCAGAGCTGTGCTGTACAACATAGTGGGTGCAGTTAGCAATACGGTGCCCTGCACTTGAAACTCCGTTAAGAGGCTGAGTCTCATGCTGTGTTCTTACCACCAACAAAACCCAAACAAACAAAAACAGAGGTGCTCGATATATTTATTACCTCGATTGTGGTGATGTATCATGGGTGTATGCCTAGGTACAAATTCATCAAAACGTATACATTATTGTGTGCAATGTTCTGTATATTAAGTATACCTCAGTAAAGCTGGGAAAATGGAAAGTTTATGGCAGCTTGATTCACAGTAGCCAAAAACTGGAGACAGCAAGGCAACATCTATCAGTGAGTGAATGGATAAATAGTGGTGTATTTATACAAATGGGATACAACTCAGCAATAAATGAGAACAAA